>NC_085048.1:81487701-81788638 GCF_963662255.1 Cinclus cinclus
ATATTTAACTCCCCCACCTAGAAGGGGTGTTTTATGGTGGCTTCACTGCAGGCTAAGCAGTCATGAGACCATAAGGGAAGAAATGCTCTCCTTTTGCAGAGACAAGTCCCAGACAAAGAATTAGGGCAGCTCTGCCATTCTTAGCTGTCTGGAAACATGTTTCTTTCTTTAACAATGTTAAATACAGATGTATTTAGAGTGCAAAATTCCAGAACTGAGCTGGTTGTAGAATTTCTGATATTGTTTCTGGGTTTTTTTTTCCTTTTCATTTTTTTGTACACCATTGCATCATTTTCCCTCATGCTGTCCTCCGCCAGAGCTGCCCCAAGAAACAGACTGGCCTGTGTGAAGCTCCCTGGACCATGCTGTACATCCAGCTTGATGCAGCATTGCTAAACAAAAGATGGAACCCAAGGGAGCCAGGAACTCCATGTCAGGGCTGGTGGTGTTCTCTAAACCCAGCTTCTGCAGAAAGCTCAGTGCCCATGATCTTCCCTCCTCTGCCTACAGGGACATCTCTGCAGTCCTGGGAGCTAATTTTAAGTGCTTTGTTGGTGGCTGTTGAGCTGACTGCAAAGAAAGACTCAGAGGTGTTCAGTTAATTTGTCAGAAATCTGGCATTTTCAACCCTTTTTTCAACTGGTTCAGGCTGGAGCCTCTTAAAGACACAGCTGTCCCCAAAACCACTGAGGAAAATGTTGCTAAGCCTGCATGGCCAACTGGGAGAATCTAGAGGGTCACTGCAGCCCCCAGCTACAGATGGTTAGCTTTTTAGCCCAAGCTATCTTATCTCACGCTTTAGACTTCGGAGAGGCTGGGCTCAACTCTTGGCGCCTCAGCCAGGAAGCTGGCTGCCTTGGATGCTGTCCAATGCTTATTTACAACATACATATGCAGTGGGGCCATTGATTTATACTCTCAGAAGCCTCCGCCCCAAAGAAGCAGATTTAGAAGCAGTGTCTCTTCAAAGGAAAACCAAGCTCCACTTTGCCCTCAGCTCAGCCTCATCCTATCTGGATGCTCAAACACAGGTAGTGGTGATGGAATTTTTGGCGAAGGCCCCCAGCAGGATTAAGCACCCAAGCAGGAGCAGAAATTTCCATTCTCTTACATCAGCGTCTTGGCTCTCCACAATCACTGAGGCTCTCCAAGGCTTTGTAAGGGAGTCTAACGGTGCTTCTGGACAAATTTAGGTTCCTAACTTTAGACCCTTTTTTGAGAAAGTTGGCCTTCATGTTTTGGGCCCAAAGTATTTCTGCATGGTGACACACTGTCATCTCTTCTATTCTGGCACACTACTACCTATTCAAACACACCAGCCATGCCAAAACAGCCAAATGAAGTTGTCTTTTCTTCCTCGTTTTTCCATGCTCTATATGTGGACTATTGCTGTCCTGAATCACCCCGTCTCCTCTCAAAAGGAGGCTCACACACCTGAAGGGAAAAATGTCCTGTTTGTTGCATGAAAAGGGAAGTCAGTGCTGAGGCTGGGTGAGTTTTGGCTAGCCGATCTTTGCCCTGCAGCTGAACATCCCATTCTGCTAAGCTCTTCTCCCAGCACCCCAGCCTTATGGCTCCACTCCACTGGCCAAAGGCTGGCTAGAGGCAGCCTCACACCTGCTTTTCTTCAGCAGATCTCCCTTTTCTTGGGCACATGAATCATTCTGTGACATTTTCAAGGATCTGCCTGGTGCTCAGGATCAAAGGCTCGGCACCTTCTTTGCATGTGAGCTTGTGCCAGCATTTTTATAAAAAAAAAAATAAATTGTGTACCTCGTTCAACAGACCTGGCTAATGGCAGGTTCTGAGAAGCACCTAAGTACCTGGTAGTGGAGATGTAGTAAAACCTGCTATAGTTAGGCCCTTGCAGGCACTTCCATTTATAAAAATCTGTTTTTGTACCTTTATAACCATCCTTTTTTAAAACTGTTGTTAACAAAGAGCCTCAACCTTTGAGCTATATACTTTTCTTACACTAAAAGGCCT
Organism: Cinclus cinclus; assembly: GCF_963662255.1. Taxonomy (NCBI): domain Eukaryota; kingdom Metazoa; phylum Chordata; class Aves; order Passeriformes; family Cinclidae; genus Cinclus; species Cinclus cinclus. The sequence continues at coordinate 81,489,688 of NC_085048.1, forward strand.
GCATATTGTTTGGCTTATTTTGAGCTGAGCATTTGGGGAAAAAAAAAACAAACAGGTTTTCTGGTGGGAGAGCTATTTTTCAAGTTTGTGCAAATAATGAATGGTGTGATTGATAAAAATGAAAGTCCACAAAGGATGCAAAATTCTGCTTTCCAAAAGAGTTCTAAGCATGTTTTTTGATGTATTTTTGAGAGGAGGCTTCAGGGCTTGTGATCTTGCTCACAGACAGAAAGGGCTCTCTAAGGTAGGGAAAAGCCCTTAGGAAAATCATTGAAGACTTCCTACACCTTGCCTGGCTCCATGCTCATTTCAAGGCAATGCAAAAAACAATTACCATGGGGGAACAATTTCCTCCTCACTTAATACTTTGGGAGTATGAGCTATGAAAAGCCAGAAAGAAAGAAAGAACAAACCCTTCTAACTTCAGTAGGAGAATGGACACAGAAAGTTTGGAGCATATTAGCTACCTTCTAAATAAAAAAGATAGAGGAATTTAACTATCTTTGATTTTTTTCTTTCTTTCTTTCTTTTCAGCATAACAAGTGAAACTGGAAAATACAAACTCAAAGACCAGCTCTGCACTGAGAGTCACTGAGCCAATTCTGTAACAAGAGTGCAATTCAGGCATAAACGTCAAATGTAAATTTATATTTCTTTTAAATTGGTCACGTCCTCTCCTGCTACGTTATAATTTAGTGGGAAGGATGCTGTACTTGGGATGGACATGAAAGAGCAAGAAGTGCAGCCTGATGCTGGGATGCAGTTCATGGGGTCCAACGCCTCACCCCTTCTCACAGGAGACCTGAATAGCAGCGGTGCTGGGGAGCCTCAGCTGCTCAGGGGGCTGTGAGCCCAGGCGGTGCACAGACCCATACTCACCAAAGTAGCTTTTTGCATGGCTTGATGTGCAGCCATGGCTGGGCAGCCCTGGGCAGGCGGTGTTGGAGGGTGGCTGAGTCAGCGGGGCAGTGAGGATGGCTCCGGGCAGTGAGGAGCGAAGGGCGCTGTGTTTGTGCCTGCTTGATGCAGCACAGTGCTGTGAGCGGCCTGCCAGCTCGGGGCCATGGACAGAACAGCCTGCTTGCTTTCCCATCGTGTCCATGCTCATGTGCCCTGCCCCATGGGCTTCTGGAGTCTGTACAGGCAGAGTCAGCTCCAGACTGTCCCTGCCAGTACATGCACGCTTGAACCCCTTCTGTGTCTTGGTGTAGAAACAAGCAATTCACATAAGGGACAAGGGTCATGGCTTGGTGGCCAACCTCAGCAAGGTGCTGTTGTCCATATAGAAGGCTGCGCTGAAACAGGACGCTTATGGAGCCACAGTGCACCTTGGTGTCTGGAGGGTTTTTAGAGGTAGCACCAAAAGTGATTGGTTTAACCAAGAGGTGATGATTGATTTAGCACAGATGGGTGGAGAGGCCTCTGGCAGAGCTTTATCCCATCACCTTTCATTCCTTAGCTGCTGACCTCTCAGCAGCACACTTAGGAATCAGGGATAGATTAGTACAGGTGGCTCTATCCAATCTTTTTGTGCTATGGGGTTGTTTGTAGATTCCCCAGAGACAACCAAACGAGGAGAGACATCAAGCTAAAGCAAGACCAACGCCAAAGGTAGTATTATCCAAGTGTACTTTTAGATGCTTTGTATCGGCCCGGGGCAGGGAAAAGCAGCATCAGAACACAGATTTTGAGGTAGCTTGTTTCCTTGAGTGGATAAGGTGTATGTTGACTCCTGGTTTATTGCTATTTCTCCATGTGCTCCTTTGTCCTGTGAAAGCTCTCCCCAGGTCAGCTGTAAGGCTGTGTGCAAGGTGTCTTGTTGAAACCCATGACAGATCCAGCAACCCTGCAAAAGGGTAAATTACTTGCTCTGGCAGTGCAGGCTTTGGGTATCTCTTGGGAATTGGGAACTTTTGTGGTGTTGTGGTAAGTTTTGGACATAACTGAGGGAGAAGACATGGGGAGAACGACAGCTTTTACTGGATCAGATGTTACGGGTGGAGAAAAACAAGTGAACTTTTGTCCATATATGTCCTCTTGAGGGGTGCCTGAATCTTCCCTGGTTTTTCTGCCCGTATCTGTAGGTCCAAGGAAAGCTGGTGCTGGCCTCTCCAAAACTTGCTGTGGGAGCCGAAAGGCAATTTGAAAAACCAAACCAAAGCAACAATGTGTAATTGTCTGTAATCAGAGACAATGCTCTCTTACTCAGTTTTTCAGTCAAGCAGGATAAACGCTGACGCGTTGCCCACAGTTGAAATCAACTTTTGGCAACAGAGTGTGGCAAAGCAAAGAGCACCTTATAGTGTCTATGACTGGTACTGCTAAAGCTGCTCATGCACTGGTCTTCTCCTCAGCTGTGCTTGGCCGAGCACAGGGCAGCACACTTTAAAGTGCTGCTTCCAAAAGCATGCAGTGGAGACTGCCTCCAGGAAACAGCGCTGGGTTTATATTTGTCCAACAGCGACGCACCTTCTACTGTTCCTAGGCAGACTAGGGGACATCTCGGCCAGAGGAAGAGAGGAGGAAGGAGACCAGAAACGAGAGACACAGGAGGAATCCAGACAGAGAGAGACCGGCTCGGTTGAGCTAAGATCTTCTTGGCTTAGCGGATGCCTGACCCGCCAGGGGATGGTCAGCATGCGCAGAATGAGCAGGACGGCTGCAAGCACTCACACTGTCTGGCCTGGCAGCAGGGAGGTGACCTTGACAGACTGCTCCAAGTGCCAGGATAGCCGGAGGCAGGAGGGCAATTGGAACCATGTCAAAGAGCATGGATCACTCCAGAGGGAGAAGGAAGCATGAGCCGTAGCAACTGAACTTGTTTATAACTTGTGTTTCTCGGTATGTGCGTGACAGGAAGGCAGGAGGTGTCTGAGGCAAGGAGCTCCTGCCTGCACATGAGAGTATGTGGTTTTGCATATTAGCCTCCTTGTTGCCTAAAATACTCTCACATGTATGTACTTTACTATCATCTCTAGTCATTATAAATACACTCACAGGTATATAAATGTATAGATATATAGATTACATAGATACAGATAGATATAGATAGAGGTAAAGATATATACATAAGTCAGTCAGCTCCACTGTGCTGTGGGCTGCATCTAGTCACATTTCTATCTTACTTTTAGGTGTTCCCAGTGCTGTGTAGCCAGCCTTCAGTGCATGGGTGCCTGCATCTTCTTTCTTTGGAGTTAACATGTTGAAAACCCAGGAGATGCAGACTCTAATTTCCATCCAAAAAAACTGTGATGAAAACCTGGAGGAGACTAAAATCCAGGTTGCATTGCAGCAGGACAATTTCAGCTGTATGTTGCAAATGTGGTTTAAAGCTGTCTCACTTCCTGGGGGAAAAAAAATTATATACTATACCTTAAAACAAGAACTAAGGGCTTTTAGAAGGAAAAATATTCTCTAAGTTCTATTTTGGTGTAGCTGGATGTCAACTTTTTCTAAACACCCAGATTCTTTTAAGTTCACTCATCAGTAAAACCCACTTCCTTCATCCCTGGGACAATAGGGCAATAAATGGGAACTTCTCTCCAGGAGCCCCCATAATCTGGAGCAGCATTACTCAATCTGTAAACCAGACAGCATCCAGACTGAGAAAAATACAGAAAATCAAAAGTGGAGGGAAATAATAATAATAATAATAAAGACAAAATAAAATTCATAGCTTTTCACACAAATTTTCATCAGCTGAATGTGAGCATTGTGGCTGCACTGAAGGAAACACTTGGTGTTGTTAAAAGGGAGTAGGTGACCAAGGGAGAAGGATATCCTTTACAACTGTCAATATGTCTGCAGCTCACACGGGCAAGTGCTGCTTCATGAGACCAGGGAAGACCATGGCTCCCATTTCTGCTCAAGGTTCAGCAACACCTTTATGAAATGCAATACCTTATTCAAAATCCACTGGAGCCTCGACAAATGTCTCCTGCTTACCTGCTTGGACAGATTTTCATTGTGGATCCATCCTGAAGGACTGAATTTTCCTTGGTCTACCTGTGGCAAGTCTGTACAAGCTTTTAGTAATAAAATGTTTTTTAAGTGTAATTCAGTCTGATTGAGAAGGGCTATGGCAAAACTGCCTCCTGCTCCAAAAGAATTCTCTATTCTATTATTCATATGCTTTAAATATTTTACCTGTTCATTTGCCTGCTCCTTTTTGGGGGAGATAGTTTTGGGGGGTTTTTTTTAAGTTCTTGACAGTGCTGCTGCACACTGTTCCCTCCACAGTGGAAATGAAGAGACACCCCAGCCCTGCCCCTTGAGAGCCAATAAGTGAGCTGTGACTGAAGTAGGCTGGAGTGAGAGATACCAGTAATGCCCAGAAGCACCAGCCAGGAGGCTGCTGTGGGACAACATGTAGTACCACTTCAAGGAGCGAGGGGATGGAAAAGACAGAGCTCTGAGAGAATTGTCTCAGTCTCTTTTTTATTATTAGCATTATTTTATTGTGCTAAGCACAAGGCAACAGAAACCAAGCACAAAAAGCAAGGAAAGAGAAGACAAGGCTCTGGAAAACAGTACTCATAATAAAGTCACAACTCAGTTATTGAGGTTGGCTGGGGATGGGTGGTTGGTGTCTCTGAGACTTGGAGAGGGGAAATAACCAGGTGAGGAGTGCATGTCCTCCATCACAGCTCTCCTGCTTGCAGCGATGCAAGGGGAATGAGGGCAGCAAAGAAGGGTGCTCTCCCCACAGGGAGGTAACACAGTGAAGGCACCACAGCAGAGTCCCACCAGTTTCTGTAGGACAGAGCTGTGTAGACTTGAGCACTCTCGCAGGATGCTACAGGAGTCCTCTCAGCCTGAGATGGAGCTCGCTGTGGGGTACCACAGAGGGCAGGAGGTGTGGAAGAGGTCAGGATGCACTTCGGGGTAGAAACCACAGGGAACTTGCTGCATTGCTCAACTCAGGAAACCCCTTTGGTTCTGTTTGCCAAAAGCTCAAGGAATATATGAATAGAAAGATTACTCTTTTCAAGTCTATGTGTAATAGACTTTCCCTAAGTATTTCTTGTCAGGTACAAAATAATTACTGGGGTAAACGAGTCACTAGCCTGATCTCATGTACCTAATAACTTTTGACAGCCATAGAAAATAGCAAGGCATGACAAGAAGGCATCCATACATGGTCCGCTCATTTCCATTTATGTTTCCCAGTGATCTCTGATCCTTTCCTACTTTCAAAGAGGACTGGACTAGGTCACTTCTGGCAGTAGTGGCCTATCCCAGAAAAGAACAATCTGGCAATAGGATGCTGGTGCCAGAGGAATTCAGCCAGCCTACACTCTCTTCCTGAGCTGCTCCCAGTAAATAAGGGGATCAGGAATGGGGAACAACACAAGGGATTAGATTTGGAAGCTGAAAAATATCCTTCAGAGAATAGAGAAGGCAATCCTGGTTTCATTCTTTTAGGACACCCTTCAGTAAAGCAAGGATTCCATGCTTTACAGGCAAATTGATATTCCGAAGAGTAGAAGTGACCAACAGATCCGGGTAAAATGGCAATCACTCAGAAGTAATTTTTCTGTTCCCCTGGGGACTTTTGTGTCTTTGGAACCCTTGGATGCAAATATCCTTGGCCAATGCCAAAGCATTTCCAGTAAACTTTCTCTTCTCTTCCTGTCTTTTGTCTCCCCTTGTTTAAGATACTCCTTCTTAAAAGCAAACTTTCTTTGTTTCTTCTCTTGTACTGGATTCTTGCATTCTCTATTTCCATGTAGAAGAACTATCAAAACTCAATTACTGTGCTGGAAACAATTTTGAGTCCTCATCAGCATAGAGTTCTGCTAAACTTTCCCTACCTAATGATCCATTCCTGTTTTCCATATACTTTCAGAAAGATGAGTCCTAATCCGTTTCAAAAAATATAATCACAAATTCTGGTTTTAGGTTGGTAGGGCAGAATTCCCAAAAGACTCACAATCTTGTAATAACTCCTCCACATCCAGGTATCATCTCTACTCATGCTCAGGGCATTGCAGTTTTTTCTACCTCAGCTGAATGGCAAAATGGGATTTATCTGGGGGACAATTATACTGGTCCATCCTTAAAACCCATCCTTTACTATGGTTTCTAGAGGGAAATGAGCCATTGTTTCTGATACTTCGGAGTCATACTGTCTACTGAGATCCCTGTTCAACACATGCAGTTATTCCTGCTGGAGAACATGTCTGCTGCTGCTTCCTGCATTCCAGTTTCCTAACAGTCTTACCCATTTATCGTAGAACAATTCTGCCATGTAACAAGTTCACAAGCAAATGACTTCAGTTTTTGGAAGGTTGCATGATGGTCAAATCATGGCAGTGTAAATGGTTTGAAACTATGAGCTTTTTACATGTCTGCACAGGTCCTTGCACAAGAGGAGACCATCAAGATATCCCTGCCAGCTTAGTGATATACATACAATGTGGTGCTAGTAGGAGCAAACTCCACAGCTGTGTGGGAGAGGAATGGATTTTAGTAGGGACTTGAATCAGCAGGTTCTTCTGTTTTCTCTTTCAGTTCTGTTTGCGGCCCTGTACTGATGATGGGCTTCTTCCTCAGCTTCTTTCTCAGCCAAGAAGAGGTGACAGAAAATTCTATCAGTAGCTCTGGCCACTGACAAATATTCCCTAAAAAATAGAAATATCTTGAACTGTTACAGCAAATCAGGTGAGCAAAGCCCTGCCCAAGCTTTACTGCCCTATTTAAAACTCTTCTGACATGTATCTGTATCCTGGGTGTGAAAAGGAAGGGCTGTGCATGTGATGTGTCTCTAGGGAATGCATGACAGAAGACACAGACCAGCAAGGATTGTGGCTCCACCTTCCTTATTTCCCTTGGAGCCATTGGAGATCTGTGCCAGTCAGACCAAGTTATTGTTGGCCATTGAGTGCCACTCCGTGGGAAAGTGGTGCTCCCATAGCTTCGACATACTCAGTGAGAAGGTGTTGGTTCTCACAGTGTTTTCAAAGAAGGTACAAGTATTTCCAGCTTATTGAAACATTTGTTTTGACTTTTATCACACTTTATAAAAGTCTTTGAGTTTTGTCTGTTAGGTTTCTATGCCATAATATTATGACGGGTCATGGTATAATAGTCTTACTGTTTTGACTCCAAAGCATGCTGTAACATGGGTCAAGCTGATGAAATCAAAATGAAATTAATGTTTTATTTTGACAAGATTTTGTTTCTCTTTCATTTGTTTGATAAAGTCAAAGCAAAAATGTCAGCAGGATTTTTCCACGGTGGAGTTTCAAAATTACATTTTCTCATTCATGTGTGGATTTTGAATGGGCACCATAACCTTGTTTTGTGCTCAGATCATAATGGAAATATTTTACATGGATAGCATCTCAGAGTAACAGACTCTACTTGACTCTTTAGCAGTTTTAAAGAGCGCATTGCAAAAGAACAATCTTGGACTCTACTTTGAACTAAGCCACCTTCTACTGTGGTAGAAGTAGCCAGTCAGCCATCCCTACTATTTGGCCAGCAGGCACCCAGTCCAGAAACAGACTGAGAAGGAAAAGCTCCTGAAAAACTGGGGGTTGAGTCTTGTTGGGTCAGGGAGCCTCCAAAATATGGAATAAAGTTATTCCAGAACTGCAGGGTTTCTGCAGGGGGCTAGTGGTGTAGACATGCTCCCTGTGGCTATAAGCCTGATCCAGCTTTTATTCATGCAGCACCCAGAAAACACAATCTTTTAATCCTCTTCCTAACCTTTGCTTCTCACATACGATGTTAGGCAAGTGTTTGTTCCTGCTTTCCCCTCCCCATCTTTGTCTACTTGGACTGAAGTATTTCTGAGACTGAGACTTACTTACTGTGTGTATAGAGCACCTGGGGCACAGTGGGGGTCTTGATCTCTGCTCCTGGTGACTGATAATATATCCTTTCAATTGTGCTGTTTTCTACTCTGAATACCAACTTTCATGATAATATATTTATTTCCCTTTGTTTAATCCATCTCTTCCCCCCCCCCCCCCCCCCCCCCAGAGCTTCCCTTTGTTTGCTTGGTTGTGCTCTGATGCACAGGTATTTATCTAAATGGGGTCTGCTGTATTTGTACCAGCCCAGGTGGCAGGTAAGATGCAAACATCAGACACCTCTTTACACATCCCCAGGTTTCCTGAATGATTGATTAATTGCTTTCTCCCTTATCAGCTTTTCTTTCTCATAACTGGGGGTCAGCTTGCATGGACTAACACCTTCAGGGAGGCCCTATTTCCTATACACATCAGTTTTACAGGCTTCTTATTATCTCAGCCCTATCTGTACCTTTGTTCAATTCAAGAGGTAATTAAACTCAAAGCCAAAGCAAATGTCAGGGTGATAATGAGACAGATAAGATTAAAAAGAAGTATTTTTTTTTTAAGACCTTACACATAGTTGAAGTGACTGTTGGCCCACATCCAGTGGAAAGTTTCCTTTCTTGTTTGGATATAGTCAGAAAAGTGACCATGTAAAAAAATGGCACCACCTCACTCCAGGTGTGCACTGCTGAGAACAGCACCTCCCTGGCAAAGCAGTCAAGCATATAAGTATGTGCCCTGAAATTGTTTACTCATATGCTTAAATTTAAGCACATGGTTTAGTGTTTTGTTCAATAGCGCCTCAATCCAATGCAGCTTGAGTGGGTGTAATTTGGTGGGTGCAATTCCATTCATTTCAGTGGTGCCATGGGAGTCACTCAGGGCTGTAGCCACTACCTTCACTCTGTAACTCCTGCTGAAAGCCCACAGTGAGTTACAGGGCTTTGCCATGCTGCCCAATCTGCAGGAGAGCTCGGAAATTACCTGTTCACTCCTTTGGGCTGCACAGTACCATGCATCACCTAGACTCCACCTTCCTCTGCATTGTTCTGGGATGGAAAGATGGACGTGCTAATCTCTGTTCTGGGATAAGTTTTTTCAGCAGGAGCCCCCAGTGGCTCAGAAACTACTTTTGGGGGAGACTGTACAGGGGACGTTGTGGTCTCTCTCTGCTTCATGGGCTGTCCATGCTTCCTTATGCCTTTCTGCGTTAAATGAGTTTATAATCTGAAGCAGACCTATAGTGCAATTTTCAGAGGTTGGGGTGGAGAAGCCACTAATCAAAAAGTGCTGCAGTTTTCCAAGGCAGCTTCAAAGCTCTCTGCAAGCAGGAGAGCCTGTGAAGGCTACACATGTTGCTGGCTAGGCAACCCCGATGGTTAAAGTTTTACTTAAGCCCATGTGTTTTTCCACTGGGTATTTTTATCCTCTGAAGTCTACTGTACTTGTCTATGTACTGTAAACATACCCCTGTTGTTCTCTCAGATCGTGTTTACTTTGCAGCTGGGGGAGCACAGCTCACCATGCTGGCTGTTGGTAGCTGGCTGAAAGTGAAAATGAAGCACCAAAGCACCAAATCACCCCAGAAGCCCTGGTGTATCCTGCCTATCTGCTCCTGTGGCCTCCCTACCTTGGAAGCCTGCTCTCTGCCTCCCTCCCACGGCACAGGGCAGGTGCACCTGAGACCCACGCTGTCTTCAGCATCCCTTCTGCAGTCTGGCTCCCATTCTGCTCTGCTGCCTCAGCAGCAATGGCTTCTCACCTGCCAAGAAAAATAAGTTGTCCAAATAAGCCTCTCATAGAATGAGTGAGAAATGGATTTATTATCTCGTACCTGAATGCTGAGTAGGGGCAGTAAGAGAAACGTCCCTGAGCTGAGATCATGCAAAGAGCCTGTGTGGGAGTCAGGAGCTGAAGGCTCTGCATCCGTACAGGACCTTGCATGGCCTTTCAGCAGCTGTCAGTGTTTTGAGGTGGATGCTAGCTGCCAAGAGAGTGATTCCACAAGGCTCTGCATCCTGAAGAAAGATATTGAAAGTGATGACACCAAGGTCAAGTAATTATGTAAGCAGTAAAATTTATTAGACTCTTTACCATGGCTCTGTCCTTTGGGGACTCATTGATATTTACCAATATGCCAAGTTCCTCCCAGAACCTTTACCCTGAGAAAGGTAATTTTTTTTATTATTATTATTATTCTTTCCTTAACTAGATGACAATTTTTACAAAGCAGGTAGAAATTTAAGGTCTCTTGAAATTCTCTTTTCTCTGCTGCTGGGCTCAGAAGCTCGGAAGGTGTGGAGCTACTAGGTTCCAATAATTGCATGAGCATTGTTCTGTCAAGATACCAAACTAAGAAATATTTCTATGGAGCTCTGAAAATAACCAAGCAAATAGGAAGCAAGGGAAAAACCTGGTTGGGAAAGGTCAAGTTCAGCACAAAGTGCTGCTGTTACAGCCACACTTCACCCTGTCAAGAGGCTTTGTGCTTTGGGTGAAGCTTTGGTTTGCCTAAATAACTGTCTGTCTCTTCCCCAACATTGTGGGGAGATTTTGAAAAACGGTAAGTTTCACCAATGGGTGCTCCTTTCCTGCTATAACGTGAATTCTAATAATTTTTTTAATTCTCTGAAAAAAACTCTTTATGTCATCTGCCTTCCATTATTTATTGACTGCCTTACTTTAGAAGACAGCTAGGATGGAAAAGTTTAATATAAAGTCATGATGAAGTATCTATGTAATGTTGGATATAGACTGTGAATACATATTTAACTGTATTATACTATACATATTAGGTTGAATACCTAAAGGATTATATAAAGCCTCTGCAGAAAGGACCCAGGTTCCAGATTTAATTTTTGTAAATAATGGCCACATATTTATTACTCATAAGGAAAATGTCTTTTTCTAAATGGTTTAGAAAAAAAACAGTGGTTAGATAGAAGAGGATCACTCCTTCAAAGAAACAACTAAGCCCACACATTCAGCTGATGCAGTTCTTTTCATGTCTGGGACAATACTAAAGAAGCAGAATAAAATTTGCCTGGATATTTACTGCTTGAAACTTTTTCCCTCTACCTGGGATAAAAGGCAAGCAGGCTTCACCCATAATGGTGGAAAAGTCCTTTAGGTTTCTGCTGCCTGTCTTTGGATGGGTTTATCAAGGGATTGCTTGGATCTCATGGGTGTGCTTAAAGGCAGCATTACCTATGTGAAGGAAGCCCCCACTGTGGAGAAGGTGATGGGATCTCTCCCCACTCCCAGTGTCTTGATCCCACCCAGAGGAGATCCTGGAGGTCCTGAGGTCAGGGCACAAACCACAGTCTCCCCAGGAGAGGTGACTCACTGTGAGACATTGCTTGCTGAGAGGCAAAGCTAAAAATGCCACCCTGGGAAAGGCGGGCTGATGTACAGTGGGTGGCAGACACCAGGCAGCCCACCTCTCCATGGGGGCAAGAGGCAGGGACTGAGGTGGCTGCAGGGTTTCCAACACAGCAAGGACATTCAGATCCTGCTGAGGGCAAAGACACCTACTCACTGCTATGACCAGGGGCTCTGCAGAGATGGGTAAAATGTCCCCAGGATCAGGACTTGTTTTCACCAAATGCTAAAGCCCAGACAGGAAAATCACATTATTTTTCTATGAACGTACTTCATGGCAGCTGCTGCAGCTGAGAAGGTTCCTGAGAAGTGGGTATATTGCCACAGAGCTCTTCTTCTGGCTCCAGGTTTTACTCAGCTTCCAGCCTCTGTGTCAAAAATGGTGAACCAGCCTGAAGTCATGTCTGTTTGGTGTGTTCCCTTGCTCCTAGACCCTACATAGCATGATGCTGGGACAGTCTCCCCCAGGATGGCTGGACTGAGTTCATTTTTGTTGTCAGAGAGGTCTCTCTGGCCCAGTTAAGCACCAGCCCCCAACAGATGGTGTAGAAACAGGGGAGCTCAAGACCGTGGAGAAAAAACTGAGTAACATGAAGATGTAGATCCTTCTCCCTGCCTTTGTTGCTTTTCTCTCATAAAAACTTAGCAAGAGGATGTTTAAAATGCCTGTCATGCACTTACTCATTCAGTTTGTGATGCCTGGTATTTCAGCAGAACAATGGGATCCAGCTCAAACTGTTGCAGTGTGTACACAGCTCAGGGGAAGGGCAATTGCACCTCTGCTCATGAAAGATCCTGTCACAGCACTTGGACAGGAGACGAGCTGACAGGGTCCCACAAAGATGAGTGGCTCTTCCATTTCAACCCTTGCTCTGTACAAGAAACAGACATTGCACATCTTGTACAAAAGTACAAGAAATTATTTACTTGCTGAGAAATCAGCAAAGCAGCTGATTACACCTGTTATTGCAAAATGGGAAATAGCAAACTGCTGCTGTGTCTTGGGGAGTATACCCTAGCCTTTTCCACATGGGACCACCCAATTTTAGGTGAGGGTGAGATGCTGAGGACCAGATTGTAAAATGTGCCCTTGCCTTTCCCTGTGTGCATGTATAGAGGAGGTCAGCTATGAGCACCGTGAGATCTGGTCATGCAGCTGCTGATACATATGGACAAAAAAGAAGATGCAAATTTCTGCAGCAGAAATGGTGGGATCAACACACAGCTGAAAAACTGAGACAGGCAGCGTGCCCGTGACATCCATGGATTTAAAGTTATAAGCAGAATGAGGCACTGCATGAAATCTGCCATTCACCTCATGAGCTGCCAAGAGTGGTATTTAAAAAAAGCATAGGCTTGAACATGCTATGGGGCTTGGGATCAGATTTTCTAGGTTCCCGTGGAAAATTAAACCAGCATTAGTTTGATTTTCCAGCCCATCTAGGGTTTGGTTAAGGAAGCATTTTCCACAGCTCTATTCTCTGGCCAGAAGCAGAACAGCAGATGTGCAAAGCTGCAAAGCTGCAGAACAGTTTCCAAGGTATCTTCTGAAAACAGCATCCTGCTGGCAGCCCTTAACACAGCTATCTCTTCATTTCCCTCATGTTGCTGAACTCTAGAAGGAGTCACATTTCCCTGAGATATCTTTCTAGGATTGTGGTGAAAAGCTTGAGTAAAGAAACAGGCAGTACATAACCTCCCATGTTTTACTTTTTGGTGGTACATCAGGACAAATCTCAGCTGTTCAAAAATAAATGGTGGTCCCCTGTAGTGGGAAGGGCAGGGTAGGGAGAGGAGTGCTGAGAGAAAGGGCTCATCTAAGGGAATAACAAAAGGTTTTAAGCCCTTCTTCCCTCATCTTGCTTTGACACCCTTACTTTTTCTTGTAATGGGCCACATCTCTTGGCCATTTTCAAGTGCTCCAAGGCCTGGCACATCATGTCCATGCTGATCCCATTTCACTTTACAGTTTCAGTTTTACTTTACTTATAGGTGAGTCAACTTAGGGTGAGTCAACCCCTTTCACCAAGATCTTTTATTTATGATCACCCTGTCAAAGAAAGAGAAAATAGAAAATTCCTTCAATGACTGTAGAGAACTTTCCTTCCTGAGAACTCGGAGTCTAGAAACTTTGTGGAGGCTGCACTGACAAAAGTTGTTTTCTCCAGGCCTGAGCCCTGTCATTACCTTCTGTTTCTTGTGGCTTTGGGGAGAGGAAACATCACCTCAACCTTCTGCCCCCAAAGCTTGGTATCCTTGAAAGTGTTTTAGAATTAATTGGTAGGATTAGCTCATTTATGCATCCAATGTCTCAGCAGACACATTAATTTAACACTTGGGAAAACGAAGAATGGAAATCTTTTCCTCTCTGTGTCAGCCAGAAAGAGCTCAAAAAGGATGGCAAGAGCCCATAGCAGCACATTGATGATTTCTTGCATGGTGGGGTGAAATATGAGGGGACACTGGAAAGTGGAAAATACGTTCTTCCTTTAAAGTTCCACCAGAACCTACTGCAGTAGCAACAGCTCTGTACTCTATTCATGTGCTGGTCCCTCGTGGTATCCAAGAGCTTTCCGTAAGGAGAACAAACCTTGCTCTCAAATGTGTAAGAGTGAATTATGTAGCCAGACTCTTCTTTTACCATGGACTTGGACCTGGTCTTAACACAGCCTCAGAACCAACCTCAGTCAATGCCAGAGGATGTCATTTTTGGCTCAGGCCTACAGGAGTATTTCTGATGCCAGTGTTACTCTGCCAGATTTTTTTTTTCTTTGTCATTTTCATCAATGACAAGAAATTTTTGAGGAAAGGTTTCATTCTTTTCCACTCCTTGGGAGTTTTGTAACTAGTCACAAAGACAAGCCAGCCACCTTGTTTGCACAACATGACCAGAATCACTGAGAAGCTAAATACATTCAAAAAGAGGACTGTGAGAATGTTCTGTTCATTCTGAGGATCCTTTCTGCAAGAAATGTGGGAGTGACCCTCCTAGCTGGACCTGCAGTTCTGCTGGGTCATCATCCCCAGTACAGACCAATACAGATGTTTTACAGGAAGGAATTATTTTCTTCAGCAAACCCATTAAGAAGACTTTGGCTTGAGCTCAGAAGGTTTTATATCCTTTCTGTGCCTCTTAGATGCCTATGTTCTTTGCCTAACAGATAGACTGGTGAATCCTGGGGAGGGGTAAACAGAAGAGATAAAGACTCTGAAGCTCAGAGCTTGTTTGCCTGGTGTCTGTTTGAATGACATACAACAAAGCTTTATTAGCACAAAGCAGCAAGGTCTGCATGTGGCCAGAAATCTCTCCTGCCTGTTGTCTCTGCACAGCCCAGGCACTCACTCCTTATCCCTGGTTTATACAGCTGGCCTGAGGACCACCCCAGGTAACAAAGAAAACATCAGCTCTTGAAAGATCCCCTGGGAATAGAAAGATGTCGTATTATTTACCCGTCTGGATTTATGCATGTGTGTGTGTGTTTAACAAGGAGCCCAGTGCCTGCTGGACTCCCGAGGCTGGAATTTATACAGGCCAGCATTTGGCTGCTGCAGTTTATCTTGAATGCAAGAATAATAAACTCAGCTGACAGGATGATGCATGCAAAGCATCTTCTCCTCCCACGGCGTGTGGTAGAGGTGTCTGGTTTGCAGGGAGCCTTATTATTAAGTGATTAGCCTTGCAACATTATCAATATCAGATTGCTTAGGGGCTTTATGGGATCAGCAGCACAGTAGGACTAGGTGTCCATTTGTCACAGTGGCAGTGAGATACAGATGGTGGTGGGGCAGCATTACCTGTGTAGGTGAGATAGACGTGTGGGTTTGTCAGATGAAGACTCCCAGAGATGTTTGCAAAATAAAACAAAGTTGCTCCTTCCTTATCATAGTTCCCTTATGAGATAACTTCAGCTACATTGTTTTAATGGCCCTCTTTGTCTTGTCCTTCCTTGTCCTGCTACTGGCTCTCATTCAGCAAGAGCAAAACCAAAAACCTCCCAAGCACCACTGAAAATAGTATTTTTTTGACTTTTAAAGCAAGGCTGATTTATTCACCCCAATTAAGTTTCAGCATCAGGGCAGCTTCAATCTCCTCTTTGTGCTTCTGCCATTCAGGTGGTAATTCTGACATCCTATGAAGCCCGGGTCCTCGGATCTTTTTTCATCAGCAAAGGAAAATCCTGAAAAGACCATAAAAACCAGCAGCTTACTGTACTGAGTGTATTCGACCCTGAATAATCATTAAGGTCCACATGGCCAAAGACAGATCAAGCACTTCAGGGGATTAGATTGTAACTATTCAAACTGTGTTTTGCTCACATTATAAATAATGCTCACCCATTGTATAATGCAAAAAGTCCTTCACAGCCACACCTCACCATGCATGTTTCCTCTTGTTGATACTTTTATTTTACCCTAGCTGTGACACCAAAATCCCCTAGGTAAGGGCCTGCTGCTGCAGTTCATTATGTAAATTTACACTGTTGTATTCTCGAATGATTCCAGTGGATTGTATATCTGTGGGAATTATTAGTCCCTGAAGTGTAACTGCTCCCATGATACAGCATGACTCTCAGAAGAGGGAACATTAGGCCAAGTACAGTCAGACCGGACCAGCGCTTGTAAGAAAATTTGGGTCTAATCCATCCTGTCCCCATGGAGCATGCTGGAGTCTAGATTCTAAAGCCTTTCTAATTCCTTTACCTCCCAGTAAGTCTTTGGGGTCCTGTGGGAGAGACTAAGATTTGATCATGTGTTCCTGGGAGGTAGAGCTTTTAATCCTGTGATTTGGACATGTAAGCAGACACTTCCCTGATCCCACCCATCTCAAAAGCAAAGAAAGAAATGGTTGCAAAGAATCCAGGCCACTCCTGACCAAAATGTTCTTGTGCTGGCTGTCTGAACTGAAGGCCAAGTCTCTCTACACATTGTTTTCAAGTTGGGGAAGCTTGTAGAAATTCACAAAGCAGTTGTGGAGGGAGGTAGTAAGACCACAGACCTGAACTGTCCTGGAAGAGATACACTCGAAAATCTGAACACTGGCCCCCACTTCACGAGGGTAGTTTCACCCAAACAGTGACACTGGCTTGCTTCTTACTGGTGTCTGGCACTTCTCTAAGTGGGCACACTGGCTTGATCCTTTACGGGGATCCATTACTGAACCTCTAAAGTCAGGGCACTGGTTTGGCTTGTCAAGGACTTCACAACCCATGGATAATATTTGGGTATGGGAATTTTCCTGCAGTGACAAGAAGACACTGCTGTCTAACACAGAATATTACATTGCCTAGAAAACCAGAAGGTCAGTTCCAGTATCTGAAATCTCTTGCTCTCTGCATTGCTTCATACTTCTCAAAGATGTGGGAGATTCTATAATACCACCTTTCCTCTACCTAGGAGAACATATTTTTTTGGGAAACAGGACCTGGTCCACTGAGGTCAATGGGAAGTCATCCATCGGATCTAATCAGCTCTGAAGTGGGTCCTGGAGGGGCATCATGCAACTCAGTGATGTTACCCAGATCCTTCATTTGCATTTTGTCTTGTCCTCTGTTTCCTGTTATCTGTTTTCTCTCGTGGAGACAGATTTATCCTATCAATTTAGAAAACATCTTTTGCTTCTTTTTCCTTTTTTGTGAAATCCCTTGTGCTATTTCTTCATCCCTGGACTTCCTCTGCACAAAAACCACCTTTACTTTTCCTTCAGCATGTTTGCCCCTAAGCCACCCAAGTTACAAACCATCTTTTTCAAATAACCAGTTTCATAAGCAAGTCACAGTGTTGTTTTTTCCACAGTAAACTCCAAAGAGCAGAAGTTAGCTGGTGGAGCAGGATCAGCACCACTTTTCTGTTGGTTTGGGTTTGTGCCATCATGTATCATAGTTGGCCCTGAGTGTGGCATCACCCTCCCCACATTGCCCACCCCACACCTCACAGGGACGGAAAATGAAGCAAAAGTTTTATCTGAGCTTTCAAATATTTTGCATTGTGGGCGGCTTGGAGCAGATCGCATCCTAATGGACTGTTAGACTAATTTGGGCTTGCTAACTGCCTTTGTAAGGATAAGAAATGAGCTGGGACAGAGAGAAGCAAAATGCTTTAGAATATATATTTCATTTTCTGCTAGCACTTCTGTGGAAGAGCCAAAACGGATATCGCTGTCACTCAAATTTCCCTCCTGTTGTTTATTTTATCATCCCTGCTGCACAAGACCATGATCAGAGTGAGGGTGCAAGCTTGTCACTCTGCTGACCTCATGGAGATATGGCAGCAGGCACCCAGCAAAGTTGTGGGCTTCCATTTTCCATGGGGCACACATCCAAGGGACAGGATGGGGATTTGGGCTGACACTGTTCCCTTCATCTAATGAAGTGGAGACCATGCCTCTGTGGGCAGCAGAAAGTAAGGTTTGCTACATGTACCTATAGGAAATAATCTATGTCAATAGAGCACAAGGAAGGGTGGCTGGGATATAAATGCAGACATTTTGCTTAAAAACCACCAGGTTATGCCCACCAGGTGAAAATTTCACTGTAGTCAGCTGAGGGACTCCATACTCTTAGGAGCCCAAATCCCACAGTACATGGTCACAGAAGGGAGAAGGCAGCGGCAGCATCAAAACATGGACAAAAATGTCATATGTGTGTGTGTGTGTCTAGCAGAAAGACAGGATGAGAAACCTATAGGAGGAGATCTGTGAAGCTGAGATGATAGCCGTATTACCCAGGGTTTAGGTGGAGCAGTTTCAGGGAGAAGGAGGAGAAAGGGAATATACCCTTACTCCCTAGCACTGCAGTCACAGAATGTGATTTTTTCTTTGTAAAGGGCCATGATGTGCCTGTTGATAACTTTGCCTTCTGAACTTTTCTCCCCTTTTTCCACCATGACTTTTTCAGCATCTTGATCACCATGTAGTCTGGGGAGAAGGGACCATGCACATCCAGAAGTGTATTACCTCCTGAAAGCAGGACAACTGTCTCCTCTGCTCAAACTGAGTGGGTGGGTGTCGAATAATGTTCATGGTTCCAGGTTTCAGCCTGGCCAGCCTTTAGATGTGTGACTGCAGCACAACCACATCCTCATTTGACAGCATTCCCCATTCCAATTGTTCTGAGTGCTAAGAAGAAAAGAATTCATGTAGTTTCCTGTTTGTCCTACCTTTGGAAATACTTTCCCTTCTTGCAGCTGATTTAGCATGCTGGACTGCTTCTGCACAGGCCAGCATATTGCAGATAGAAGCAGACAAACACAAAGGAATGGAAAGAAGTTTTCTCCTCTCCTAGCTGGATTCTAATTCTTACTTGTCCTAGGTAGCACTAAGGTTTTGGAGATCTCCACTGGAAATCCAGTAGAAGAAATGCAGGAATGCTTTACCCAGACTGATCCACATTCAAATGATTTACTGAAAAACATTTACTGAAAAAAATTTAAAACATTTTGGAAAACATCATTCTGAGCCTCTTGAAGCATTCAATAGCTCAAAAATATATTTGCAGAGTTCTGGGGTCATGGAAACAACATTCTTTCCTTAAGCTTCTGTGTGTGCTGGATATTGTGGGTCCATGCTGTGCAGAGAGCATGCACAGGTGGTGCTGGATACACTTCTGATCTCCAAGGAGCACCAGTCACCACCAGCTGCACAGTCAGGGAGGTGAAGAACAAACAGCTGATGGACTCCAAAAATTTCTGCTAGTCTATTGCTGCTTTACAGGTGTCTAGCAGAAGCTCAGGTCAGAATCCACCTCCTGGTGCCTGCCCATCTTGTTCTTCCAAGGAAACCTCTTTTAACCCTTCTTCATCTTTAGAGAGGCATCTGAAGAATTACACTTACCTTGCTGGAAGACTTGAAAATCAATAACTTGCACTCTTGCTGCTTTTGCCATCTTTCAGAGAGGGGCTGTCTGAGGAGAACGTGGTGCTGAAGATCCTGAACTGTGCTTTGGATCCTGTTTTGTTCTGCTCTTGCCTTCTTCATAATAATTGTTTAATGCACAGCGTGTTTCCAGTGGTGAATCAAAAGATGGGGACCACGGCCTTCCTCCCTCCTGTCTACCATTCAGCTTATCCTAAAACTTGACAGCTAGGCTTCCCTCCAGATGCTGGAAGACACAGGGTTAAAGCTTCCCATGGAAGGCAGACAACAATATGCAGCTCTCCCTTGCACACTCGTCGCTGCTATAAACCTCAATTGCAGTATGGGCAGCCTCCCCTACCAGTTGTACTTTTGAATCAATTGTTTGAGACCTTTAAGCTGAAGTGAATGGCAAGTTCCAGGTCCATCTCCTAGGCTGGGCCATTGAAGTCCATCCTCAGGAGATGGATAAATGCAAAATCAAGGCAAAAGCTTGCTGACCCACTGTCCTTCTGTCCTTCTCTCTGAAACCAGGCACACAGGACAGTGCCAATTCTGCCCTTAAGTGCTACTTGCTGAGTCAATCAGCAGCTGGATGCCTCCTCAGTGACCTTCCTAAGATGGTCATTCTCCCACTGTCTCTGTAACCATCCAGAAGTCCATCTCTCCTGAAAGCAGGGAAAATGAGTCAGCTGAGGATCCCAAGGAGAAGCTGCCATCTCCTGAATAAAATCAACACCTCTCCCCATTCTGTGCATCTTTTGTGCATGACTCTACACTCTTGCTGGGCATAAAAGCCTTCCTGTACACACTGGCTGGGGTGAGCTCATTGCCCACTTCCCTTCCCTGGGTGGCCTTTTGCTTCTAGCTGCTTGCAGTCCTGTAGCTGACAGAATGCCTCCAGCACACTCTCTTCTTGCAAGCCTGCATCTCTCTTGCTCAGAGGGAAGCAAGGGAAATCATGCAGTCATAGTGTGAATGTTTGAAAAACATTTATAGAAAAGGGAGGAAAAGTGAGTCAATATTAATAAATTACAGAAAGATAGAACATCTGCACTAAATTACTGCAAACTCAAGTGAGAGTGGAAAGCTAAATAAATAAAGTGAAAATCATGTTAAGTCGGAAGATGAGTAATAGAAAAATTCTCCTTCAAAGTGCCACCAGTTAGCCTTTTTGTACAGCACTTTATACAAACAAAACTAATGGAGATGTAACAGGGGTCAGAAAGCTTGATCCAGCTGTCTAACAGCTGTCTGCCCTGTTTATTTTGCTCCTTTCTGACTCTACATTATTTTATGGCTTGGATAAGTGCAGTGCAAAGACAGAGACCCTGAAGTTTGGGTTGTCTTGCCCTATAAAGGTGGTCAGAGGATGAACTAGATGAAGGCAGAGGTCCTTTACAGGCAAGGATAATGAAGTAGGTACCTGCACACAGCAAAGATTAATGAATGGTCTTGGAGAAACCATGTGGCAGTCAGGAAATTTGAATGGCCAAGGAGCTCAGCAGCTCCTGGCCTATGAAAAGAGCACAATTTTCTTTTGTTCTTCTAGTTCTGTTGCCCTATCTACTCCCAGTTGGATGTGATGGGGCACTGAGGTGGAAGTAGATAACTTTTAAGTGTTTTTTCCAGGCATGGGACTTGATGCCTCATAGATTGCCTTTGTTCAGGAATGTGACTAATCAAGACATTCAAGTTAACATATATACCAATGGGAGACAGGCTCAAAACGAGGTAGAACATTTTTCTCTGTCCTAAAGCAAGATCCATTACTATACCATTACTAACAAAGGTACTTGCTTGTTGGTCCTAAAGGCATTCTGAGATGGCTAATTCGTAATTTCCTCGAGTAAGCTGTACTTGTCACTGGAAAGTTGTTTTGAATGCATAAATTGCTTTGTTGAAGTAATGTAGATCCAAGGTTTTGCTATGTCTGTGCAATTAAAACAGTAGATCCCTTTTATTTTCAGCAGCCATCTGCTTGTTGAAAGTAAGTTATCATGTCTCCTCCAGTTTTCCTTAGACAACCCTGATTCTTTTAGTCTTTTTTCATAGACAGCATTTTCTACATTTCAAGCAGATCTTGCTCTTCATTTTTGTGGAAGTATCTCCTTAAGTTTAAGGGAAAAAATTTCAGAGAAAGCCTTTCCACTACTAAGTAGAGCACTGTATCACTTTTCATGATGTGAAGGCTTGAATTTCTGTTTGCACACTCCCATATGATAATTTGCCTTTTCCACACCAGCCAGTCATTGGTGTTTCAGGTTCAGCTAACCCACAAATATTTTTTTTCCAAGAGACTCCTTTCTAATAAAAATATCCTTCTGCATTTTTAGCATCATAAAATTTACTGCAAGTACAGTCTCCAGAGTTTACCTGAAACTTAATCCATTGATGTTGCTCTGTCATCTCACCTGCCTCTTTCAGACTGTTTCTTCAGTATGTTAAAATCATCTGGAGTAAGATGTTCTGTTGAGATGCATGGTAACACAACAGCTTTACCTCTGCGCATAAAGTCTTGTTTTCCTAAATACTCCCAAGGCTGTGATTTCCTACTTAGCTTAAAATCTTACATATTTTTCACTGGATTTTCTGTGCTAAGTGCATCCTCACATTTGGCCAGTTTAGATGCAATTAAAAAACACGTGAAACACTTTGATCTTCTCATTGTAATCTCCCCATTATCTTCCCTCTTCATGGAGTAATGAGCTAACATTTTCCTCCATATTCTTTTTTGTCAATTATTAGATTCTGTTACCTTTGTTGTCTCTTGCTAATTTAATTTCAAGTTTCCAGACCTTGTTTTACATGGCTGTGTTCAAACTCATCCTTGAACATCTGGTTTTGTTTCTTCTTGTTGTGGTTCCTTATTGTCTTTGAGATCAATGAAGAGAAGTCAGTGTTTTTCAATTCTAGTCCTTTTTTTCTGCATCTGTACTTCTGCCTTTACCATTGTTTCTTTGGGGAACTACTCTCTCTAAGACCTCTGTTTCTTGGCAGTTTCCCAAGCTTATTGAAGTCTGTCTGTCTGAAACCCATTGGGTTGGGTTTCTTCTCTTCTTCTCCTGGCTTGCCTCTCCAGGGCCCATGAAATCTACCTTCCATGGTAACTCCCATCCACACTGCATTCCACCTTCCCTTTCCTACACTGCTCCTCCCTTCTGCTAAGACTCAAACCCAGAGGAGCTTTTCCTTTATTTACTTTCTGTGTCTTCTGAATACAAACAAAAGTTTTGATAAGTCTGTTCCACAAAGGTGCTTGAGATTTTTTGAGCTGCTGAATTTTATTTGTTCAATAGACGTCTCTAGATGTAGCTAAAATCTTCCACTTCCCACAAGACCTGTGCTTCAGACATCTCTGTTAGTTCCTGTCAAAGAGCCTCATACACCTAATCTTCATGAATGAATGCCCTTTAATAGACTCCAGTGAACTCTGGCAATGGTGTCCTATTTCCTCCTTTGCGTAAGTCCAGCACAGCTAACTCCATCTGTCTTCAGAACAAGCTTATATCTATAAAGCTCACAAAGTGACACCTCTTTTATGTCTCTGCTGTCCATTCTTCTTGAACAAGCAGCATCCTTCCCTGTCAGCATTCTAGTCATATGAGTGATCCAACCATGTCTCTGCAATTTCAGTGAAGTTGTTATCTTGATCCTATGTTAAATTCCCAGTTATAATAAAGAGAATGTTTGTTAAATACTGATTTCACCATGCTGCTTTCATTACTATGCCAACATCTAAGACTGATGCATTATTTTCTTGTTTCTTCTGTGGCATCATGACAAAAAGCATTCTCCTTCTTCATTTTAAGGTCTTCCTCTAATTTGCTGTGGTGACCATATACTGATCATGTGGCTTTGACTCCCCGTCCATTGTCCTTTTCCTGAAACATCATGCCATAGGTAAAGAAAAAGAAGATTTTTGAGGCTCAAACATTATTTTATTCTTTTTGTGGATACTGGTGCTTAGGACACTACTCCGAAGTCTTTCAACCCAGCATTTGCTCTTAGGAATCATGAATAGTAACTCTTTCTCTAAATTAAAAGCAGTTGCCTTAAAATTACATTTGTCTCAGTTCAAGAATGAGATTTCAATAATAGGGATGAGTTGAGGACATAAATACATCACTAGGAATAAGTGAAGATGAAGGGAAGTGCCTATCTTACTAAGCAGAATTTGATCTGTCTCCTGTAGACTAGAAAGACATACAGCTCTTTCCATTCCTTAAGTTGGATGGGGATGCAGCATGCCATGCCAGCAGGAATGCTCACTTCATCTACATGCAAGAGTTTTTCCTCACATTGGTGACCACACAGTCCAAACCCAAAGTTCTCAGCAATAGCAAAAATGGAGGGAATTGTCAGTCATTGAAATACTTCAACACATTCTGTGTTGCCCAGAAATGTAAGACACCATCTGGAATTAGTGTTGAATATTTTTGCTAATGACCTCATGATGGAATATTGAGAATGTTCATTAAATTTGCAGATGACACCAGGCAGGGATTACTTGTGAGTCTGGTAGAGGACAGGATTAGAATTCAAAATTATCTTGCTGAACTGGAGAAATTGTCTGAAAAAAAATTAAATAGAATGCAATTCAATAAGAACCCACACAATACATACACTTAGACAGGAATAACTATCAGCATAAGCTCATAATGACAATTTTTAGAAAATTTGCACAAAAAAGACTGGGAAGAATTCTGGCAGATCACAGAAGTTGTCAAATGAGCCAACTGTATCATACTTCTGTGAAAATGTCAAATATTATCCTGGGATATATAAATTAGAATAGATCTTAAATGATACATTCTACTGAGCAATGGCAGGGCCTCAGGAGCAATATATGTTCCCATTTTGGACACTGCACTTATGGAAAGCTACAGGGTGTTTGGAGGAAGGCAGGACAGGACCAACATAGTAGTGCAGAAGTCTGGAAAAATGGCAATTGCAGAAGTTTACATGGAGGCTGTTTAGCAGTGGAAGAGACATTAAATAAATTTTGGATAAACAAAGCTCCTACAGAGAAGGAAATTGCCTGTTCTTCCAGCCTGGGAATAGAAAGACATAAATGCAACAGGAAAAATGCATCTCAGGCATTAATAAAAAACTTTTCTGCTGGTCAGAAAAGTGGAAAGAGTTTTCTTGAAAAGAGATCTCTACCCTGGAAAGTCTATAGACATGGCTCTTCAGCTAAGGTGAATTGCTGATACAGAAAGATTTGGACAGCCTCCCCAAAAGGTCTGGCTAGCTGAATGCACAACTGTGGCCTACAAACCAGAGATAAAATGATATTTTAAACAAGGAAGCTTCTGTCTTGAATCTAAGCAACTTTGGGGCATTCCCTTCTTTTTAAAAAAATCCAACATTGCTCCTACATGCTCCGGATGAGTATTCCCATTGCACCAGGAGCTTGTTGTTCTTTGTCACTTGAGGATGCTTGACAATGTCTTGCTTGACAACTCCTCAATGCCTCAGGTATGCCTGGGTGGAAGGCACCCACTGAGCTGTAGCTATCTGGGACAGACTGCAGCTTTCCCCTCTTTCCCTGAAATGCTGATGTGAGCAGGGATCAGGGCAGAAGTAAGACACAGGGCAGCATGTCAGCATGTGCTCCCACCTGTGTGTAACCACACAGGCCCCTCATTTCACCCTTCTCCCATCTTCCCTTCTCCAAGTGGACCGAACAAGCGCAGGCTCATCACAGGATGCGGAGGAGCACATCCCCTAGTGCTGAGAGACCATCTTTCCTTACACCTTACCCAGTGTGAAAGGCAACAAAGAGGGGTAACACTGGCAGAGAGGCACACCACTGGAAAGGTCATGATCTTGGGAATCAAGAGAGCAAGCAGTAGCCTGATCACCTTTAATTGAGTAAGACCTGGATTTAGGCACTGGTGATTCAGAGATGGTGTCATTTCAAATGGAGTTTAGGTTTGCCTTTATTTAAAGTTATCACTTCTGCTTTAGTTCTGTTTAGCTTTCAATGATGTTCCAAGTAAGTAATTTTAAATTCCTATGATTCATATTATCCCTGACTAATAGTGCCCACAATGGAAAATTCTAGGACTTGTGCAATGAAAACCATATTTCGTGTTAGTAGTATCCATATATAGTAAGGACTGACAGTAATAAAGGGAATGAAAAGAAATACACTGGTAAAGACAGGAAGTGGAACCTCTAGAATGAGACTTTTTCATGTGACATTTAAAGGGCATGCTAGAAATATTTTGGTGGGAGATCAAACATCACCATTCTCCACATTTTGGTTTGATGTCTAATCATTCTTCTTGGTCAGGTTCTAGCAAGAAAAACCACAAACACACACTAAACATCTTCTGTTAATCTTCTGGTTTTGTACTTGGGGCTCCTCCTCCCATTTCAGTGCCGACCCCTCCCAGCTTCCACATCACCATGGGGTTATTAATCAATTGTGATATCCACATGACCTCCAGTTTCAGGTCTTTTTGGTCCCTCTACTCCACTAGCTGAACTATTTCTAATTGGCTAATCAGCTTATCCGGTTTGGCCCTTGATGGAAACCAGGTCTAGACATGATCTATTCCTGGGAGGCCCCTGGGTTCAAGGGGCCAATCTCACACCCTGTCCATCACTATTGTCAGCACGGTACCCTATCTCAAAGACATGCCAATGAACATTAGCGAGAGATTAAAATGACAGCCTTGGTTTTCTTACATGCCTTTTAATCATCGTAACATGCAGTCTAATGTTTCACTCTGTCTTCCTTTCTCTGCAAGCGCATGTTCTCAAGGAAGAAACCAGGAGGGATGAGAGTGGGTCAAAGACCACAGTAGGGTGAAAGCAGTGGAAAGGAATTAAAATGGAGGGTGGGGGAGGAGGAGACAAGCGACAAAACCCAAGTCAGAATCTGGCAGCCAGACACAGAGCAACAAGGCTGGAATATAAATTCCTTCATATGGCTCCCGTAGGCTGACATCTTATAGGTACCACTCACATCACACCAGCATGCCAACAATATGTGCCAATGCTTGTGTCTACTGCAGGCTTCCTGACACCCATAGCCACATACCCAAAAGGTGATTTTCTCAAAGGCTGCGCATCTAAACTAGTCCTGAGAGGAGCTGGGAGTCTTGGCTGCTCTGGAAACCAAGCTGCCTTTTTGAAGTGCCTGCATATGGATTTAGTAGCTGACTTTTAGACCTTTGGGTTTCTGAAAAAGTCTTAGCCTGGTCACTTAGCTGTGACTTTATGGAATTATTGACCATTTACACAAACAACAGTCAGAGGGCTGCACGCAATAGGATCATGTCTGAATTCCTTCTTGGTCTCTCCAGTAGTGAATAGTGAATAGTCAGCGGCTCTTAAACAAAGCCCCATTCTCTCTGCAAAGAAGTGTCAGTGTAAGAGGCGGATGCTCCTGTATGAATATCTGCTAAACAGGCAGACATAAAGAAGGTCTCCCTGTGCCCCAGTTGAAGAGATGTGTGGCTGTGTTAACAGCATGAACAACCAGAGTTAATGACCACATTCGTCCAACACTTCCTTGTGCTTGGCCAGCTCTGAATGCAGACAGAGCAAGTTCACACCTGCCTGCAAAATACCATATGGACATCATCTGTAACAAACTTGCTCAAATGGTTCATTTCTAAGGAGCATTCAAACTTTTCCTGGATGTGTGTTTTTCTCCTCTCTTAGTCATGCTTTTACTGAAAATTTTAGCTAGTGTAATACCAACTCCTTAGCTTTACAGTTCCTTGGTCCAGAACTATTTGGCTGGTGGGATGTGTGAATTCCTTTAGCCAACCAGTGGAGCATGTAATTAGCTCTATATGCACGAATGAATTACGCATATGTTTTGTTATGTGGCTTCAGCTGGTAACTAAGCATGAGAAGTTTCCAGCTAGAAAAGGAAACCGGTGAGAAAGTTAGAAAAGGCTGTGAAATGCGCAGTGCACAGAACATCTCTGGTTTTCCTTGCTCTCTTTCTTCTACGTGCCTGATTCTGCCTGCATCCTCATTTTTTAGGCTGTGCTTTCCATGGAATACAGGCTCTTCAGAGGATACTGGGACCATACTGCAGGATGCACACTGTTTTCCATGCATCACATTCTGCTTTCACTCAGCATTGGGTCTGGATGACTTTTGCTGATGCAGTAAGGGTTAAGCTTGCCCAGCTGCCAAGGTTAGCATGAGTTCAGCTCATGCATCCCAGCCCACCTGGGCAGGAGATGGAAGCAAAGCCTTGTGATCACACCTGTCCAGCTTATGAAGTTCCTGTCTCTTGGCTGAGACCAGGTGTCTGACTCTGTGTGGGTGTTGCTGAGGCTGTTGCAATACACAGTCAAACAAGTTTGCTTGAACCACTTCACAGTCCAGTGACATTGCCTACTGGAAGAAAGACCTTCCCATGAAGGCAGCTGTCTTACTGAATTGCTGTGCTGCTTTCTGTCCCTTGTTTAGCAATTTTTTAAGGATGCAAGCCCTAAAAGCAGGCCAGAGTTGACAGAAGTTTCATAGTTGTAAGCCTTCTCTCAGTCCTTTATTGCATTACTCAGCTCATGAGTTGGCCTTCCCTGAAAAAGGGGAATGTAACCCCGCTGGTAGCACCATTACATTATTTATACAGCAAGTTACAGTGCAGAGTTTAGACTTATTTTTTACATGTCTGGGTGGAAAAAATGATTAGAATGTTTTGCATAAGCAAAATTTATCCTGTCCATTTCAATAGTCAATTTTTGTAACGCGCCCTGGCATGTTAGAGCTATTATTTCTTGATATAAATAATAACCCAGTACACAGACTTCCCGCCTGTTGAAATCCATCCTGCTTTTTTAAAGCAATACCATGCCCAGATGGAGTAGGATGGATAGAAACAAATATTTTCAAAGAGAGGATCTTTTAGCAGACTATCAGATCTCATTTAATTCTATGGTGAGACAAAGCCAGAAATGGATTCAATGTAAATGCTGATGTGTTTCCACTAGTGTTTCATACTGAACTCTGGAATCCAAGGACCAAACTGGGGCTTCCTGAAGCCAGCAGAAATCTTTGCTCCATTTCTCTGGTTCTTAGGCATCCAAATGAAAGTTATTCAACTAGGCAGCACACTTGGTGCCTTTTCCTCTGACCTCCCTCTGAAATTGCACACAAGGCCACACATTTGGCAAATGGGGAAAGGCTGAACAGCAAGCATTTCAGCCTCTTACAGATGTGGTTAAATTATCTTAATGTATTTAAACAAAGTGCAATGTCAAAGTAGCATAAATACCATATTTCAGCAAAATGGCTGCTTCTCCAGCGCTCTGCTTGCCGATGCCAAATGAAATACTTCCCACTGTTTATTCACAAAATTCTTTCTTGTCCACAGAATTTTCATATTGCTGGGCTGGGCCAAATAATCAGTTTCCTTTTAAAATAGAAAAACCATTAGCGCATTCCGATAGGCTTTTCATGTTATGCAAGAAACCCTTGGGAATGCAGTGTGATTAGCTTTTTTTGGTCTTAATTATTGCTGATGGGACCCTACCTCTGGGGAAACTCTGAAAGGCACACAGCATCGGGCCATGCACACTGAGGAGCTAAAGGAGGAAGTTTGAAATGTGTGGCAGCCGTTTGGTATATTAGTGGCAATTCCAGCCTTCTTAAACAAGACACCCTTTGTGTTAAGAACCACACCTGCACCACTTCAGAGATTAATGTGCAATTTCTTGGCAGTACTTGTGGACATTTCAGTTGTCCATTAGGATGATAAAAAACCAGAGGAGAATTTTTTTTGATCAGCTTTAATTGAGCGGTAATCTCTTCTGAAAGTAACTTAAATGTCTTGGTAAACTCGTAAACCTCCTTGACTGCTGGGACAAAGAGTAAAGAAATGACAGAGGCCTCCTAAAGTATAAATCCTCCTCCATCCTCCTCCATTAGTCAAGCCTCTTCTGTGAATGAGTTAACTTTAAAAAAAAAATCATATTGCTAAGTATTTTATCAAAGGAAACATTTAATCAAAGTGAAAGGAAGAGATACTAGTCCCATTCTGGAATGGGATGGAGACTGCCAAGATGTGTTTTAATTTCTAAAGAAAACAAACTATGTCAAACACTGGGTTTTAAGCAAGCAGATGCTCATTTATCATTCGTTTTGTCTGTGCATGCACTTGGGATCCTGCTGAACACAAGTTTTCTGAGATGGAAATGACCATATGGCCAATACCTTAAAAATTAATTCAACATGCCCTCCCTCTTGTGCGCATCACACTCTTTTAATGGTGCTTTTCTTCTTTTTTTTCAGAGCTGGACAATGGAAATAGAACAACTGCTTTTGTGAAAGTCTGATTCATTGCAGAGACAATCTATGACTGATGCTGCATGCTACCAGCAGAGTTTGGATGCTTTGCAAAGGCTGTGATTTCATGGCCGCACTTCTTACAGAGGTTATCTCACAAAAAACCCAAACAAAAAAACAGCTTTGCTACTGTTTTAGGTGTTGTGAGAGGGCCCACAAGAAGTGGTCTGCAGCTGCCCCAGAGCTGTGCTGGTGTGCTCTAAGCTGAGCACTGGGTGTGTGATGTGCCAGAGACATCCTGGGGTGACAGCAGTTCATGCACTCACCAGGTGCTGTGTGCACTCCTCATACATCACAAAAGAGCTACAGTTTACTGACTAAGGAAGATGTGAGCAAAAAAATGGGGTAGCTTTATAAACCCAAACTCCTGATTTGCAGGTACAGTTACCACAGTCTCTGAAGATTTACATGGTAAAGGCCACTCTGCTTTCAGAAAGGTCGTTTGTGAGCAAAATTTATGCAAGTGCAATTATGGTCATGGGTACTAATGCAGTAAAAGGACATCCAATGGAACACAGCTGTATGTCATTGGAGAATAGTTTTCACCTTCTTCATAAAGACTCAAGTGGCAGCCAGGAGCCTGAAACATAGCTCAGTGACATCATTTACAAATATCCGCTTCATCTTAGCCAGAGCAGGGTGTTTCCCTCATCAGCAGAATATAATTTTGTCTGTCTGCTGGTACCATCCCTGTCCTGCTCCCTCTACTGCTTTGCTCCTCTGCCTCCCCTCTGACAGTGGTCACTATTTACCCACTTGTTTGACAAGAATTGTCTTAAAGCTCTACAAGCAAGAAGCGACACTGGCAGGCAGTGGGGATGAATATCATCAGCAGGGTGTTCTGTGACTGGTCACACTACTGGCATTTTTGAGACCTTGTAAACCCAAACTTGAAACCATCATGTCCCAGAAAAATCATCTGTTGACCCATGCTGACGCAAACAGCAACAGCAAAAGTATCTCAAGTCTGCATACACAGCTCACAGGTTTGATGCTCAGTATTACTGGATGCCACAACATCAGTTAACTATAAATACCATGCACCCTGCATGTGACACAGCTGCCTACCTGGGCTTGAGCCTGGAGTTAAGGGAGAAAGGATGGCAGGAATGAGAAAGGGAGAGCAACTATGTTTCAGCTCTCCTCTTGCCTGTTTCCAGAGAATGTGAGCATCGGTTTCTTCAGATCCAAATACCCGAAGAAATACCTGCTGTCTGGAATGTTTCCAGGGAATTTCCTACCAGGGAAGTAACCAGACATTTTTCTTCTAAACAGCACTGAAAGCTCTGATTTTGGCTCCAATTAGGACATTAGTCATAATACTAGGGAATAAGGAAATAGACTATTTCAGTTGGAAGGGACCTGCAATGATCATCTATTTCGACTGCCTGACTAATTCAGGGCTAAAGAAGTCAAACCATGTTAAGGGCATTGCACAAGTGCTTCTTAAGTGGCATTGACCACCTCTCTGAATCCTTGTTCAGTATTTGACAATTCTCTCAGTAAAAAAATGCTTTCTAATATCCACTCTAAACCTCACCTGATGTAATTTTGAACCACTCCCATATGTCCTATCCCTGGATCCCAAGAAGAGCTCAGTATCTCCCTTTCCAATTTCCCTTTTCAGGGAGCCAGAGAGACCAGTGATATCATCCCTCAGATTTCTTTTCTCCAAACAAGACAAGTCCTCATAGAACATTCCTTAGACTCCTTTTGCCAGCTTTGTTGCCCTTATCTGGATCCAAGGACCTTCACATCCCTCTTAAGCTGTGGGGCCCCAAACTGCACAGAAGTGCTCAAGGTGAGAACAGCAGACAGCAGGATAATCACCTCTTTTGACCTGCTGATTGTTCTGTGTTTGATGCGTCCCAGGATTTGTTTCCCTTGGGTGCCAGGGCTCACTGCTGGCTTACTCAGAGCCTGCTGCTGACCAGCACCCCCAGACTGCTCTCTCAAGCCACTCCTCTCCCAATTTATACTTGTGCTCGGCATTACTCCGGTATTTCAACTTGTTAAATTTCATCCCATTAATCATAGCCCAGTGCTCCAGTCCATCTAGATTCCTCTGCAAGGCCTCTTGTCCCTCAAGAGAGTCAACAGCATCTCCCAGTTGGTATCATCAACAAACTTTCTAATGGGGCATTTAATTCCTATG
The DNA here is from genome assembly GCF_963662255.1 of Cinclus cinclus. NCBI lineage: Eukaryota > Metazoa > Chordata > Aves > Passeriformes > Cinclidae > Cinclus > Cinclus cinclus. Next base: position 81,521,201 of record NC_085048.1, read on the forward strand.
TATTGGAGGTGATAATGATCTCTGCAAATAAAGGCATATTGATACTTGTTATATTACTCTCTTTCTTTTTTTTCCCTGTTATTTTTGGTGTCAATTTTATATATGTGATTAACTGTTGTAATTTTATAAAACAATTCATTGAGGTGTGGCCTCATGTCACATCTTAGTGAAAACCATTTGAACTGCAACCTTCTCTAAGGAAATTGGTTATGTGCTTTGAATTACCTAGAAATCACATTCATATGTCTGAATTTTTTTTCTGGTAATGTCACGTTTTTGTCAGCACTCAGGAAGGTTAACTAATGATAGGGATGGAAAGTGCAACTCAGCATTAGAAAGACAGACTCTGTGTGGTGATGATCAGTAAGAAATCTTTCCTCCAGCTCTGTCTTTCTTTGCTTTCTGCAATAGTTACTCTGTCAGCTGTCTACTCTACTCTTCAGAGAGGCTTTGATTTTTCAGCCACTAGGAACAGACTTCGGGAAAAGAGACTGGAGCTGTCAAAACCAACAGCCAAACCTCACCAACATTCTTAAGAGGAAATCTAGATATATTCAAGGAAGAGCTCATTCACAGAAGAACCAAGATGGGTTCGTGGAGAAGTACTTTAGTAAGATTAGCAACCAGTGATAGTTTCAAAAGTCAGTTGCAAGCACCTGGATAGATGGTAAATATTTATTTTAAATAACATTTTAAATACAGACCTGTTCTATAGACAAGTGTCCTATCCAACATGTCCAGGAGTCAGTGACTGATTTGAGAAGAGGATCCAGGTCTCCTACTGGCTCCTAACACCCTCTGTGCGTGTCAGGCCATACACTCCCCCTTGGCAGGTTGCCGTTTCTCTCCCAAGAAAGAGGTGTCTCTTATCTGCACTGCTTTATATAAACAAGTCACCTGATTTCACTGCTAAGGGGACATCTGTAGGATCAAGACCATACTCCATCTCCAAACCTCTGATTGCCTGCATTGGTCATAGTCTGGCTCACACGTAGGCTCATCCCACTGATTTTCAGGCCAGGGACGCACAGACGCGGGGAGAGTTCTGACCAGGATCTGGATCCTGACCCCATGGGCAATGGAGACCCCAGAGGGCTGGGCCGTGCCCTGCACTGAATACCCTAGCCCAGAAGTGGGTTTCAGTAGCCCTGCAGTAAGCCAAAAGCTGAGTTTCAACATTACTATGAAGAACCTGGCTCACATATCCGTATAAGAGTTTGACCATCTTCTACATGTCTCAGAGTATTTCTTCAGTAAATTTTATTTTTTTCCTTATCTCATGATTTGGTGTTTGTTTGTTTAAAGTTCCTGAAACACAGTCAAAGCAGGTTGAACCTTGTGACCTGTGGCTGACTGAATGCTTCTCTGCAAACAAATGTACCATGATCACAAACTGAAAACAGTGGGCTTCAGTCCCAGGCGGATCTCCTTTTGCTCTCCCTGCAAGTGTAGTAGCCTCCATAGTGGAGTCCATGTCTGCACACATCCAGAGGTCTCCCCGGGAGAAGCAAGCTGCTCTTCAACTTTTCCGTGGCTACATTTCAGCTATTTGATGCGTGGGCAGAGCCCATGGTGTGGCAAAGCCTGGAGTCTCCCTCTGCTGAAGGACTGCCTCCAGCCATGGCAGGACAGGCAGATTGCCTATGTCAGCTGATGCTCTTCTGAGCCCTTCCGTGCAGTGCTGCTCTGGTCTGACCTCTGCCATCACTGCCCCTGCTCAGAAAGGCCCACAGACCCTCCTGGCTGCACCACAGTGGCACAAAGCCCCTTGGTCCTCAGTACTGCAGCCCAAGACTTTTAACTTCCCTGAGATGTGGGAGAGGAAGAACATAAGATGAGAAGATAAGCAGATAGCAGCTTTAAACTGTCCCCTTTCCTGAATTCATATTTTCTTCAGAGAAAATGTCTATCTCAGAAGTGGTATTTATCTTATTTTCACCTCCTAAGTAACTCATCAGCAGTTCCCAGCCTCTCAACAAGTGATAGGGGTGAATGTAAATGTGCTTGTGCCTTGACCTTGATGCTGTCCGTGAGATCTCTGTACACCCCAAACTTGCTGTTATCTTGAGGCAGCCACGACTGTGGTGACTGAGTTTGAGCCAATTACTTCAAAGATACATTTTATCCCCAGAGGATTTTAACACCTCCACAAATCAACAGTGGTGAAGGTGCTCCATATGTGTTTTGCCTTTCCAAGACTACAGTCATGTCACTGGTTTTGGAAAAGATGCTGAGACACATTTTTATATATGAATGTATTTATTTATAATAAATTATTCAGATACATATATGATCTATATAAATGAATGGTTATTATTATTCCTCCCCTGACACCTCAATAAGCCTATTTTTCAGACGTCCTCTGACATTTGGGAAGTTGGCCGCTCAGGCCCATCTATCCCACGTATGCTCTCTAAAGCAGGGGAATGCAAATCCCCCTGGCAGTAAGCATCCCTTGTCCTGTGAATGGATTATGCAAGGTTACCTTTCTCCCAGCTGATTAATTTTCTCACCTGGAGAAGGGAGGTCTGGGAGCAAATAACTGGGGGTTTCTAGTTCCTGGGCTGAAGGGGAACTTGATGATGTCTCGCATCCTGCAGTTTGTTTGTTTGGGAAGTTTGTCTTTGCACAGACTACAGACCCTGATTAATGTGATGTTGTTGCTACGGTCATTGCTCTATCCCACAATGTTTTCTGTTTCTGTCTTTGCTGACAAGGCCTTTAGCACCAATCTAAGGGCAAGGAGTAATAACAGGGAGGAACAGAGTCATAATGACCGTCCTCTGAGCAAACAATTGATATGCTAATGACGTTGGTGGGAACGCAGCTCCTATCTACAAAGAGAAGGACTGGAGAATGAAAATAGGACAGGGTAAAGAACAGAAGGGATTAAAAACATGAAGAAGACTCTTGTGGGATTTTTCCAAGGACCTAGAATAATATCTGTGGAGAAAAGAGAATGATCTAGTGTGATTTAATACCAGGAGGAAGTCTCATTTATGAGCAGAGCTAGCAGAGGAACAGATTCAAATTTAATATTACCCTACCAGAGAGAGGATATTGAAGTACAGAAATGTGTGCAGAACTTTTTATTTGAATTTTATCTTTTGTGCACTTCTGGTACTGAGTAAAGAACTCAGTTGTTACTAAATCCCATCTCAACCCACATTTTCAAAACATCAGTGTCATGCTCTAAACACTTACAAAGAAGGACCAGATTTCCCAGGTACCTGTAGTCCTGAAGAATGCAGTGCCTTGAAAGTGGTGGCTGGAATACAAAACAGCTGTGTTTGAGGTTTCATCTCTACAGGACAGCAAGCAAATTCAGTGGCCTAGATGTATTTTGAGAGAGGTCATGGAGAAAAGGGTGGTCAACCACAGTGTCAGGGCCCTGGGAACAGTTCTGTGAATGCCTAAAGAAGGGATCTGCTCTAGCCAAGTCATGGGCAGCTGCATTTCACACGATCATTCTTTTTTTTTTTTTTTAGCCCCCACAAATGACTGAACCAGATATCTTTTTTAGGAAAAAAATCCACTCTTGACCAGAAACTTCAAACAATGAAAAATCTGGAAGTCTCATGAGAATCTGCTCCAGTGCTAACACCCTTACTGTTAGAGGCTTATTTCTGCTCTGTTTTTTTCCACTTCAGTTTCCACATTTCAGAGTAAAGAACCTCTCTAGATACTTCCTTGTGCAGACATTTTTTAACCCCAATCAAGTTGTCTCTTAGCTGTCTCTTTGATCAGCTAAATAGAAAGTATTTCTCAAATCTCTCTTTGTAGAGTGCAATTTTCTTACCATGAACCACTGTTATGCAGTCTAGGAGTTGAACAGAACAAAACTGAGGGAAAAAAATCTTTGGCCAGACTGTGTTTTGAGAAAATACTTAGGAGATAGACTTTGTTATCTGATTACATTTGGTGTTAATAAAAACTTGATTATACAGCAATAAATTCTGTAGTTTGTATTGTTTTGAAATGACAAAAACTTTAGTCATCCCTTTTCCTTCTCTGTGAACTTCTTCCCTTTGAAACTATTAAAACAAGTATGATTATATTGCATCAATATAAATCAACAGTGGTGCCCTGCCTTGGTGACAATATATTGAGCTTTATTCACAACATCATGAGTTTTCTTTTTAGACATTTTTAAAAGTATAAATCTCCTTTCAGGGTGCTCAGTAGCAAAATTAGCATTTGCTTTTTTTCCCCGTGCTCCCAATTTTTTCATGGTTGTCAGTCCAAGTATTTGGCCTTCAGAGCTGTCTGAGGGGAAGCATAAATCAGGCATATAAAAATCCAGTATATAAAAATGCAGTTTCTTTTACATGCAAGACAAAAGTCCTTTTTTTTGCAGGTGTGAAAGTGGACGTGAATCTCTGTTTAAAAGTGTGATCACTACTTTTTTTGCTGCAGAAAAGTGGAGCATTATGTTACTACAGTGAGAAAATTCCTATTGGTCAGCTAAAGGCCAGTAAATCGTAACGTGCTACTGCGTCTCCCATAGAAGAAATAGTGATCTCATCATGGAAATGTTCGCTGGGCTATATTATTACTGCAACTTGTCCTCTAAGAACAAGGGCAGAAGCTCGTAATGGATATGGTGCCGGCACAGCTACACATAACAGTGCTCTGCTATCCACATGCCTCTGCACCCCTTCTCCTCCCACAGAAAGGTCAATGACAGAGAGGTGAGAGGATTTATGTGCTTGGTGCCCCAGTAAGAAATGCTTTTAGGTAGGTTTGGCCCGGGCTGTAAACAGCCCCACTTATTTCATCTAAACATTATTAAGGTCATAAAATGTCTCAGGATTCATGCAGACTTCGTGCCAGCTTGGCTGTGGCCCAGGTGCATCTGCTGTGAAAGCCCCCTGAGAATGGTTGGGGAGCTTGAGGCTATGATAAGTCAGAGCCTTATAGGGGTTGCTTTGGGAGGTTTTGTGTCTGGTTTTGGTAGTCCAGCTTTCTATGGGATGAAAACACTGCAAAAAGAAAATGCAACAAGGTGATCTTATGGCCCCCTGAGGCCCTCTGTGGCTGTGAGTGGCATCTCCAAGTCAATGGCTGGGGCCAGTCCTGTATTTGTGTTGATCTGAAAGTGCATGTGTATTGTTTTGGAAAACAAGGCAGACAGAGGCATTACAAGGTGAAACGAGGTTTTGCAGTGCCGCTGGCTTCCGTGCTCCAGTGTACAAGGTTTGCCCAGTAACCCTCAGTAATTATTTATTGTGCAGGCTTTCTTTTGAGAGCAGTGGCCTTTCCTTCTTGGGAAGGCAGCAGCTTGTTCCTCTCCTGTTGCAAAATCACTGACTGCCACATTTAGCTAGTGGTGGGGCTCAGTGCTTGCCCTCCTTTTCCTCATCCAGTGGCAGGGCATGGGTATGAGGGGAGGCTCAACAGTGCAGCCCAAAGTCTGCATTTGCAGTTTGGGGATGGGGATGTCCCACCTGACATCCATACTGAGATGTCAGCTGGAACAAAGCTGGAGGAGTGAGGGATGCTGGAGCTAGGAGTGCCAGTGAGCTCCCAACATCTATAAGGCTGACAGCTCTGACATCCTGTAGCACCTGCAGGGTATCCTGTAGCACAAGAAGAGATGGGAGAACTGCCCAGGCCCTGGGAAGAGCTGTGCTCCAGTGTCAGGAGAGTTACCCGGCTGTGTCAGCCTGGTGCTGCCTGATTGGTCTACAGCGACATGATGATATGCTCCCAGTTCCAGGGCACATCTTCCGAAAAGAGATTTTGTATGCTAATCCCTCCTGCCCTCATCAGCCAGGCCTCAGGCTGCAGAGCTGCCAAGTTCCCAGCAGGAGTAACCTCTGCTGCACTGATAAGAGGGGATAAAATCCGTCCTGCCCAGGCCCCTCTGGCTGTGGTGGGCTCTCTCCAGAACTCCCTGCAGCCAGCCCCTCACTGGAGGCTGCTCCCCTCTCTGGGAGGGTGATGCAGTCACCCAGTGAGGATGATGCCTGGGTCCAGATGACCAGGGACCACCAGTCCACAGATGGGGCCACCCCAGACCCCAGGGAGCAGGGAGTGGGTTCAGCACCCTGGTCTTGGTGATTCTGTTCCCTTTGCTGTGAAACTCATCTTGTGGAGCAAAACTGGGCACACCGATGATGGACAGGGCTCTTATCCAAGGGATTACCACAGTCTGAAATACACGTAGCTCTTTGCTCCAAAGCTCAGTGAGCAAAAGAGAGTCTGCTCTACCCCATGGTGATCTCTGAAGTTACCTTTGCACTTCGCATGACCTCTGGGGTGGTCACAAATATATCCCACTGCTCAGAGAACTATTAGGGTTGCTCACCATGTCAGCAAAAGCCTCCTTTTGGCAGCTGGGAATGGCCAGAGTAGACCATAGATTGTGTCATTAGTCCAACCATTTGTCCAACCTCTCTGCAGAGGATTATAAGCAAGTAATACACACCTCTCTTGATGTTCCTGCACCATGGGGAATTCAACAGTGACAAAAGACTCAGGCATATGAACTCCTCTGCTTTGCTGCACAAGTTCTGAAGTACCGTCAAGTTCTGGGCTCCTGGTATTTTGATTGGTGCTGCTGTCATATCTTGAGAGATAACTCTTAAATTGCACAGCACCAACCAAGCAGTATCCCACTAAACAGGAATAAAACCCTTGTTGCAGCAAAATGTTCTATGCCTAACTGCATTAACAGGTTTCTCTCTCCTTCAGAGAGCTGTTTTCAGAAAATTAGGTTGGTTATGCAGACAAATCATGTCTCTTTAGTAAATCTATACTCTAATCAGATGAGGTAAATACCCAGGGACTAGCTATGGGGGCTGTATAAATACCTCCATAGATAGAGGCATCAAGAGATGAAATGCAAAGATATTTATTATTTTATGAGGCTCATTCCTTTCTGTAGGATCTAAAGAGCCATGCTTCACTGAATGTCAGTAAACGGTCTTTGATGTAGAGAGAACTCAGCTTTGATAGCGTTGATTTGATCTTTTTAAAAAAATAACTGTATATTAAAGTATTTTGTGTGGTGCTGGTGACCTTTAATGTCACATTACTGAGTCTCAAGTGGCCATACATGGCTGTGATAGAGCAAGGGCTCTATGTGACTCAGGGAGTCCCATAACACAGGAGCTCTCCAAAAGTATTAAGTGTTCGGCACAAAGTCAAGGCGCTGTAGATTTTACATGGTGTGTTTTATGTCCAAAGACTTTTGCCATTTAGCCTTTTGGTGATTGGCTGATATCATTGCAGGTACCAGGAATATTTTCTGAGCCTACTGACTGTGGAGGATGCCGATGCCTGTTTCAGTAGTTACACATAAATTGACATTCCAACCCTTAGGGCTGCTGAGACAGACAATGTTAATACATGAAGCAATGAGCATTCCCAGGGCTGACCCTGGGAATGGGCAGCCAGCCAAAGTTTCACGGCCTCAGTGATGTCCTCAGAGATGAAGGTGAGTGGGTAGCCCCAGTTGCTTATTTTAGGTGACACACAGATAGTTGCTTTCTGAGAAACACAGATAAACACAGCTGATGATCAGAAATCTGTCCTGCTTGCACAGCAGTTTATGAAAGAGGGAAAAGAAAAGGACCATGTTGAAAATACCTATCAGAGGACCAGATTAGCCCAGGAGCTGGCTGGATGAGACCTGAAGTTCAGATGGGCAGAAAAGCTTCCTCTGACAGCCCTTTCTGCAAGAAGTGACAAGAAGGTGGCATAACATCCAAGCGCCTCAATACTGCTTGTTGGTGAAATCATGCAGAGAGAGTTTGTTCCTTCTTCTCAGGCTTTTAATCATGGTTTTATTCTCAGACAGAATAGTACCTTGTTTTTTTCTGTATGGGAGTGTTCTACTTCAATTATAATGTCTTACTGTGGACCCTTTGGCCAGTTCAGGGTCATCAGATACCATTCAGTGCTAAGGATCTCTTCAGGAACAGAAATAATTGATGTATCTTGAGCTTCTTGCCTCTTAGTGGAGGACATGTCAGAAGGCCAGCCACTGGGAATGAGAGTTTGTTACAGGTTTATTTTAGCCATGATCTTCACACTCATTCTTATCCTCTGGTTAAAGAAAATTCTGGTTTTCATTCAGTTGTATTTGTTTCAGTTGCTGATTGCTCTTAATGACTGCAAAGCCCCACCCTTTCTGTTAATGGGTCAGTGCCCAAAACATCCCCACTGTTAGTCACTGTAGTCTGCCGAGTTTAAACAGGTGCTTTTTCTGACCCACAGTAAATATGAGCTGACTTTTTAAAGTCAAGTTGTCCTTCTCATAGCCTAGAAGCAGATCTTGCTCTCACGATTACCCTCAATGGATGTGAATTTAAGTTACACCTATCCTGAACAACTAGTATCTTGGGACACAATCCCTGGCTAATGCTGAAATTGGTGTTTCTGATGAATGGTCAAGTAAACTCTCACATGACAAAGACACCTGGATCTGTGTCTGTTGGCAAGCAGAGAAATTACTGTCTGCCCTTGCACAATGCCATTTGAATGGGGTTTTATCCATTTCAAACCCTTCCCCTGAGGTTGTATTTGTAGCAGGGGAGGACTCCTGTGTATTCTGCCTGGTTGGAATGTGCTTTCTGATACTGTGGCAGGTGAGTGACCACCTCACATTACTACTGCTGAAGGCTGTGGGTGAAAGGTGTTCAGCAAATTCCAGCAATATGATAAGCAGTTGGTCTTCACATCTGCTCACCACCAAGAGGAGGAGGGAGGTGCAGCACTCAAGGAATTGGAAAAGGATTCAGGAGATTTGCTTTGCCCAGAAGAACCTGCTGTTCTTGCTTGGAAACAGCCAAATCCCATTTCCCCAAGGCCGCTACTGAGGACAATGGGAAGAGTCCTGGAGGAACAACTTCAGGAGCTAAGTGCACAGAACATGCAAATATGTGTCATCAGGGGGCACACACTTCTTCCCAAGCCAGAGCCAAAATCCATTACTACCCTGTGATAAAACACATTCACATTTTCTCTTTCTACTAATGCCATTGAAGGAGAGGCCACGGCCATTAGTCCCAAAATATGACCTCAAGAATCTCTTTGTGATGGTATTGTTATTTGGATTCTGTCAAGGTGGGGTTGGAGGGATGTGTGCCCTGATGTGACCAGAAGTCCTTTAGATTACTTCCGGTTTCCTGTTAAAAGTAGCCCAAAACTGACCCAAAGAAGGAAGATCAGCACTCTCTCCCTTCTTGCCCCCAAAGACTGAGACCTGTCCGTGTCCCAGCACTCAGGCAGCTCATTGAGAGGGATCAGTCATTTTGTGGGAGATCAGGTGTCAGCCCATGCAGACCCAAGGTGAGTTACTTACAGGGTGTTTGACGGCCCAGGATACCACAAGCTGTTCCCAGGTTAAGGCGGGACGGATGCTTGTGCTCCTTTGCAGCACACTTTCCCCTTCATAGGCTACAAGTACCAGGTTATGGGGTTGTAGGCAAGGCAGGGTGAGGACAGGCTGGAGAAGACACCAGTGGGCTGAGGGTGAGGACCACCATGCATGGAAAACAGATGCCCTGTGCTCCCGGTCATGTCTGCTGAAATGTGGCATGGACAGACCAGTGCAGCTGAGGAGCAAAAAGGCACTGTAGGTGCACAGACATATAATACCCTTCACTAATATTTGGCGGCTCACATCTGCCTGCAGGGCAGAGGGGCAGGGGGAGCCAGGGCACCTTGTGAGCAGGAGGCGGGCAGCAGCATGACGGAGTGTCACAGAGCAGTGGGCATGCAAGGGCTGTGCATGGGGATTAGTGAGGGAGTGGGGCATTTTCCAAAATGCACATTCAGTGTGCTTAGCTTAATCCATTGTTTTGTTCCATTCCCTTTCGAGCACCATATCCCACCAGACATGACGATTTTTTCAAAGCCCTTTTTGGGGTGAGTTCTCTGCTTGTTTTGTGAGGTTTTTTTCCAAAATACTGCAGAGGCAATGTAACACAGCCCAGCCCTGTGTACGTGCTGCACCATTCTGGAAGATGGAAAACAAAAGCTAAAAGAGGATGGTTAACCTTTTCTAATTGTCACAGCACAGGACTAGTTGCCAGGAGGAACTTGAGTGCTAATCCTACTTTACTCACCATGTGACCTTTGGGTAAGTTACCTAATTAACTTGTCCTTTGGTCTGCCAAGCCTGCAAAGAGCAGGTGTTTCAGTGAAACACAGCATTGCTGAGCCAACCTGTGGCCTTAGGAAATTACCAGGGAATACAACATGCTACACTTTTGAAAAGGTGGTATTAATACAGAGAATTAAAATATCCTGTTGTAAGTTTAATCTTTTGGTGGGGTACAGGATCGAGCCCAGACTATTTGGTTGAATGGAAGGTCATTCTGGATGGCATTTGATATTTGTGGAGGAGTGATATAGAGTGATCTCATCAAATTATAACTGAGTCAATTCTGTTCTGCTGGAATTCATTTCCTTCTACTGAAGGTACATGGGTCCTGATTTCCCCTGACCACCTGGTGCTGTGTTGCTGATATTAGGAGTACTCTCCAAATACCACTGTGGCTGCCCTCTAGGAGGATTTGGGATTATCCCTCTTTTCCCTTACATTTGAAAGGAGTTTTCAGGCTGAATTAAAAATGCTCGGTGCAAAAAGGTATAATTATCCCTTGATTCCAAGCTTTTTCCCATTCAGTTTCTTCTCCTTCCTGTATGTCTTTTTTGTTGACTCACTTTAGCTGTAGTTGAATCTCTTTTTTTTCCTGAAAGTATTCAGTGTTAGGTACATAAACACAGTTGGATTCTTCATGCTAATGTGGAATGAAAAGATACCAACAATCATCTCCAGAGACCATCTTCTCTCTGGTGAAAGATCTTTCACCCTGCATTGGCGAAAGCACTTTACAGAACTATTCACTCCCTCTTTAGCATTTGATGTCAAAGAAAATGTCATTGCATCTCTGCTATGGATTACAGACACGTCATTTATTATTATCTGGCACTCAGGAGGCAAGCCTGCCTCCTGGGATAGGTATGGCTTGTTTTCCAGGTTTGAGCTCTCATCTAAAGAGGGGGCTTTCAGGGATGTTTTTTTGCAAAGAGCCAGCCTACACTCTTCTCTTTCAAGAAGTTTGGTCTTCACAGTCTTTTGCTACAATGGTCCAATCCAGTGTTTATTTAAAACTCCTCTTCTTGTAATATGCTGTGGACTGGGCAGCTGAAATGCAACCTTGGTTTGGATGAATGGATTCTACAACCAGGTTTCCAGAATCAGGATTTGATCCCTTCTTATTCAGAAGTGCCTGTAACCATGAATAGTCTAATTGAAACCGGAGGCGCTTGCTGCAGTCTAAGGAACAATTCAATGGGATTAAGGCAATGTCGCATCTGGGCTGTTGTGATTAAATTTTGCAAATATTAACTGAAAAAATCTTGGCTCAAATCCTAGCCAATATGTATTTGAGCAGTCCCCCAGAAAAGAGTGGAGCTGAGCCTTGCCTGAGGTGTAGCAGCATTGCTGTTTTAACACGTCCTTCCATTGTCTTCACTTGACAGAATCTAAGAATTTTGGCTCCAAAAGGGCAAGCTTTTTGAGGGGTGTTAAGGTTAGAGTTTGAAAAGAGCAATTTCCAGGGGGAAAAATTTGCAACATGACAATGAAACCAGACAGAAACCCTGCTGTCTTGAAAAATAACTCCGGGAGTGAGAATATTTCCCACAAACCCAACAAGCTCCTTGGGGCACGTCCACAGCATGCAATGAAACACACTGCAAGGATCCCAGTGCTGGCCACTGAGATAATGGCAGGACTAGGAGCAGAACAACTGTGTCAGTGTCTTGTCTGCTCAGAGGGCAATATACCACAATTTCAGGGGAGAGCTCACCTTCCTTCAGGTGTTGTGCTGTACTCAATTTACAGATGAGTTTGGGGTTTGCTCTGGAGTTTTGGCAAAGGCAGCATAGGCACATTATCATATTCACTCAGCCGGAAAGTAAGCTTTGGGACATGAAAAGGAAGAATTTCCTTTTCAGGGACAACAGGACAATGTCACTTGTCCCTGAATACATTGCTAACAGACTGTTTTGTTCTTTGCATGCTCTTCAGAGGAACTCATCATAAATCTATCCAGAAAGTGAAGCAAAAATAAATTTAACTGTGTATTTATCACAAAGAGCATCAGGCAGTGAGTCCACTATGGCATTCCTAGTGGTGGGATTTTTTTGTGTTGGGGATTTTCTTCCTTTCCTTTCTACAACTGCCGATTAGGTTCCAGAATGAATCTGAGATGCTGATATCCATCTATGAGTCCACTGCTTCTCTGTGAGACTGCCAGTCTGACTCATAGCCAAGTTTTGCAGAGCTACCACAACTAGAGTGACTAGGTTGTTCAGAGTCAGGATCTCCCAACTTTGAAACTACTCCCCTCTCTTTTTTGGCCTGAAATAACCTGTTGAATCAATCTACATCCACTTGTGAGCACCAAGCTTCATAAATAATGTTGACCAACTGGAGAGAGTCCAGCAGGCAGGAATAAGAGTGATGAGAGAGCTAGAAAACATGAGCTATGAGGAAAGACTGAGACTTGGGTTTGTTTAGTCTGGGGAATTGAAGACGGGTAGATGTGCTAACACCCTTCAAGTATGTGAAAGACTACTGCAAGGAGGAAGGATAAGCTGTTCTTCATGTCTGCTGGGGACAGAAAAGGAAGTAACAGGCTTTAAGTGACGCGAAGGGAATTCAGGTGAGACACTAAAAGTTATTTTCCAGTTGTGAGACCTGTGCATCACTGGGATGGTTTGCTATCTACAAGTGCTCTTTTGGGAAGGCTTTAGCATCAGCTGAGACGATTACCTCATCACCTTTGGCACAGATGATCCTTTCTGAAGGCTGGTGGAAGGGCAAGACAACCTTTAAAAGTTTATTCCAGCTTGGTTTTGTGTGATTTCTGCTATGGATTCAATAAGTCACAAGGGTGATTCTTCATTCTCTGGTAGGTATTTTGTGACCAGGCCACCATCTGTTGTCTAATGGGAGAAGAGATTAGTTGTCCATCCTAAAAATGTCCAGAATAATGCCTCCAAAACACCACAGGGACTCCTCTTCAAGGGAGTTACAGATACAAACAACCATTAGGGCCAGGTCTCAGCTGATGTAAAAAAAAATAAGTCTCCCTGCTGGACCAGATGCCCTTGGCAATGTCCTAAACCACTTCTTCAGTGAACTGGTGACTGGTGTGGTGACCTCACAGTGAGGTACACCTTGGTACTCAAGCAAACTGAATCAGACAGACACCCAAGCAGCCAAGAATTGCCGAGTTTCTTTATTTAACTCAATAAAAGGAATAAAAACAAAAGCAAAACCTGACGTACACAACAAGCAGCACACAACATTCCCTCCTTCTCTGGTTTCACAGGGAAGCAAGTTCCAACACTGTAAAGTCAAAGATTAAATAAAAAGAAAAAGCCAAGGGCACCCTGCCATGCATATATTAGACCTGGGTAAAACAGCATTGAGCACAGCCTCACAGATTTAAACACCATGAGGTGAGCAAGGGCCTAAGATCCAACAAAGAAACTGCCCTTTCAGCAGGTTCGTTTGGTCTGCATTTTTAACCCTCCATTTTCTGTTATCCTGTCCATTTTTAATGACGGAACATTGTGCAACCAGCCTTTGTGCAGAGGAGTGACCAATCATGGGCCAGCACAGGAGGAGGGCAGTCTTGCATGGCAGTGGTGGCTTAGGGCTCCTCAGGCTGTGGCTGCCCATGCTGCTGCTCCTGAAGAGGTTGGAGCTCATCTTTGCTGCGATAAGCCAGGGACTGCTGGGCAGAATTCTTCCATGCAGCTAAGCCAGTACAATTATCATTGGCTAGTTTAGAAGTAAAAGGCATCTCAGACATACTCATGGAGAGCAATTCTCCCATTTGTGAGTTCAGTTCCTTTCAGCTGCACTTCTGTGTCCTTTTGTCCTCTTTTGTGACTCTTCTGGAATTTAGATCTGAGACGCACATACCAGCCAAAGGACAGCAAGCTCCTTCAACCTTCCACTTCATCTGCAGCAGACCCATGTCTAAATAGGAATAATGATAGATGCTGATGAGGTGCAATATTTGACATTCATCTGGGAGTGCAGAAGCATGCGATTGCTAATTTCACTAAAAACCAGAAATGGGTGGATATTTCTCTCTCTCGTCTGTTTTGAAGGTCAGCAATTCAGTTGAATTTTCATAGGTATCAAATGTGCTTATTTTTCCATGGATTTGCTAGTTGCTCAGATTTTTAAATTAATCTTTTTCTTCTTGAAGAAATAGGAATATTAAATTCTTAACGTCAAATAAAAAATTTTCTTTCAAGAAAAATCTTTTTTATTGTTACCTTTGAAAAACTAATCATGCTGATCAAGATAAATGGCAATTGACAAATCTACAATAAATGCTGGAGATGAAGACCATGGGAAAAAATGGAAATATTTTCAAAAATTCTTGCAGAAGAATATCCATGTCTTTCTTTAACTCTTTTTAAATTGTTAGCAAGCTTAATATAAATTATGCACAACCCTGGTTTTATCGTTACACGTAAAAGGTAACTCTTCCCCAAGGAGGAAGTTTCCATTGCAGATGTAGGGGGGTTTTGGTTTATATAGTGATCTTCTTGAAAATTAGGAAATCATTTTCAAATTATGTGCATCGGTTCTTTTATAGCTCCAGCTCCCCCTTTGCACATCTGAAAACATAAAGGACTGGTAGAATAATGCTCGCAAGATGGTAAGTCTTGGACAATTTTTTCTACTTCCACCCCTCTCCTCAGGCACCTGGAAGGCTTTCTGTGCTTAGAGGACCTGTGTCCGAGGCTTTCAGTAGCCCAGTACTTGGGATGTGCATGTGGCTTCTGAACATAGTTGCTGGTATGCACTGAGGGAGGAGAAAGTTGTCCTTCTGACTAGTCTAGTGCTGGTACCAAGTCAGGGCTGGGATAGCAGTGCCATCAGATGCTTTAGAAATACTTAGCAGGACAGAGACATGTGTCCTGGACAGCAGTGCTGTCCAATGAAATAAATAAAATTATTTTCCTGATCACATTCAGTATTTAGTGTTTTTTTTGCTATTGTGTATCTGAAGGGGTCTTTGACAGGGTGCCAAAGCATTCAGTTATTTTTATATTTGGGATTATTTCTCCCAGTGAGATCTCACAGACTCCTGTGCGTTTGCTCACAAACACAACAGGTGTGACTACAAGTGTGTGTGCCCAAGTTGTCTCTGGGAGCGTGGATCACCTGGATCCCAGATGGCCAGGAGCCATGCACAGGGCTGGAGCAGAATAGATCTGCAGCTGGGGTGCAGGCTCTGTATGAACGCCTAGTTGTTCTTCCCACTGTTATTGGGGCAAAGGTTACTGAGTTCAGCTTTCCCCCTTGTATGCAGGATGTACTAATGCTTTAAAATGCTGCTGAATGAAAGGTGTTTTATGTATAGAGGGTATTAAGCTTTTGTACAGCACCGTGGCTTGTGTATTTACTTTGGGTCCTGGACACCCAGCCCAAATTACTGGAGCAAGTAATCTCCCAGTGCATGCTGTCGCACGCACCACAAACTGCTGCAACCTGGGCAGCTGCCTAGTGAATCCTGCTTGGGCTTTTAGCCTCACGGCACTGCTTCAGATGCCATTTGGAGGGACCTCCTCTTCTCTTGTGCAATGGTGTTTGGGTAAGGTTCTTTGTCTGGAAAAAATTCTGCAGGGGAATCCCAAGCCAGATCTTTCCTCGACTGCCGCTCCTGCCAGCTACACACCTAGCTCTGCAGATCTTGCTGAGACTAAACCACTTTAAGGTTGTTGAGGAATTCCGCCTGAATGAATGTAGCTAAATCTGCACACCTCAGCAGGAAGAACTCTTCACCCAGTGCAATTGTGGTGGATTGTAGCACTTAATGCACTATGGAGTTAGCTGTGTTCCTGGTGCAAGAGCAAAGCGTTCTGGCTGCTCTCATATCCCACTGGGACCTGTCAAACTGGAATACCCCTCTATGAAGCCCTTGACTTTAGGTAAATGGCAGGGCTGCAGTCTGCCGGGAGACCAAATTTTCTTGTGGCTCTGGCAGAGGTCAAGAGAAAATGAGGCCAGCCCAGGCAGTAATATCTGAGGCACCCAAAATGGAAGGAAATATGATTAAACTGATTAAATGAGTCACACCTACATAATCCTGCGCTGCAGAGGTAGGCAGAAAATCCCACCCCTACCACTCTGAGTTGCAGATAGCAGCGCCTGTTAAAAGGCTTCTCATTGTAGCTACCAAGATGCTGGTATCTGTGTTACTTCCTGGAGAAAGGGTGTCATTTCTGCTTCACTGAAGCATGACAAAGCAAGAACGGTCAGTGTTTGGCCTGTGCTCAAGTGTCAGGGTGTCTTATAACTGTGATACACAGTGTCTGTTTTTTTGTGAAACTCCTGAAGTGGAGGAACTATGAGAAAATCAGAAGGATTGGGTCAGTAGGCATACCCTTTATTTGTGAATATTTCCACAGGCAGGACTTTAGTCATTAAAGTAGCTGCAGCTCCTTTCAGAGAAGCCATGGAAGGACAGGATAAGCGCACTGTTAAAAGTAATAAACTGCCTTAAAGTGGGTTTGACAGTGCTGCTGTGGGATCTGTGGAGAAATTTATGAGGTTGAAACAACTTGATGTGCCATGTGTCTATTCAGGTAGAAGTGGAGACTGACCTCATCTAATATCAAGTATTTCAAGGGCCACCAAAGTAGATTTGGTGGTTTCACAAACAGGACACCAACTGGGATTGTTTGGTCTCTGTCTTTGAGGGGTGTGTGACATGGGACAAGCCCCATCACTCTCGTGTGCTTTCTTTTCCCTATTTATCTTTTCCTTGATTACACGCACCAAATATTCAGGCCATTACTAAGTGTTATTATAAGGGTTCATGTACCCTCTGATGCCTCTAAAGATGAAGTTACCAGTTTAGCTTCCAAATACTGTTGAATCTTTATAATACATAGAGCTGTTTCTTTCCACTGTGTCTTATTAAGCAGTAAAAGTAATGGAAAGCCTTTGTGTTCTCCTCCTGTGAAGACAAATGGGCAACCAATTCCCACACAGTCACCTTTTCATCTGACAGAGGGACAGGCATACCTACCCAGGGCTGGTCCAGGGATTTCATTTCCCTAAAGCTGTGATGATGAACACGAAGGCTGTGGTCATCATCAGCTTTTATGTCACTTTTCCAAATGTGACATAATCAGAGAAGACTGCTTCTGGTGGAAAGAGGGGTTTAAAGAGGAGACCACTAGCTCAGCTAACAGACCATTTACTAGTATTTGCTGGCCATTTCAAGGAAGATGGGCAAGGAAAGCTTGGCTGAAATCTTGAATGGCTTCTCTCAGGGCAGGCCTCTGCTTCAGAGAGGAAACTGGAGACCCAAGAGATCCATCTCTCTGCCTAGCCAGTGCATGCATGTGCCATGAGCAAAACAAGCCTAGGTGAGATCCCTCAAGTATAAATAGCCATCCCAGAACAGCTCTGAGGATTCCAACCAGCTGCATAAGGTATGTCTACCCAATCTGCGCTTGCTTTTCCCAGCTGCAGCCTACATAGCTGGAGAGCTAACACAGATGGAGAATCCAACTCCCTTGCTCCCAAGTGTCCAAGGAATGACCCAGCCATCTGCAGGAATCATTACCATCCTCCATGAGAGGGGACAAGGTCAAACCAATTGAATGTTGTCTAAAGAGGATCTTGGGGAGGGAATGTTTTCATTACAACAGTTCATCTTTCTTTTCACAGTTCATCAAAAGCAGGCCTTCTGCATACACACGCAAGACAAATAGGACCGAGGGGTGATGACGGATACTGTAGGCCCACGGTGATTGGGATGACCCTCCACTCACACAGTTGATCAAAGGCAAGTAAAACAATCAGCCAGCCATCAGCAAAGATGTAATATTAAACTCCCCAAACACCTCATTTAATTAAGTCTTTATGATCAAAATCTCCATACCAGATCTTTTAAGTTAAACACTCGTAGACCTTGCCCTAAGATAGCAGAAAAGGACTTCCGGAGGGAAAATGTCTGTAAAAAAATTGTTCCTAAAGTAGTCTTTCTTCCCTCTAGCCTCCCAAATAATTTGCCCTCTGAGAGGAAATATTTCTGTCTGTGTTTGCCCTGGCAGCACTCAGAAAGGTGGGGTGCCTCATGCCCAGCACTTGTCCCTGCTTATTATACTGCAAACAAAAAGCAGGAAAAAACAAAGCTGCCTTTTATGATGTCATATTTTTGTTGTGGTGATGACCAGGGTGTGATAAACCCTATGTCTGTGAACCTTCTGCTGGCCTTACAAGTCTGAGCCAAAGCTGACTGAAAAATACCAGGCCTGGGCAGGTGCAGTGCCAGTGCAGGAGGGGAGGAGAGATGGAAGTGTACAGGCATACACCAGGAATACATCAATGTGGAGGATGCCTGCACTGTTCAGCCTGGTCCCCAGAGAGTAAACAGTTCTGAGCCAAACTCTAGTCAAGAACAAGATGGGATGTCAAAGGCAGATGTCCTGGAGGTAGAGCTGGAATTTATAGTAAGGAGTACCTAAACTGTTAGAGCAGATCCAAGGGAGGGGCACAAAATTGATCAAGGTGTTCGAGCAACTGTCCTAGAAAGCTGAGAGAGTTGGGGCTATTCAGCCTGCACAAAAGAAGGCTCCAGGAAGATCTTAATGCTGCCTTTCACTATTTAGAGGAAGTCTGTAAGACTTTTTACCAGGACCTGTAGTGAGAGCAAAAAGAGTGACAGTTTTAAAATGAAAGAAGGTAAATTCACAGAATCACAGAATCATCAAGGTTGTAAGAGACCTTCAAGATCATATAGTCCATTCATCAATCCAGAACCACCTTTATCACCTCTAAACCATATCCCCAAGTGCCACATCCAGATTCCTCTTGAACATTTCCTGTACACCACCTCCCTGAGCAACTTATTCCAATGCCTAACCAATCTTTCAGTGAAAAGATGTTTTCTAATATCTAACCTAACCACCCCAGCACAACTTAAGGCCATTTCTTCTTGTCCTTCCCCCTGAGACATGGCAGAAGAGACCAAACCCCACCTCTCTGCAACCCCTCAGGTAGTTGTAGAAAGTGAAAAGGTCTGTCCGAGCCTCCTCTTTTCTTTATGATGAGGATGGTGAGACACAGAAACCAATTGCCCAGAGAACTTGTGGATGTTACATCACTGGAAGTGCTCATAGTCAAGCTGAACAGGGCTTTGAGCAACCTGATCTAGTGCAAAGTGTCTTTGTCTATGGCAAAGGGGTTGGATTAGATGATCTTAAAGATCCTTTCCAATCCAAACCATTCTATGATTCTTTGATCTCCAGATCCCTCAAACACCCACATTTGTATGAAATACACCCTGCTTTGGAAGCTTCTCTCTCTACTGAGAAATCTGCAAAACTAGCTCAAATTAGCTGGATAAATGAGCTGAGATGAGCCCCATCCTTTAGCTTTGCAGTAATTATTGTAAAGTCATCAGACACTGCAATGATGACAAATGGGCATTCTTTTAATTCCTATGTGAAAAAGGTATTTTTGTAATTTTCTCTGTGTTTCCATCATTGGCTTAAGCAATTGTACTGCACCTGAAAGGAATGACTCAGCCCTCCATCAAGTGTTCCCACCTCACCACCTGTTCTCCTTGGTTATCGAGTCATTTAGCAGTCAGGTCAGGGATTTGGATGAGGTAACCCTTCTCCTTTTTTGCTGTTTTCTGCTGGCTGGAGCATTTATCTGGCTCAGCCTGATGTGCTCCATTTCACAGATACACGAGCCCTATAGCTGACTCAAAGGAAGGGATGGGAAATTATGGATGGGGCAAAACAATTCTACACATTTTGGCAAAATCCAGACTTGGATGGACTCAGGGTGGTCATGAAACTATATGTAACTCACACATGGTCATGTAACACAGTGGTGAGAGATTCTCCGTCTTGTTACTAATTTCCAGAGTCATATAAGCACCGCTATTCTTTTCCACTTCTTCATAGAAAGACAAGACAGTTAAGCACAGTAAAGCTTGCTATACATGAGTTCATCAAGCAACTGAAATGAAACCTGTCAAGGAGTTGTGTGGCAGCCAACTTTTTCACTTATAGTAAGCACAGTTGCATTTGCTAGTACTAAACAGGGAAGAAAGAAGCATGAGAAGCAGGAAGTGTGGTTACCCTGGAAGCTGTGAGACAAAGGAGAACCAGGATTCTTGGAGGAGCAGTTAGTATAAAGAAGACTTTTTGGACAGGCTAAGGATGTGATCCCGTCCCTTCCAATTGGGAGAGGAGAGGAGAGGAGAGGAGAGGAGAGGAGAGGAGAGGAGAGGAGAGGAGAGGAGAGGAGAGGAGAGGAGAGGAGAGGAGAGGAGAGGAGAGGAGAGGAGAGGAGAGGAGAGGAGAGGAGAGGAGAGGAGAGGAGAGGAGAGGAGAGGAGAGGAGAGGAGAGGAGAGGAGAGGAGAATTAGCTATTCAGGAGGAACCTCAAAGCTCGTGGTTATATTTTATTTTGTTAAAACACATAAATTAGTTAAATTGGGCTGAGTTCCAAATTCCTCACAGTACGTTTGCTAAGGGTAACAGTAGTATAAAGGCCCGAGTGACTAAAATTAAATTACCTTTATCTGCTGTATACTACCATCCGCTTCTTCACACCTCTATCCACTTTAATAAACCACTAGGTGACTTAACTGCTTTGACAGGTTTATACAGTTAGGGTACTCCTAAAACTGGTTCCTTTAGACACTGTGAAGCACTATTTTTGTCTGTTTGTTTGTCTGTTTGTTTGTTTTCCACCTTCCCCTAATTGCTGTACTTTGCAGAAATGTTTCCTTGGGCAGTACATACAGCGACTTCGACCCTTGCTACCAGATAGTTGTGTACCTGGAGGTTTTGTCATATGTGTATTATTGTGCCATAACCACAAAAGGCAGAACTATTTGCAACTGGAATGGAACTCATGGGGCAGAGCAAAACTTGAACTTGCAACTACACATGGTGATTCATGAACTAAACTCTTGATGGTGTTAGTGGAAGAGCTTACTTTCATGACAATTTGGTGACGAGCCATTGCCATGTAGTTGAAGCTGGATCTGGTGACTACCCTAGCTGTGTTTCCTGCCTTCACACTGACCAACCTAATGTCAACCCAGAGTGAAGGGATGTGGGGAGGAAGAGCTGAAATTAAAAGAAAAGAGTCCTCTCAACCTTATCATTAAGTCTTCCTCTGGGGCTTGGGTTTCAAGAAGACTCTCTGAGGGCTGTGTAAGTAGGATCAGAAAAACTCTGGACTGTGCATGCAAAAGTAACACAATGAAAGCCTAAAGGCAGACAGCAGCATGGAGGACACAAAATATCCTTCAGCAGCCTCTGTAGTGGTGAAACCTTTCAGTGAATAACTCACTGCTAAGGAAATGGGATGTTCTATAGGACCAGGTAACAGTGAACTGGGGTCTCTCCCTTATCAAGCAGCCACAGAGCTAAAGGGTATCCAAGCTGCCTTTTTTGTTTTACCTCTTGTTAGAGCACTTAAAGTATTGCTAATTTAGCAAGGGCCTACTTTTCTGGCTTAGTGGTTAGAACATGCTGGGATGGGAAGGGGAGTCATTTGACATGTAAGATCTGATCCAGAGAGGAGCTCTACAGTTTAGTATAATTGAGCCCCATCAGCAGAAGTCCTAGAGAACCACTCACCACTGGGGTGAGTGCTTGGGGGTGTGAGCCCAGATCTGGGAGGTGGCCAAGATGTCAGCTTAAGATGGTAGTCACTCATCACCATGCTGTGCTTCCAGTTGATTTCAAGGTGTCCAGTGACCGGACTAAATTTTAAAAGTGTTTCATCATCAAAACAAAGAAGCAAAAGAAAATATTTGATTCTATCCAAACCAAAACATTTGGGGATGTTTTTTCCTTTCTTTTCATTTGGCTGACAAACAAGTAACTTCTGCATTATTAAAGGAAATGAACTAAGTCTTCTGTGGTAATAAGTCATTCCCCTCTCCCCTTTGGTTTCAGGGATTCAGGAAGGTCAGCGAAGACTCTGACCTCGTAGTTCACAGAAACCAAAAGGTCGTGTTCTCCAGAACAACCACTGAGTACTCTGCCTCAGGACTGACTTTGTTTTATTCTAGGAGTTTGTTTGGGCTGTCTCCCACTTTCTAAAAAGTACTCATAGACTCTAGGTATCTGTGGCCACTTTTTGGCACAAAAAAAATTATGGATGAGTCATGATTCTGGTAAAAGGAGTGATGTCTCCTCTCCATGGACAGGGATAGATGAGGACACTAGCAGCAAGGAGTTTCTCCAGCTACTTGCCTTCTCCTGAGTGCTGAGGCACAGCCTCCAAAGAGGTAAAAAATATTTCTATTTGTTCATTCTTCTGTCATCCATCTTGTGTCATGACAGATGAGCATGAAAAGACCTAAACTCTGCCAAGTCTTCAACAAAAACATTAATATAATTCACCTTCCAGAGCTCTGCTTCAGCTGTTCCACACTATATCTTTTGTTAGATACTTGTATGAATAATAATATCTGCAGTTAGTCTAGCTAAGATTGCAACAGAAAAAGAAGTTAACCCTGCTGCTTTAGGGCATAAACCAATTCAGATTCTGGCAGGTTTGCCAGACCTGAGGGTAGGAGTTCATACAACCTGCTCCACAGGAGCCAGCAATACCTGCATCCCTTCCCTCTGCTCCTCCTTCCTGGCCTGTTTTCTTGACCTCTTGTACTACCTTTCAGGATTTTTACCTGCTGCCAGCTTTTGCCCCTGCCTGGAGAGGCAGACTGTTCACCCTGTTGCATGCACTCCCTCCTCCTGCAGCTGGTTCCTGCTCTCCCCTGTTAATCCTGGATTTTGTCAGTCATCTCTTGTTACAACTTGAAGTAAAAATTTCTGGATTTCCTTCCCCATCACTGCTGTTCCTTTCTCCTCAGCTCTAGGCATCCCCACTTTCCTTGATGTCTTTTCCAACTCCCTTTCTCTCTCTCTCAAAGCACAGTTTAGAGACCTAGCAAGGCATAGGCATGGGGCTGGACCTGATGGAGCTGAGTCCACACACACCTGCAGAGGCATCTCCACCTGGATGCCCAAGCTTCCTGCAGGAATGAGGTGGGGGTCTCCTTACCCACCTTGGACTTCTCTTCCTGCATCCTGAGAGGGACAAGCATGGCACTGGGTGTCTCCCCAGCTCCCTGCTCCCACCAATAAAAGCCCATTGGCCCCTTGTGCCTGCCTGCAGTTCCATGCTGAGGTGTGGCCCACGGCACTGATACCCATTTCCTCATTATCAGCTGCCTCCTTCCTGCCTACTGAAACTGGGTTATGAAAAGTGTCCTCATTTGCTTCAAAACACTGAGTTACAGATGGGATGAAGATTTTTCCAGCATGCTCATCTCCGGTTTTCATTGATGCATGGCAATATGAGCAGGGAAAATATTCCTTAATCCCTCCTTCATATCAATCATACAAATCCCCCCACTTTGCCTACACGGTTCTGGATAAAAATGAGAGCTACTGCCTGGTGTGCTGGCCAGAAAAGTCTCATTTTTTACACATTCTCCCTGAACTGTTGCCTTTTATTTATATTTATATAGAGTGAAATGTTCCTGGAACCGGGGCCATCCTTCCACTCTTTTTGTTTTTTTACAGCATCAAACACAAGGACCTTGCTAGGTTAGTAGGTCCCGTAGTCACTGCTCAGGTACAATGCTGACTTCACTGGTTGGTTAAATTAGAGTACATGAGTAAGGCAGGGCTGGAAGAGGAGTGGCAGAACAGCCCATCACCCAGTCCTCTGAGCTGGGACGCTTTTTCTGTCCCTTTGCCCTGTTGCTGTAGAAAACATAACGCTAGCTGCTGAAGGAAGTTTACACAGCCAGATTCTGCTGGTACATGTGCCATGCAGAAGAACTAAGGGCAGACGGCCTCTCAGGACTTGCTGTTCCCACTTCGAGGTAGGAGACACAATGACAAATACTAAGCAAAGGAAATAGACTTACCCAGTGCATCTCAATGTAGACATCAGACTTCAAGCCACAGAATTTACTGTCCCCCACCACATATTCCCCTAACCTGCTCTCATCTTGCCCTCTCCCATTTGTGTTTCCCTCAAATCTTTCCCTTATCATAAGCAGAAAAATGTATCAAAGCAGAAGATGGACTCCTTCCAAATGTCCCTGTTTGCTTACATTCTGTGTTTTTGTTTCTCCTCTCTTCCACTGAGATCATTTACCCAGAAAATAGCTAGAGAAATGTAGTATGTCCTAATGGAAGCCTAGTACTAACCGTGGTTCACCATGCACACAGTTGTAGGCCTAGGAGAGTGTGATCACATAATCTAGAAGTGAGGAGTTCATGATGGCCTGATCCAAACCCCTGTAATGTAAATGGCATCCTTTTTATTGGCTTCAAGGGGCTTTGGGTAATGCTGTAAATAGTCCAGCAAGATACTGTACATGGATATGACAACTATTTATAGGTGTTATGATAAATAAGATATGTACTCACTGTCTATATCTAGCCACTGTGTCATCTGAGGAGAGACAAATCAGGACTGATGCTTAGCAGAATGAGAGCTATCAGTGACAATAAGGGACCATTGACTGATGTGTCACCTGCTTTCCCAAAAGAGAATCACCTGAGATCCGTCATCGTCTACAGCAAGTGCCCTTTGTAACTGATAGTTTTGCTCTAAAGGAGAGTTTATCAAATATAGCTAGGTAATAGGCTTCAGATTTATGACGTTCTTCTGCAGCAAATGCTCCTAGAGCATCTCATGGTGATCCAAGCCCTCTGAAAGATCTGTAGTCTTTTATCTTCCTTTGACTGGATCTCTCTACCTGTGGCCAATGACCCCACAATCATTGCTTGGTGATGGTGCAAGTTAATGTGGATGACCTTGTTACCCAGGATTAAGTGTGCAATAGAGACTTGATTGCTATCATCAGTACCCGAGGTTACCAGCCCTGACAACATCAGAGTTGAGTTACCTGCATTGAACAGCCTATTCATATTCACACCCCTGAGCAAGCTCATCACTGGTATTCATAAACACACTTCTCCCTCTGAGCAGAACACAGTGTGCAGATGTTATCATGCAAATGAATTTTTTCGGATAAAGATGTCCTAGCTTCTGATGTTGGAGGAGTGTGTCATTTCACATTATAGAGGGATCACCAGCAGATAATTTAGAAATCTTCACGTCAAAGTGCAGGTGAGAGCAGGTTGTCCATACTCTTGTAATTATGGTGATGCCTAATCAAGAACAGGCCTATTGTTTGTGGCACTGCATAAACACACAGAGTGAAATAAACAACCACAGATTGCAAGAGTTTACAGTTTAAAAAAACCAAACCAAACAAAAAAAAAATTAACAACCCAGGCTTGTGTTGATTGAAATGTTAAGGATTTTAGCACAAAAACCCCAGAAGTGATACAGATAAGGCTAATGAGTGGGTGAAGAGACCTTCAGTAAAATAATCTAAAATCATCAATGGATCATTAATCTACAGTCCTGTTTCTCTGTCATGAAGAAGGAGAGAACAGGGCAACAGGAGCTAAAAAGAGGAGGAGTTCTACAACTCGTAATAGCTGATGTTGGTTTTACTTCCTCAAAAATGCCTCTGGCAAACATTCACTTTGGATGTGATCAGGACAGATTTTAAAGGCCTCTTTGCACACAAAAAAAAAACTCTAGTGCCTTATTTAGCACAATCCCATGCAGTAGCAAGAAGAGAATTCAATCTGGCTTGTTTGAGGCTTAGCACTGATCTCAAGATAAAGGAATGACATGGACATTATGCTAGGATTTGAGGAAATGCACATGCAATTCCTCAGCCTCTGGCACAGAAGCAAGAAATACTCATGAAGTGTAGAAGAGCCTCTCCTTTCTTTGAATTGCCAGATGGAATTTGTGAGGCTTGCACAGTGTCTGAATAGATCTTCCATCATAACTACATGGCTGGCAGACTGGCAGTGCTGGATGTGCTTGAGTCCCAGGTAGCAAGTTCCAGGCACTTGTGTCAGTGTGATTCCTCTGTCATGCCGAGTTATGCAATCTCATTTCGGTAAAGCACCTCTTTCATTTCAGGGATCTGCTCACATCCATCAGGGTTCATGGAAATACTGGGGCCCATACTTACTGTTAATCTCCAGGAAGACTCATGTGCAAGTCCTCTGCTGAACAGAAACTTCTGGTCTCTGGACAACACAGAGAGCCATGCTGGAGACTGTAGGAAAGAGGGATGTACAGAACTCAGTTGTCTCACAATGGCAGCAGCACTTGCACACATGAATTTGGGGTTCTTATGTCCTAAAGGATGCAGTAAATCACTGCTGTCTGCCTACACACTGCTATGGAGTGGTAGGATAGATCTGTTTGTTCATTTAAGTCTTGATCCACTGAGGCTTTCTAGTCATTCTGTGCTTGTATTTTTCTGTTGACTTAGTTATATAAACTTCCTCTAATGCAAGAATAAGTATCTTTTCTGCTGTAACCCTAAGATCCTCTGCAAAGGAGTCTGAATGGACTGCAAATGATCTCAGATATTGTGACCCTGTAGTGACCACTCAACTACAGTTGTCTGAAGAGCTCTCAGACTTTGAGAACAACCACATGCATTGCAACCTCAACTGTTTCTGCAAGTTTCGTCTGGAAAAGTCTGTACTAAATCTTTTACTTAAAAGGTTTTTAAGGGTTCTAATTTAAAAAAAAAATACTGAAGAAAAATTACTTTGGTTGCAAAGAAAAGTTTTCTAGTGTTGGGTTGCAATTTTCAGTAAACAGTCCTTTAAAAATGCAACAACTTTCAACAACTGAAACCCAAAAAAATTATATATTTTTACTTGACATAATCCCCAAAATCTAACATGGATTTCTTCTGGAAATATTAGTTCTGTGCACAAAAATGTGACAGTTTTAGTATCTTCTATTGTTGATGTCATTCAAATAAAATCTTGAACTAACATTACTCAATTTTTTTTATGATCCTTCCTCTGTCTGAATTTTTTCTTTTCTAAATGCATGCATCTAGTTAAGTTCTGAATTCCTTTGCTATGACTGACCATGTTGCAGGAGGAAGTGTGTTCTTCCCCACAAGCAGGACAGGGAATTCCTTCTCATCCTGTCATTGTGTGCAGAAGAAGATATTCTGTATCTCAATTCTTCCAGTTATTCACCACTACAAAAGCTTCTTTAATGAACACTGCTTGAAAATATTCATTAAAAAGGGGAGTGTTTTCTTGGCGAGCTCCCATGTGTCCTCTTCACAGTGAGACCAAAAGCATTACTCTCTTTGGGTATCTGTTACAAAAACATCGTATGTCTTCAGTGCCTCTGGTTTAGGTACTGACATAACACCAAGATGGAAAATGACAGCATATGATGTATACCTCCCAGATACATAATATTGGTGACACAGATTTGTGGTTGGTTACACTTTTTTTTTATTAGTGAATTTTCTTTTGGCCAATTAGAAATGGTCCACTAAACTGAGTACATTTAAAATGCTAAGTCAATGTGGATATTCCACCAGTATCATTCCCTAGAAAGTTATTAGAATTTCAGTTTGTGGTGGCCTGAGGTCTGGGCACTTACAAAACCTAAAAGCATAAACAGGTCAGGCAAGTTCTGAGCTTCTGGAGCTGTTTCACAGTCTGTGTCTCACACCTTCCTTGATTGTAGATAAATTCTTCTCTCTCATCTGCTTTCTAGAAAGTTTCCCCGACATGAAAAGCCACAGAGAATAAGCGAGCACTGATTTATGGTGCATTAGTATATGCAGCATATGTTTCTCTAACTCCAGAGAAAACCTGGCTCTGCAATGCTTGGAAATGGTCTTTAAAAGCCCAAGGCAGAGTGTTACACACATCAGAATGTGCTCTCTCTAGGTGAAATTTGTTATAAACAGGGGTTTATCTGTTTCAAAATTCAGCTCTCTGTAGTGACATACCACAATGCTGAGGTAGTTGCTAAGTTCTGTTCAAATGCCAGGATGCATTTCATCTTGTAGCCTTTATTGATATATTGGAGAGCAGATCAGAAGTCATGTACCTTGGCATTGATTTGGTATTGGGACTAAATCAACATCAGCTTTGATTGCTCCAAATTATTCTGTAAATTACCAGGCTCCGAATGCTCTGCCAGGGGATTAATCACCAACAACAAAGAATTAACTACCTGTCAAAGTTGTAAAAGGAGGGGCTTTAAGAAGCCATCTCTTTATCCATCTTTATGAAAACAAAGCAATGCACAGTGAGAGATGTACAAATAATCAGAACACGCAAAGGGGAGGAGCAGAGGTGCAGAACAAGCTTCCAGCAAGACAAACTGATAAAAAGGTTACTTTAAAAGCTTTTTGATGATGGAGCTTATTGTATTTATGAAAGATGTGACAGGACACGCTTGCCTGTAATAGCAAGGGATTGGAATTGTCAACTGGGGACAGTTCTTCTTGCTCTTTTCCTATCATGCACTGAGGCATTGCAATTAAACTCAGCACAACAGCTGTAAGTAGGGAGAGCTGCAAAAGTACAGTCAGGTGAAACTCCTATCAATGAAATAATAAAAGCAGCCAGTGTAGCGTGAAGAAAGCGAGTGGCAGGACAGAGAATGGCTGCTCAATAAGAGAGGAGAAGCCAGCAGGCCAGTTTCTGGACACAGACCAGTATCTTGTGATGCATTGTGTTGTGAAGTCAATAATTTCATGAAGCTTAGGACTTGTATCTCAGGAAAAGGAAAAGATCATTTTGAGTTCAAATGTCTGTCATCACAGCTAGCTTTGCAATGCCTTTCCAAGAGCTGAAATAATAGCTGAAAAGGTTCATCTGTGTACAAAATCAAATAAAAGATAAAAAGACAGATTTGTCTCTACTAGAAGGTCAGTGAAATTTATCAAACCATTAAAACCACTTCATTTCTTCAGAAATCTTACAAAAACAGCCTCTCTAACTCTGTGTTATTTCCAGACTCCTCACCACTTCCTCTCATCTTTATAATAGACGAATGACCCTCCTGTCTTTCAGACTTGGCTTTGTTGAAGTTTATATTCTGCTAAATAAATATTACATTGTGCAGCTCTTAGCATTAAAATAAAAATCAGCCCATCTGGGTTTTTTTCCTGTCTAGATGAAAAGTATCTTCAGGGAAGACTGCACGTCTACATCCTGAAGAATGAGGGAAGGCAGTAAATCCCATCCATGATGAAACCCATGTTCAGTATTTCCTCTTTTTATTCTTGATTATAGCTATACATACACTTGCCTTTTGCTATTTTCCCATCTGGAGCACTGTCCAGATCTTAGCAACATCAGGGTCAGGGTTGAAAACACTATTCTGGAGTCTGACTGATGGCAAATTTGTGGGGTTGGATCCTGATAACTGACTGGTGATTAGCTCATTATTACCACAGAGGACATCGCGAGCTACCTTTCCTTCAGTCCTTTTCCACCATCTTCTCCTGTGGTTCCAATGCAAATAAAACCAACAGATTGGACTAGACTCTAGCTGCCTCCTGATCTGTGAGCATCACCTGCTGCTGTGTCCAAGTCACTCAACCCAGGAAGCAATGGCCACTGACTTCTGCTAACCCCTCATCTCTGTAGCATAGGCATCCTAGTGCAAGTGTATCCTGAGGCCCTCACCATTGGCAGATCTAGTATATCAGTTAGGGGAAGAGCTGAGGGCAGGATGGGCACAGGTAGATGGACAGGTCCAGCTAGGACCCGGACTGGGGGCAAGCCCACCCACTTCCCCATCAGTGGCAGGGGTAATGCTGAGCAGAACTTGAAATTGTCCCTTTTAATAGTCGCTTGAGCATCTTTCTGATTCCAGTGTGGATGGTCTATGGCAGAATGCAGGTATCTAATACTTCTTGAGACCTTCCATGGCTACAGAAAGAGCCAAGCATTTCCCTTCTCCCTGGTGAAATAACAGCCAGCATTTGGATGATGCAGACATTGTATCCTTCATGTGCCTAGAAGCATGAGAGTGAGTGGGGCCAGATTAGCTACAAGTGACCTGGCCAGTGGGAATTAAATGCCAAGGAAGAGAGACAAACCCAGAGCAGACAGCTAGATCTGAAGAGAGGGTGCTTATCTTCCATTTGATGAGGTGCATCTCTGACTTGTATGATCAACAGCCATGGACTGTGCAGTGGAATTCTCCAATTCTCTCTCCAAGAGGCTCAGTGAGCAATGTGTCCTCCTCAAGAACCAAAGATGAAAGGCAGGTCTTGCACGTAGAGGTGTCCATCGGGCTCACTTGATTTCTGACCGGTCTGGAGAGACAACATTTTGTTCTCTCTGATTTGTCCTCTGCGTTAACATTTGCTTTAGATTCTTGTCAAAACAAGACCAGCATCTTGAAGTGCAGCACGCACTCTGTCCTGTTTAGTTTTGTAATGTTTTGTTTGGCTGCTGACAACATGTTCATCAGAAGAAACAATACGTCCTTGGTCCATGCCCTAAGAAATCTCCTTCTGTTACAGCAGAAATCTAACAAAGCCCACCCTGTCCATCAGATTTCAACAGAAATAAAATAGCCAACCCACATCAGCCCAGAAGGCTGACAACAAAATGTTGTCAGAATCCCACTTGGGTGAAGCTGTGCAGAAAGTTCCTGGGATCAGCATATTGGGGAACAAGTGGCGGAAAAGACTGCTGTATTATGAAAAATTGTCCACATGGTCCAATGCCAGAACTACAGCTAACAGTAGTGGATGCTTGAAGGACAAGTGCAAAACGCTTCCTAATTCACCTAAATTCGATGCCATTAGGGATGTATTACTCTGCCCCTTTCATGGCTGATTATTTCACGCCCTAAAGCTGGGCACTGACAGTGCTTGTGATTTCCTCCTGGCCAGCCTGGGCTTTGAAGGCAATGTATGGTTGGTGTATTCTAAGTGCAGATGCCATTATTCATGCTTTATTAAGACATGGTCCATTCCCTTTACCTAACAGCAAAGGTAAATTTAGTCCCATGTCTATCACCATGTCAGAATATCATCCTGCAACATAGAGCCCTCTGAAAATACTATATACATTGCCAGAAAACTTATTTCCTTTTATACTTTCAAGTCTGTCTTCTTAAAATAAAGGGAGACTCCTGGTCTTGTTTTAGTAGAAAGTGAAGTAGCACTGCTGGTTGGAGTCACCTGCATTACTACATACTCTTGCTTCCTCTCCTCATGCTCCCACCTGAGTATAATTTCCCATACAATATTTTCTCCTTATATCAAAGCTCTTCTTCCCTTCCCACCGCATGTATTTTCGTAACTCTCTGGGTAGACATATTCCATTACCTCCACTCAGTTCTCTCTTAGGAACAAGGTGATTTGTGGCCCACACATACACAAGTCTTTCATACTGGCAGTCGTCCAGAGTCCCTGCACTGACTTAGCTGCTGCCTTGTATCCCATGAAGAACTGCTTGTTTGTCTTTCCATCACCTGCTGAAGCTGATTCTAACTTCACTTGGGAGCTCTTTGAGGACAGAGCCTGCCCTTTAACAAGTATATGTCCCACACTCAGCCCCTTGGAGCACATAATGAATCCCATACCACAGATTGAGTGGATTCCCTTGACAATACAACACAGGCAAAGACAGCTCTTCAACAGGCAGCACATCCTCTTTGCATAAGCAAGACCACTGGCAAATACAATAGGACCAGGAAGAAGCTTGCTGAATGAAGTTGTGTTTCAGTTAATATCAATGAGGCTGGCACCAGCGAAAATAATATTTTCTTCATTAGCTTCAAGCACTTCCAATTGTGTCTCATCCTATTTTTCTGATCAGATTTTACAACCAACAATTGCTCTGTTTCGAAAGAGGGTTTGAAATTTTTCCTTCACAGATATATGGAACTAATTCTGCAAGTGTGTGATCATGAATAGACCTGAACAATTACCACTTTTGCAGAGAATAATACATACTCTCTAAATGTGGTTTTAGTTGTTCTGAAACTGTTCACACATTATTAGTACTGCATTCATTAATTATGCTAGCTGGGAAAGAAAAGAGAAAAAAAGGAATTAACTTTACAAATAGGAAAGAGAAGGTAGTGTTCTTCAAATTGTACATCTATGTCTAGTCTTAAGAGTTGTAGAATAGTCAAGTTGAACTCCCACACAGCAAGGGAAGATGAAACCCTGCCTCTCAGCTGCCTGGAGTGTGGCTGTGGGTGGCAAGACATAGAGTGTCCTGTCCAGAGCCTCCTAAGGTGCAAGTAGCTCTCAGCCTCCAGTCTCCTGTTGGCTTTTCCTGACATAAAGCTCATAGTCCCTCCCAAAAGGAGGTGAATCTGTACATCTCATCTTGTGGGACAGTACTCCAGTCCAGCAGGATGAAGAAGGCTGTCTTCTGGCCCAATCAGTATTTAAACAAGAATGTCTTCAACAGGAAAAGTGGGGAGTTTAAGATCAGCCAACCCAGAATCCTTCAGAGACTGGGACTCCTGGGCAAGGACATGTCCAAGACCCATGTTCAGGGCTGCTGCTTTACTCCAGTCAGGGACTTCAGCCTGAACTAGCCTTGCACTAGAGATGAGGAATCTCTTATGGCCTCCTCTATAACAGATAAAAGGCTGCAATGGAAATAACTCGTCCTTCTTCATGAGGTTGCATAACCCATCCCCTCTTTGCCTTTTGTTTGCATGTGTCCATAGCAAAGCATTTCATTTTGGATTACAGGGAACATTTTGTGTCAACTGAAAACAATAAGACTGATCCCCTTCCTCTGCCTGTGAGTTAAACCCCCAAAAATTTACATTTTTTTTTCTCTGAATCTAAATTATTTTCCAGTGAGGCTGCCAAGCTCAAAATCACTTCATCATGCAGTTCCAGAGATGAAAAAAATGCATCCTCTCCCATACCTACCTGATTCCCAATGAGAATCAGGACAAGAGAACCCAAAACAGCACAGCCTGGCTTAGTAGGAAAGATTGTTGATGATGTCCACACAATAGCCATGAAGAAGAATTTCAGCTATGTTGGAACAAACAATGTATACCATTTTGGAGCAAGATTTTGCTGCAGAATCCAAGGACCCTGACTGAATTTGTAGTCAATACAGCTGGAAAGATGGAGATGATTTAGAACTAGATTGAAAAATTAGGATTTACACAAAGGGCAGCATCTCCTTTCCCTTGATCCAATCAGATGCAATAGAAGATCCCAATGCCACCTCCACTTCTTCTGTCACAACAAACTAAGGTCCCAAAGAGACACTTTTAAGTGTTCATCAAGCTCATACCCTAGTCCTTCTGAGCAGGCATGCAACAGATGTTGCATCCCTCTATGAAGCTGCTGGACTACACTATCATGAGGTGATATTATATCAGGTTTTTATTGTACCTTTTGACAAGCAGATGCAATCTTTGCAACCAAAAGCCATTTTTACTTTTCAGGGCAGAGTTGTATGTTACAGAGGAGAAGGACTGTGTGATCAACAGACTAAACTGGCTGAAGAGATAAATAACACTAAAGCAAAGGGCAGGTACAGTTACTTTCTGTGTGCTAATCAACGCCTCCGATGTGAGACATCAAAGCAGGGCAAACCAAGCACAGAATTCAACACGTCCCTGAACTCAAGGCTGTGTGACAGGGACGGAGTAGAAATGTCCCAATTATGTTTCACAAGCTGGCAAATCTTAGACCCGCCCTCAGAGGAAGACTGGCCCTGAAGGCAGAAGGATGTGGTGGGACACGCTGTTCTGTGTGACTCCGAAGAGAATCTGTGATAGCCCTGCTTTCATGTGGCACGCTCTCATGTGAAATCTTCAGTGAAGATGATAAAAGCCTTTAAAGTGGGACACTCTCTTGTTTTGGTGGTTACTGGAAAGTAAGGATGAGTGGGAATGCTCTTCCTTGACAGTGTTGATCGAGCTCTGACCCCGTCGCTGAATGGGAGATCTTGGAAATAAGCTTGTTCCATTGACATGGCTCAGAGGGATTATCTACTCCTTGACCTTACAACCCTATGGCTGATGAGCTTACCAGGTGCTTTTATCTAGCCCCAGCTGACACTGCCAAGGGGTTTTGTCAGATCTGCCGCTGTTGAGCAGAATACCGTCGGATGGATTCTCCATGCCCATTCTGTTTTATAAATGACTTGGACAATGAGGCTTTCACACCAAGCAATGGGGCTTTCAGAGTGAGAGTCAGGGCAGGAGGACTGAATGAACCCACACTCACCATCCAATCTGGTGTCCAACAGGAGCATAGATCTCAGCAGTTGAAAGGAGAGCTGAACCTCTGAACAAATGCCTATAGTAGGCATTTGTGCCTACTATAACTCCGTATGAGGGGTCTAAACACAAGCAGATAAACCAGCCATTCAGGTTTAAATGCCGTGCTCATGAACAGAAATGTGGCTGTAGTCAATCTACCTCTCACCCACCCATCACCTGTGCTTCCAAAGCAAAGGATGGATGGCCAGAGCTCCTGAAAAATGAGCACTGGACAGTGAAGTTCTGGAGTGCACAGCACTGAAAGTGCATTTTCCTGCATCCGCATGGTCAGCAGAAGCTATGCCTAGGCCGAAGAAAAGGTTGATGTGAAGACATGCTAGCTAGTTTCTTGCATTGCTGTGCAGTTCAGGCAAACCATTGTCTTAACTTCACGTACATGAATAATAACAGTAAATAACTATGATATAACCACCCTTGCCAAAACACAGGCAATCCACTGCCTTATAATTCATCACAGCAGAAGGTCCATTCTCTTTCCCATGTAACATTCACACTGGAGCAGAGAAACATATTCCCTGTCTGGGGTGGGATTAGACCATAATTCAAGATACATATAGAGCCTGTCTGGCAGTGACACATGCTTGTATGTATTGCATATGCATTGCCAGTGTTTCCCTTTGAATGCCATGGGTACAATTCAATCCTAATGAGCTAGTTCAGTCTTTTAAGGAACACATTGGTCATAGAGACAACTCCTGAAATGAAGTGAATCCTGATGAAAGTGGATTTTTAACACAGACAGGGTGGCATGATTATTGCTTTCATTACAGTAAGTTTAGTGCTGGCAGCCCATTGTGCTGAGCAGGCAGCCCTGGAGCCTTAAGTCCTCTTCATCTCCCAGAGTGCCACAACACGAGCATTTGCTTCCACTACAGCGACCTGTCAAGTTGCCTCAGCCTCGGCACAGCAGGGTCACTTCCAGGAACAAGGAGATAATTCAGCCACTGTGACCCTGTCCGGCTCTCCCGTTCTTTGATAAGCCTCCTAACAAAGGTACCAATTAGTGACAAGTGTGATGGGGAATTTTGCAAGGCAGGCACCTGGGAGCTGAGCTGAGACAGAGTGCTGGTGGTCATCAGCACTGCATTAGGAGATGCTTCCCCTTGGCACTCACAGGCACAGGGTTTAAGGATGATTTCTGCGGGAAACCCCACTACTGCAGGAGATGCAGGGTGTGCTCCAGCTGTAGGCATTTTTCCTCCAGGCTGGTACTGAGTTCCTGCTCTCTTGTTGTGTCTGAGACAGTTTGTTTGAGATAAAAATCAGGCTCAGAGCACTTTTCTATCACAAAGGGTCCCATAGAATATTTATGGCCTATTTCAGGAAAGAATAAGATGGTAGCTCTTATACTCTCACCACATGTCCCTCTCATCTTTCTAAATCTCCTCTGCACTGTTTTATTTGGATAATGCGGCATTCACAACGTGCTTTCCATTATTATATGCTGCTGTCCAGCTGTTCAGTGTCAGGCTTTGCTTCAGGCTTCTTTTCTCTCCAGTCGTGTGTCTTTCTTTGCACGTTTGATTCACTGATGTGCAGCGTATGCTCCAGGGCAGTTCTCTTTCATGGCCAGGCACCGGACTAATAGATGATCTCAGGAATGATCAGATCAATTCATTAACCTTCTGAATAAAGTTCTCTATTGATACAGCCACTCTTATCAGGGAAGCCTTGGGTATTATTTATTCCACAAAATGGAAACGCTGCTCTCCCCCTCTCCCACCCTGCCAAGGTTATGGCCTTACGTCAGCCTGTGCTGTGGTGACCTTGAGGGTACTAACCCTTTGGAAGCGCTGGGCTTTTTCCCCGTCAGTGCGTGCACGGGCACGGCTCCCACACCGCGTGGTGATCTGCACGTCTCACTGCACTTTGCATACACAGGGCTCTTAGCATATATTTGCATGAGGGTTATTGGCCTTCCCTTGCTGTAGCACCAGCAAGATGTTTGGCGTCAGAGCAGCCTTGTTGCAGTGATTATCAGTACACGGGCTTGCAAGCCATGGGCTGAAAAGGCTTGGATTTGTCAATAAGGGAGAGCTGGAAATACGTTGGTT
This sequence comes from Cinclus cinclus, assembly GCF_963662255.1. Classification (NCBI taxonomy): domain Eukaryota; kingdom Metazoa; phylum Chordata; class Aves; order Passeriformes; family Cinclidae; genus Cinclus; species Cinclus cinclus. The sequence continues at coordinate 81,557,480 of NC_085048.1, forward strand.
ATGGAGTTTCTATCCATCATGGTAGTAGTTTAAGAAACAGCTGGGCATGGCCCTGAACAACCTGCTCTAGCTGACCCTGCTGTCAGCAGGTGGGTTGGACTAGGTATCTCCAAAGGTACCTGCCCAAGTCAACCACACTGCAGATGTGGGATTCAGTGACCTTGCTGAATGTGTTTTCAGGTGAGCAAAATGAGAGGCAGCAGGACAAAGGGAAATTAGGGGTTAGAAAGGGCAAAGCAGCCTTAGTCCAGAAGTGAATGCACACTGTTTCCTCCTGAAAACACTTCCCTGGGAAAGAGGAGACTGCAGCGTGAAGCCAAAAAGCCCATCATGATGTTCTTGTGAGGCCTGGAGTATATTTGCAAGTTACCCTGTTTGACTATCTCTCCTCTTAAATCCATCAATTTAATAGCTCACAAAAAGCTACAGATTTCTTGTTGCTTTTATTGTAATTACTTGGATTAGCATTGAGTCATCTTTTTCAGCTGTAATATGTGAGAGACACACAAGGTTTTGTTCTGTGCCTATTTGCTCTTCTCTTTATTCAATCCATGGAATCCATTAGCTAGATCATCATTCACTATGATCTTTCTCCTTACCCCTTCTCCAATAATCTCCAAATGTAATTTTGAACATTTTGGTTACAGTTACAGGAGTTGTCAGGCTCCTGGAAAGTTCTTGGCACTTCTCAACTAGCAAAAGTAAGAACGTCCCAGCTTCCCCTTTATCTTTTTGAATAAATGAAGTAGTTTGTATCACAACACCACAACACTCTCTTCCTGTCAAGTTTCCCAAACTGTGGTTGCTGGGGGAAGAGGGAAGTAAGCTTGTCCTCATTGCTGCCCTTCTGGGATAAGAAAGAGAAGGTATTTTTACTTGCCATAATTTTAGCATGAAGAATAAAGGCATTTTTATGGTGCAAAAGGTAAAATTTCTAGTAGCATTAGCCAGATTTTACCTCCTACATTTTCATGGAAATTTCCTTAGGAAATTAAATTTCCCATTTGCTTTGCTATGGAAAGCTACTGGTAGCAGCTGTCAAAGAAATTGCAAGTACCCATAAATATTGTCATTTTCAAAAGCAAATATTTGCAGAGCATGAAGTCAAGTCATGGAGTTAAGCCATCCCTTTGGAAGAGCTCCTGTTGGCTAAGGCACTTCTGCTAGTGCCACTACTCACACCTTTTCTCTAGATGGCATACCTATTTTTCCCTCCTTCATATTATTGTTACTGTAATCACTGCAGTTCCAAAACAAGTGCAGGGCCTTGCTTGTCCATTGTATAAGTATGAATAAACTCGCTTTTTTTCAACTCTTATTCTTCTGTTCACTCCTCTTTGGAATTTTACCTGGAGTATGTTTGGTGACATGTTTTATTTCCTTTTTGAATGTTTCTTTTGTTTTTTGGTTTTTTTTACAATAACAAGTTATAACCCACTCACCCTCAAACCAGAAGTGGTATTTGCCTTCAGCTTTCAGCATTCATCAGTTGCAATTTGAGCTAGAGCAGCCTTCTCCCCTGCACACACCCCCACCTCACACACATGTTTAACTAAAGCAAGGGATCCTTGAGCAAGCACCTGATTTCAACACCTACAAATGGGAAATATTATGGAATGTTGACAGTATGCCTTTGCAAGCTGATGACCCAAACACCAGGTGTAGGGTTTGCCAGTGTACTTCAGGTCAGTACACTGACGTACCAGAGCTCATCTGAATCCTTGGTCCCTCAGCCCACCATCCCACATGAACACAACTCAGCTGTCCCATGAAAACACGGTCTCTAAGGCAAATCAGCAAAATTAGCACGAATTTTCTCAGTTGCTTTAAGAGCTTTACAGTCTACACACTGATTCCAGCAGCTGGTAGATACAGACTCACCAAAGGTCTTGTATAAGTCCCTCACAAGTGTCTCCCTAACTTGAAATGTATGCTCATGGCATGAGAAAACAAAGATCTGTCATGTATTGAGGCTTGTGTGACTGCAGGAGAGCGAGGGATTTGGGAAGGTGTGAGGAGAGAGCCTTCTCTGTCAGAGCCCTGTAGGACAGCTGTAGAATGTTCCCTCTGAGAAACTGCAAAACTCCTTAATGAATTTCCCTGCTTCCTCCTGGGCAGCCATCAGGTCCCTGCCAAGACAGCAGAACATGGGCTGTGTGCCTTGGTTCTGAGAGGTGAATTTTTTAAATCCAGCTGCTCTAGTCACACATGCTTTTGCTGTGGTACTGTATAAGTACACAGTCTCTGGGCAGGAATGTGTCCAGGAACAAACAGGTGGAAGACCTCAGTGTTTCTAAGAAGATAAGCAGGAGTTATCATTATATGAGGGACACTCCCTTCGGTGTTGTCATGGTAAGGATAACATATGACTGTAAACACCATAGGCTAAACATCTCTGCATGAAATCAAAGGGTTGTGCATTATCTGGTGAAGAACAGCTGAGAAATTCAGATGGGTTGGCAAAGAATGGCATTCTAATTATGAGCTCCAGCCTTAATCCTCCCTTTTGGATGCGCAGCTGAAGTCTTTCAGGATGGTACTGGAATCCAAAACCATAAGAAAGATAAAACTGTGCCTGAGGAGAGAGCAATTTCTGGCTGCTGCAGTGCTTGTGAATTCCCATCCACAACACAGGTGTGGAGCACAGAACTGATGGAGCACCTGGAGGTGATGGAGTCAATGGCTTCAAGGTTACCATTACCACACACAGATGAAGATTCTTTTTGTAGGAGATGAGTTGCCAGAAGTAGGGTTGGAGAAAGGTAGACTCGTTGCAGACTGAAGTGTATTTGAAATACTGTGTCACCAGCTGACCTGAAACAACTATATCCCATGGCAGTCTCCATGGGAGGAGCATCAAGGGGCTACAAGGGGGGACTCGGGGTGAGGTTGTCTCTGTTTATTACATAGCACTGATGGGAGGCCACATCACTAGGACAGTCCTGCTGAGGTCTGAACTGAAGCTGGGACCAGTGGTGACTGCTAAACTCTCCAGCTTACTACCCATACAGACACCAAAGGAGATGTCACCACCCCTAACCCTTTCACCACTGTCATGAGGAGCAATCCCATATTTGCAGAGCAGGAACAGTGCCAACTCTGGACACTCTGAAAAAAAAACTGTTCCACTTCTCACTGTACCTTTCCTCCTGCTAGTGTGGCAAAGGCACACCTTTGTCCTAGGACTTATGGGTAAAACCTAGTAAACAACAATATTTTAATAAGAGTAAGAGAAAACACTTTTGGCAGTGCTGGGGCATTTGCTGTAGCAGGAATTACAATTAGCTTAGTAAGATTAAAAGGGATCAGACACGTTATGTGAGGAAAAAAACAATATAAACTTTATATTTATTTAATGCTTGAGCCCTCCTGCCTCAGGTATAAACCTTCTGGAGTCTTCAGTGATGACTTTCCATTACTCCTGTCAGTCATCCTACAGATTGCAGTGGCATCCATCCCAGTGTGGACAGGGAGGAACAGCACTAGTGATGCATCTGGGATGGCAGCTGCCAGCCACACAGCTGTGGAGACTGTGGGCTCTCTCCCAGCTAGTGCCTCCTGCGATTTCCAAGAGCACCAGAGTTTCAGAGGATCCCAGATGAGCCCATGCAAGGAGACATGGTTCCTCCTCCCCTCCGCGAGCTGGCTGCAGGCACGTCCGCCCTGCTGCGATATGCACATTTCAGATTATCTGACCTTCTGCAGTCAGGTTGTTTTGGCTGTGCAGCCTTGGTTTATATTTGGTCTGGGCTGGCTTTTGCTTTGCAGATCAGGTGGGAGGGTTTAACATTGTGTTTCTGGGGATTTGGGGATTTCTTCTTGCTCCCTCTCCCTCTCTCTTATTTCTCAATGATTTCTCCAGCTGGGTCAGGTTGATCTGTGTGGGATCCTGGCAGTGCACCAGAGTGTAGCATAAGCAGTGCTTGTAACATTGATTCATTGTATGCTCAGTCACTGGGCGGCTTGGGAGCCGGAAAACCTTTTACAAAACAGCAGATTTGTCCCCATTGAACACGCTTAGAGCAAGTGAAATGAATAAAAAGCCAACCGCAGGCAAACCTCCAGGTATCTCTTGGGCAGAAAATGTACCAGGGTATATCCTGTCACACTGCAGCATTCTCACACTTGCGGGACATCAATGCCAATTCTGTTAGGCAATACTGCATCTTTCTATGGGTTATTTTGCTTTAACTGAATTTTGTAGGCATGAATCCATCCTCAGTCATACAGAGGTCAAAGTGATCTTTGCCAAGTCTGCTCAATCCTGATTTTCCCTCCAATTTTACCAACTCTGTTTTGTTAGGTAATGGCCTCCTCTAGACCTCTAGATCACTGCTCCTACCACCAGTGCCAGGTGATCCAGCAGAGCCATGGAGGCAACTGGGGAATCCCATGAAGACTGCTTGGTTCCTCTTGAACACATCTCAGGGCTCTCCCCAGGAGCACGCTTCATAGGGAAGCCTTTGAGCTCAGAAATTATTTTCCTTGTGATGCTTCTGTGAATTGCTGTGTGCCACTGACCGTTCCCTTCCTCACTGGGAAGGCCAGCATGGGCACTCTGCACTTGCAGATCCTCTGCAAGCTTCTCCAAAGCATCCATGAGGTATCCAAGGCAGCAATACAGTGTCTGCAGAGAGGTGGAGGCCAAGGTCAGAGGAAAAGTGGGTCTGTACCTAGCAGAATAAAATCACCCAGGTTAACCTGGTGCTGGTGCCCGAGGAGAGACAGAGTGACGGGGGGTAGCATGCCAAAGCTGCCTTTCCCAAAGGTTGGACAGATGAAGGACAGAGCTTGCCAGGCACTGCACACACCCAAAAGTCAGTTTCTAATTTGAGAAATTTTCAAATGCCCACTGTACTCTGGGGAACTCAGCCTGGCAGAAGGCATGAGCTGAATGTGGAGTCCTCCTGCCACGCAGCTCCATACCTCTGTCCTCAGCAGAGAAAAGGGACATTGTGATGGCCAGGAGCACCATGCCAGGGAGTAAGCTGCCTGGCCAGAGCACAGCAGGCAGCCTGCAGCTAATGCCATGAACCCTTTGGGACACCTATGGATGTGGTCAGAAGGGAATAGCACAGTGGGGAGGTCTTCACACAGCTCTGTGACAGCTTCCACGTTGCACCCCAACCTTTCTCCCTATGTCCTTAAAGTGAAAGAAGACGGTGTGCAGGGAATGAGGTCCCAGCAGCCCCTGGGGGCAGGTGATCTGACATTAGGTTGGATGCAGCCTCCCTGTTGTACAGGCAGCAGCCTCATGTGGGTTTTGGACTCCCACGGGCTTAGAGCTCTTCCGGTTTAGAAGCAAAGGCTCTAAACTGGGCTACGCTTCCCTGTGTCTCTGACACCCGAAACCCAGCATTAGATTTATGAAGCTCGTCAGGCAGCCTCGTGAGATGTTTGCCAGGACATGAGGCTAATAATTTAATCAGGTGAATTCAGACGGGGTCCTGCAGTGGCTCAGGTTGCGTTATATAACAGGATCTATAGGAGACTTTGCTGGGTGATAGGCTGGATTCTGCACAGCCTGCTCCAGGATGGCCATTAAAGAGAAAGTCTGCCTCTGTTTTGTACCCTGTCCAATGTCGTGAAGTTTCACGAGGAGAGAAATGCGTCTTCCTTTCCATAAAATTGCGGCAGGGCTTTGAAAATTAAAATGGTTTGGTTTAATAACAGAAAATATTGTGTTGTGGCTGCCTTCTTCCAAAGCAACAGCCAGAAATGGTGCAATTCCATCTAAGAGACTGCACACAGGTTTCCATCCAGCTTTGGAGTGGGTTTAGCAGTCCAGCCAGCTGTCCCTACTGAGGCACTTCACCCCACAGACCTACAAAGTCTATTAGCCCATACTATCAAGGGCCTGAGGTAGTGGCTGGGTGAATGCTGCTGCTCTCCTCAGGTACATGAGGTCTCCTGGGCCAGTATGACATGCTGACTTGCCTCTCCTTCCTTGGTGGGTTTGATTAGTATCTCCCCACACTCAGCCTGTTCTCACCCTGCCACTGCATGACTGAGGGCACTCCTGCAGTGTGTGACAACACAAGACACAGGACATGACAGTAGGAAAGATTCAAAAACTGCAGCAGAGATTGTGCCTGCAGAGGAAACACAGAGATTTGCTTTGCAACAGACAGAGCATCAGGTGGGGAGGGACCAGCACATGAGAATCTCAGCTTTTTGGACCATTTGGACCCACTCATCCTTCCCTTCCTTCCAGGTGCCCCACTAATTCCCCACTGGTTATAACTGAACTGCAGACCCAGCAGCCCTCAGAGATGAGTCAATCTCTAGGTGAGAATCCAAGGCTTACACTTAGGTTCATGCTGTTATTTTAGTTTGTGGTGTTTGCTTCTCATTACGGTAAGCTCCTAGGAATGTCAGCACCAAAATAGCACAGAATCACAAGGTTACCTGATGAAGAATGAAGTAAACAAGAGGAATATTCTTTCTCTCTACTTCTCTTTTATTATTTTTTTTTTCTTTCCTAAAAAGAGGCATCTTGATACTGACATTGAAAAACAGGGTGGAAATTTCAGGTTTGGAAATTAGGTATATCCAGACACAAGATGTGTTTTGAACAGGCTTTGCCTAACCTCCTCTGAGGAGATGTGCAGCCAAGGTGCCATAGGTCTGCAGAGCTGTGTAGATGCCATTCCTGCTGGCCCACCCTTGCCAGACACAAAGGTGGGGCTCTGCCAGTTCTGGGGAATACCAGTGCTCTGGCTGGCATCAGCCTACCTATCTCTGGTAACTGGAGCTGACACTGCAGGATGATCCAGCAAAGAAAAAGTGCTGTCTGGAAGAAGCTACATATTAGGGATGTTGGACTGGCAGTACTGCCTCTGATCCCCATTGCCCTGGGCTTAACCCAAAGGAATTATGAGTACACGTAGCTCTGTGTTCAGGAATTTCACCTGAAGGAAACAGCCCCTGGCCCTCTCTCAGAGGCACAAACAAGCACAAACAGCCTCTTTCCAGAACCACACTGAAGTCTCTAGGATACTAATGCACAGTCCAGAAAGGAGTCAGAGCTGTGCTTCTCTGTTTAAACTCCATGAGAAATCAGAGTAGGCAAAAAACAAAATCAGCGTCTGGCAATCAGAAGGGGCCAGGAGTGACTTCCCTGTTTCTAGGAAGGCAGTGCAGATGGTGGGAAATATTTCAGCCGTGCAGTGGCAGCAGCAGTAACCTAGCACTAGGGCAGCTGGGGTCCAGTTCCCTCCTCTCCAGGGCTTTTTGTGTGACCTTGAGCATTTGGCTTGTACAGAGCCTGCATTGGTGCCCCCACTGCAAACAGCCTCCACCTGCACAAGGACAGGTGCATTCAGGACAGGAGGGGTGCTTGGTGACCTGAGGACCCCATTAGTATTTGGGGGACCCACATACCCCTCCCTAGAGGCACAGCAGGAGACTGGAATACAGTCACCACCTCTGCTGCTGCTTCTCTGTGTGACTTGGAAAGGACATCACTCAGTCCAAGTTTCTGAGAGGGCACTCGGTAGGGAGGGCTCTCACAGAAACCTGGGCTCTCCTGCAAATTAACAGCTCAGGCTGCCAGCCTAGGGATTGTGTGATGCTCCTCCTCTGCCTAGAGGATGCCTGGGGCAGCAGCAGAGACAAACAGCAGGGGTCCCCTCCGAACAGAAGCCCCTCCACAGCTGAAGGGGACTGCTGAAGCAAACGCTTCCCTGCATTAGCTGCTCTCTTCCTCTCCCCTTCCACTTCTTTGAAAAGAAATCTACTATACACAAAACTGGTTAAAAACAAAAAAAACCAAACCAACAAAACAACAACAGCAACAAACCAACCAAACACCCTTCCTACAAAACCAAAATAACCTCCATATAGCAAAAGTTAAAATGGCAGCTTCAGCTGCTGTGCCTGGCTGGGGTGCAGTGGTTCTCTGGGATCACCCATATGCCAGATAGACAAGATAAACCAGCAGCTGTGCCCTTTATCCCTGTCTGGTATGCTAACAAAATGATAAAAAAACCACCATGGTTTCACTGACCACACTGCACACATGGCTCAGGGCTCCATGAGGGAATATTATGACAAAACTGGGGAGACTCCAGGCATGAGGACATGCGATATCAGCTCTTTCTATATCAGCAAGGAGGGACAAGCATGTGGGGCTCTGCTGTGGGAAGATGTGCAACAGAAATTGCCTATCTGTTGCAAGGGCAGGGATGCAGAGAAAGGTGGAGTAGAAAATAAGGTCCAGAAATGGCAGTTTTGACCTTCTGTCTTCCTAACCTTCAGCAGAGAAATCTGTGGGGAGCACAGGCACAATTCCTTCAGACATATTTACACCCTGAAACACACTAAAAACTCTGTTGAAGTTGCAAATAAACCTGCAGCTGGATTGGGCAGGGAGAGGAACACTGGTGCCTGATGTGGGGCTGCCTGGCCCTGGCTTCTTTCCCTTCACCCTTGCCATGCTCAGGCTTGAACATAACTTTGGAAGGAAGATGTCTGCTTCAAAACTGTGGCAATCACTGAATTGGCCAGAGATAGGCAACAGTTGGGTGGAACACAAAGGAGCTGTGAAGCAGTCAAAGATAACAAAAGGAGCAGCAGCCCCAGCAGACACCACCTGCACAAGAAATTTCCAGGCATGGACAGGCTTAAGTTGTTCTACTAAAAGTTGCAGGGGCTTCCCAAGGTAGAGAGGTGACTCACATCTCTGTGGTGCTCAAGGGCCCAAACCAGCTAAGTCACAACCCAGCAAACCCAGGTCTTGTGCCTGCAATTAGGTGGCAGGATGGAGATGATTCATGAGATGCTGCAGGAGAGAACATAACAGACGTCCTGGCTGAGAGTCCTGCAGGGCGACACAGATACCAGGAAAAGCTGGGCAAAAGATCTCAGTTTTAAGGGACTTTGAATGGAGGAAGGTATAGTTTCAGCTGGAAGGGCCAGGGACCTCACAGCTAAGCAGGGCAGATATGGTAAAACTTGGTTTGGTCTTCAGGGTCTATTTACGAAGCATGTTCTGTCACACCAGCTGAGTCCTGGACTGTTACAGCTGTGTGATCATTGACATCTGTTTGAACTTGAGCATGGGAACATGCACAGATCATGGGAAGAGGCTCCATCACCTCAGCATGGATAAATCTGATGTTAAAGTGCTGGAGGAGGCTGGTGGGTGAAAATGCAAGCTGTCACATTACAGTTCTAATCTATTTAAAGGTAGTTGTGGGGCCCTTTGAAAGACAGAGCATGGTGCAAATAATGCCAAGGTGATGGGTTTGATCTCTGTATGGACCATTTCACAAAAGAATTGGACTTGATGATCCTTCTGGGTCCCTTCCAACTTTGACAATTGTGTCATTCTGCACTATGCTGATTTTACACCTTGAATAAAGACACAGCACTGACAAAAAAAGAAAAAAAAAAAGAGATACCTCTAAACTGAGGACTGAAGTCTGTGGAGAAACCAAATTAAATTGTTATGGGTGATCCTGAATTGCTTCAGAGAGAAGCAGAAAACCAGAGAAGGTGAGTAAGTATGGAGAGGTCATGTGCACAGGGAAGATGGAGAGGAAATCAGTCATGATGGTGGGAATGGTTTGGGCTGGCCTGTTAGAGTTTTTACGCAGAGCCTGTCACTCTTTCAAGGCATTCTATTGCAGCACTGGGAAGAAAGCAGAACTGAGCTCTCACATCCTTTTTAACCACTTCCTCTCCCTTTTGCCTGAATAGCTGAGCTCACAAGATCCCACAAAGGTCGCCCTGCAACAGGATACTCATTCAAGTGACATGAAGAGATCTTGCCCCTCTTCTTCAACAGGCCATTCTCCTTCCATGGTGTTTGGTGGCAGGCATGGGAAGGATTTCACAGGGAACACAGAAGGAGTGAGTAGGAGCTAGTACACATCACAATAGAGGGCTTTCATGGTCCTCTGCCACAAAAAGGTCTGAACCCTACTTCCAATTTTCCTCTATGAGGAAGAAACCCTGCACCAAATATTTATCAGTGGCTCTCCTCAGCAAGTCCATAGCCCTCAGGATGCCTGGGAACATGGGCTGCTGCCTGCCTGGGGCTTCCAATCTGGGAGGCAGCTTCGGTGGCCTCAGACATTATCCGGTAGCATCTGTTTCCACACTGTCCTTCACAGATGGTGCTGCTGCAGGAACCCCAGGGTTCAAACTTACACCCAGCTGCTGGATGTGCTTGTGCAAGGCCAGGGCAGCCACAGCCAGGCAAAGCAGAGCATTGCCTCCTTTATAACAATATATAAAAGCAAGGGATGTGTTTACAGAGGTCAGGAAAGGCTGGCTCAGGACTTGAGATATTCTTCAAAAGGACAAGAGACAGCTGCTATGGGAAGCAAGCTCCTTCTTGGTCCTCAGTTGCATGTCAAATGTAACAGCAACCATTAAACAACAGTTGATAATGCTCACAGCGCTAATAGCCTTGAGACATTGTACAAATGGTCACTCAGTTAAGTATTTGCAGTAAAATCTGCCTGGGAAGCATATTTTCTCAAAGTAGATTATATTTGGTCCACGTTCAATTTTTTTCTTTCCTGTTTCAGGGTCTAGTTCCTCCCTATTTGGCAAATCATCATGTTATTTCCAGGTGGGCAGAAGATGGACACTTGATAGAGATTGATTTTTAGGTCTAAAGGGGTTCTTATCACTGCCAAACACCTGAAACTCCCCATAGTTTCCATTTTTATCCAATTCTTGGAACAACCTTAGCACAGCTTCAATCTTTTGCTTGGAATCAGGGTTTAAAGGTCAAAGACAACATCTGCAATAGTCTTGAGAGTGAGCCTGTGCAACACAGGATTTCACATTAAAATTTCCCTCATTTGCTCCATACACAAATTAGCTTTATATACCTTGTAAGAGCCCTCAGAAAGCGCTTCAAGTTCCAGAGAACAAAGTGGAGGTATTATTAGCAGAGAGCAAAGAGCAGAGCTCTTGCTCTCTCTGTAAGCAGGCATCATGCTGAGCAGGAGGTCTTAAATAGTTTCCTCTGAGACAATTTTGGCTCCTTCTGTTACACAGTTTTACTCAAGTGTTCAACAAATTATCCCATGAAGGAAGCAAATATCACAAGAACAATGTCCCTCATATGTCTTGCAGGGATTGAAAACCACAGCATGGAAAGAGCAGCCTCAGCTCCCTAAACAAGTTAAACAGAAAGGAAAGGCACAGAGAGGGAAATCCTCTCTGACTTTGTTATGGAAATGTGATACAGTTTGACATTTTAATTGCGATTCTCCCCTTATTATCTGGCACACGTTCATAGTGCCCAAGATGTTGTTTAGTGAATCCAGCTGCCTCCTCCGCTCCGTTTGAAGTCCGGTGACTCCGCGTGATAGGGGAGTGTGAGAGTCAATGTGATTTGTGTATGAGGAAACATAAATATGTCACAGGAGTTTAGTCTTATAGGTCTGCAGAGTTTATACTCACAAAATCTGTTGTACCCTTGTTTACACACCCAGATCCAAAGGCCTGACACACCCTCGCTCTAGCTCAAAGCTTTCATCATTTCTGCCTCCTTTCTAATGAGGCCATTGCAAAGCATGTGGATGATGTTTGACCACAGTTTAATATATCCAGGCAAAATGCTCTCAAATGTTAAGAAGAGCTTTAATCAAAGTGATTCATTGTCATTAGCTGAGATGAGCACACACAAGGTTCTGCAGTCACATGTGAAAACTCCTAGGCATGGGCCTCCTCATGTGCCAAAAACTTGTCCCCACCAAAAAAAAATGTGGAAAACTTGCAGATATATGAATTTTAGCACACCCCTGAGCATAGACACCTGAGTACAGCGATGCAGCTGTGCTTCAGTGATGAACAGTGTTCACGCTCTTCCCACATCTTACTTCTGCCAGCCAGAATTGTTGAGATAAACTCATCTGTTTGATACTGGTTTTCACCTGAACTTCACTACTGCTGCCAGCCACTGGGGAAGGCTTGGCATAAAATGGGCCCATGATTCTATGTAACAGAAGAATGGAAAGATTTACCAATGGGCAAGCTTTAAAACAAACCATAGGAAGCCCAGGGATCTAACTTAAGGGAAAAGACTTTCGAGAACATCCTATTGGAAGCAGTCCTAGTCTCTGAGTCTCCTTCAAACCCTAGGCTGTAAAATCTGTGTTTCTGAAAATGAGAGACAGTAATAGCCTCCCTTTGGATAGGAGGTTCTTTGAGAGAAGCAACCGTGTGAATACAATGACTCAGCCTATTTCACCTTAGGACTACAACTGCCTCTGGGAAAGCAGTAAGAACTCTGCCCTGCTTGGAGTGAGAGAAAACTGTTTAGTAATTAATACTGCTGGAATAAATGTCATAGTAAAAGCTACCACAAAAAGGCTCAGTGATCTTCTTAACCCCAAGTCCAGTCCTTTCTCCAGCACTGGGAGAGCAGGGAAGAGTGTTGGCAGGACACATTTGAAAAATCTGGCTAGAGATGAGACCTGTGTCACTGGAGCCCTACATAAAGGTGTCACCTGGGGAACATCCAGTTCTGTGCCATCTCACTCTTAATTGAGGCCTGAGCTGTTAAATTTCTCATGCTTCTAACCTTTACTTCTATAGCCCTGATGAGTGAGTTGGTGTGATAAGAACCCATAAGTGAGTCACAGTTTGAGGAGCAGGATTCAAAGTAACATTCTGTTCTGGATGCTCAGGCAGAAACTTTAATGTGTAATAAGACAATCACCATATTGAAAATGTCAGCTGATTGCAGGACCAAATTACTGGAGCTATGCCCTCTTGGACACACAGAAGATAGCTCCAATTTTTAAAGAGCAGTTTTAGAAAAAACACATAAAGGGGGCTTAGGTGTACAGATCATCATTTTCAGGCAATCTGATCACATAGTTTCAGGTAGGGGCATTTCCTGTTCAATTGCACGAGAAAGTAGGGTTCTTCTCAAGATGGCACAGAGGAATATGGCTTAGGCATAGCATCTAATGATACTATGATGATGTGGTTAGCATGGGAATTGAGTAGAAGCTCAGATTGCTCTTCTCGTTACGTCTTTAAGATTCATTCATCAATTAACTGCAAAGTGACTTGACCCCCAGATACATGGCTATAGGCTGCTATAGTTACGCAGGAAATGCAATTAACGCTGCAGAAATTGCATCCTTGCTGCCACCAACCACCATGTCCTAGTCTTCACCACACTTCATGTAGCAACCAGCTGAGCTGAGGAGATGGCTGTGGTGACAGGTGGAGAACAAGCAGGTATAGGTAAAGTAGCCCTTAGAGAGCATTTCACAGGGGTTCACAATATATTACCCCACCAGTGGCATCTTAGTAATTTCATTGTCCATCTCTTAAACATCTTATTTATGTCCAGAGTCTTGGCAAAGGGAACCGTTCAGTGCACAATGCCAGGCTGAAGCCAAAGGTTTAGTGATAAGGGACATGGAAATGAAGCCAATACTTATTTTTGTCTCTAAAGCATGTGCCTGATACTGTAGCATGAGCTTTGTCAGGCCTTACTTGTCTTCACGCCAAATGCTCAAATCATGTGAGAGTGGGGGGGCATTCAGGAACATTTTGCCGAGTGGAAGCTCCTCAAGAGAACTTCCCTCTCCCCTGCCTTCACCCTTTTGTTTGAGGAAAGCTGGTCCCTGACCTGCTCAGAGCATGAACTCAGTTAACACTTGAGCCAGTTAGAGGCCAAGCAACTTATGAACCTCTCATGTTCCTGAAGTTACTGCTGGGAAATTGTATTTGTCCCAGGAGCAGAATCAGGGAACTAAACACAAAGCTGTGAATTTGCAGCTGACCTGGATGAGAAGAGCCCCCATGCTTTAGATGGTTTCATATGTATTCTCACCAGCAGAAATACTGCCACCCTAGCCACTGAATCAGTGAGCTTGGGATTTAAAAGGGAGCAGTGTCCACCTGATAAAGATGATTTCTCTTTTGCTTTAATTGTAGTGCTCAGGATTGCAGCTGATTGTGAAGCTCCATGAACTCCAAGGTATCAGCTGAGCCACAGTACCTAGCCATGCCCCAGGCTCCTCACCCACAGCAAAGGAGGAGTTAAATGCATTTTGTGGTAGCGGTGCAACCTGCACCCCCCACCTACTAGCTGTGAAGTGCTCACACACAGAGTCCATTCCTCTGTCCAGCTAACACACAGCAATCTCCAGTGACAGACCATATGTTTGGGCCTTCAGAAGTGATTTAGGCTGACTGACTGATCTGTCCAGGGCAGAGAAAAACACCCTTCTGTGGTCCTAAAGAGAGACAGCAAAGATATTAACCAGCCCAGCTGCCACCAGTTACTCCCTGTTGGTTGATGGGAGCTCACCCTCATCTGCTTTAGTGCAAAGTTTTTAGTGCAAAACAGTTTTAGCAGTAGGTTAAGCTAAACCAGATGACTGTCCTTCCTCAGCTGAGGAACACCACCCTAGCAGAGCTGTGGGATGTCATACTAACTCTAGCAGAAGCATCATGCAAGTTGGTGTTGAGTGCAAACATCCTAAAATTTTTCCTGGTCACTTGCAAAGTCAGTGTTCATCTTTGTTCTCAGTGGCAGAGATAATTTCATTCACTGCATTGCCTGGGTCATTTACCTAAACCACGGCATCCTTCCTGGTTATTCCATATGGAAGGCAGACATACTCTGCATGCAGCGGGAACTGCCTTACAATGCTTTGTTGGGGGCAATGCAGGAGAAATGAGTTTCTGCAGCCAATTACTGACACTGAATAGCCCTGTTCCTTTCAGGAATCCACTAGTGAGACCCTTTAACCACCCATTCCTATTTATCCCTGACTAACATTGCTAGTTTCACTGACTCTCCTCTTACCTCCATCTCTCTTTATGTGATCACCCAACCACTCCAAAATTAGTAGTGCTATGTTTAGCCTCCTCTGGCACTCCGAGCACTCCTGTGGATGCTGAGATGGTCTCACAGGGACTCTACTAATTTCCACTGCTATTGGAGAGAGGAGTGTTTTCAAAACTGCTGACACCGGATCCCAGTGAGTGAACTAAACCGAGAGACTGGAGCCTGTGAAATGTTCTTAATATAACCGGGGCAAATGGCTCCCATCTTGTGTTACTGAAGCCCCGCAGTCATGTGCCCCAGCAGCCCCATGTCCCTGTCAAGCAGGAGGGCAAAAGTGTGAGGTCATTTCCAACAGCTCTGTTTCTGTGACATCATCACAGGAAAGCCAAGCATCTACTCATTTTAGGCGTGGGAAGTCAGAGGAAGGGGCAGGCACAGGACTTAAGCTTTCCTTTCTGCTTCCATGTGAGCCAAGCATAGTTTTGAAGGGTAGAGTGGGGTCATTTTCCTCCCCTTCCCTCCTTCTTGGAGGACACTGTACCCATATCACTGGCAGCTGTTTAGGAATGCTGGGCTGAAACAGCTTTGCTCCAGCCCTACCGGAGTATGCAAGAGCCATCTACAGGTGATGGGAGATAAGGCGGCACAGCCCTACCTTCCCTTGCCAGCGGAGGGGCAAGATGCTAACCCCAGCTTCCCTGCATTACAGCCCATCCCCAGGGTCACCACCGTCCCTCTCACTGGGTACCCGTGCCTGCTGTGAGTGGCCACAACCTCTTCCAGCTCACAGCAGCTAACTTCAAGACAGGAAACCAGCATCTGAGCTTGCTGAGAAGGCTGGTGGTCCCTGGGGTGGTGAACCCTGTGCAGAGGGCTACAGGGAATGTGCCACTTGCAAGCCACCACAGGTGTGAGAGCCCCATGGAGACAACTCCACATGGAGACACAGAGCAGCCCTTCACATACATCTAGTGAGGCAGCAGGAGGCCAGCCCTGTGTGAGACCAAGAGACTGGATTCACAGAGCAACAAAGGAACCTTCACCTCTTAATCCCCAGCCTTGAGATCTAGCTAGACTTAGTCCATGTTCCAGAGAGCTTTGCTGGCTGCTGCATGGTGCTTGCCTGTGGCAACCTGCATGACCACCATGCCAACACACAAGAGGAGGCAGAGCCCAGCCAGCTGCTGGAAAAAACACAGTGGTCAGCACAGGACACTAAGGAGGGTCAGTCTTGCATTGAAAAGAGAGGGCTCCAGATGGAGAGCAGTGATTGATAAACATTTAGTAAAAAATGGGAACTTCTCCTATTCAAAAAGGTTGGTGTGAATTGCTGTAGGAGGTGGGAGAAGGTCTAGACTGACAGACCACTTTCACTCAGTAGTCCTTGAGAGATTTCATGTAAATCTATAAACTTTTGTGCATTTGCTTTTTTCATCCACTATTAGCATAACAGTTCCTTCTTTCTTCCACTTTGTATTTCTACATGGACCAATGTTCACAAGAGATAGGAGGAGAGTTCCGGGCATGCTCTCTGCCTAAGATTTTACTGTTCCCAAGAAAGGTATCTGGTGTTTCTCTACCACAGATGTTTGCCTAGCCCATGTTTTTTGCTTTTTTTTACCCTCTTCTCTCCAATATCTCATAGTTCTCTTTGTTTCCATTCAGGGTCTTCCCACACTACCCCCACCATCCCTCTGTCCTCTTCTATTTGTTTCTTACATATTACACTCGTTGAACCAACTCTGGCTTCTGAGTGCTGTAGCCCCCCAGGGGCTCTGTCTGACTGACACGTGACATATTTTAAAGAGTGTGGACTTAGCCCCAGTGAGGTGAAAGAGCAGTAGTCAGCATGTATGAGCTGTGCAACATAATAGAAAATACAGCTTTTAATTAAAACTGGTATTTTGGGACCTCTGTTGGTGGCAGCCCTGCTGAAATACAACATTGCTGAAGCCCCATGGGTTGTAGTGTGACCCCCATCTCCAGGATGCTGCTCGCACCATCAGTGCCAGCTCTTGGAGTGACAGGAAGTGCTCTGTGTAGTGACTAAATACCCAGCTTGGGCTCAGAGCACTCCCATGACAGAATGGAACAGCTTTGTAGCCTGGAGTAATGACCTGTGTGTGGCAAAGTGCAGGTCACAGCCATAGCACTGCTTTGCATAATGTTTCCAAGAACATCCATGTAAAATTACATGAAATTGAAAGGTTGTGGGATTGTGCCCCTGTTGTCAAATACATAGTGGGACTAGATCCCAGGAAACCAGGAGCAAAGTGTTCCAACATCAACCCTGTTTATTTGACATAGGACAGCACCTGCTCTTACATCTTGTTCTGCCAATATCTCATTTCATTTATTCCTTTCGTTTTTGGCACCTGCTGCAGATGACTCCCCAAAGTACTCTCTGCAAGGACAGCCCCATGCCTCTCCTGGCAGGATGCAGCACCCCAGCCCTCTGTTCACTCCTCAGCCCTTTGAAGGTACCGCCACAGCTGCAAGGAGGCACAGCTGGGAATTAGATCCAGTGCTCCAGGCACAGATGAGCCTTGATTTGCTCCTTGTGATGCTGCTGCCTCCCTGTGATACCTGGGGCAAGTCACTTGGACCTTGATCTGCAAAGACAAGCATAACTTCCTCGGTCTTGGTGTCTGTAAACCTGATTAACAGCACCGCCTTATTTCACAAGGTACCACAGTGGAACCGGATCTGCCCTACGGACAACTCACAGGACCAGGATGGCATCTCAGAGAGAGAAAGCAGCAGCAGGCTGAGCTCATTATGAATAATTCTCTTAAAATGGAAGCAGCGCTTCCCACGTGTCCCTGAATACCTTACCCCCTGGCACAAGTGGAAAGGGCACTGGGAACCTCAGCTTGCCCAGTTTGGTTCCTGTGCGCACAGTGCCCTTGTACAAACAAGCTCTCAGAAAGCTGCAGCAGCTTGACACAGCACTTCTCATTTCCCTCTGTGCCCTTTCAGCCAGTCCATGATCCGTGCCCAAGGCATGTCTCAGAACTAGGTATCTCTCAACTCATAGTCACAATTTTACCTTCTCCTGAATTTTCAAGCAAAAAAATACCTGTTCCATTGGTGGGCTGTGAGATCCATCAAAGGTGAAGTGAGTTAGTGCTCTGTCCTTCAGGGTCCACCTGCCAGAGGCTAGTCACTGAATAGCACTTCAGAGCCTATCAAGGCAGAAAAGAAACTAAGTTTTAGCATAGAAGAAAATACAGGTTTTGAGGCACATCTGCTACCCAGAGCCACAGCTTATATAAACAGAGGTTGGTTGTTTGGGGTTTTTTTAAATTTGTAATATTAGGGTGGGTCATGAGGAACAGGTCCATAATTTGGACCCAGCAATACCTCTACCTATCAGCAGAGGAAACAAATAACAAAGATGAGCTGCCAGCTATGCTCCTTCACCAGCATGGCCCTCAGTGAGGTCCTAGGGCTCCTTGATGCCAGATTCCAATGTGAGAGTATGGTCCTCCAGGTTGGAAGAGGAGTCAGCAGTGAAAGGTAGTCATTCTCTCACCATAGGGTGCCTCAGAGGTCTGGCAGGAGAAAGGAAGGACCACCAACAAGAACCCAAGTTCATGCTGGTTGCTGACTCAACATGGGAATGAGGTTTCAGGGTAGGAGCTGCAGGGCTGGTTTGGATTTGCTGAGAATGTTTTCTACAGCTCTGGAAGTGGGGGCCTTAATGACTGCTGCAGCCATGTAATGGAGGGAAGACCAGGGTTCTGCCATTTAGCCCCAGACTTCCTGAGTGGAGACCCTTGAGAGCTTCCCCAGGTTGTGCAAGGACTGCAGAGCACAAGGTACTGATCCCAGTCTTGCTCTTGCTGAGGCCCATTTGAGGAGAACCATCCCCAGAGGAGGAAGAGGACCTGCACCTGATGTTGTCCCTCAGCACCTGTCCTTCTGGACATATGCAGGGGTATTTTGGCTGCCAGAACTCAGCAAGAAAGTCGTGAAAAACCCACCCCAAGGGACTCCTGTCCTTTTTATCCACAGGTTTAGGTCTTTCACACACCAGCAACCATAGAGTTAAGACTGCAGTTCAGATTAAGTCCAAACATTTGCAAGTGTGGGAATTCCCAAAGAAAGCAACAAAACTACCTTCACTCTGCCCTCCCAGCAGTGCTTTTACACAGCCTGCAGCTGAGTCTGCCTCAGCCAGCTGCAACAAAGACTTTAATCTTATCAGTGACCATAAAAACTCAAATTCCTCTTAGCAGAATTGCTGATGGGGACAGCAGTGCTAAGCCTGGCTTCATTGCAGTCTTGTGCAGTCAACAGCAGGGAAAAATGCTATATCACAAATTCCTGAATCACAAATTCCTATATCATCCCCCACTCCACAGGATCCAAAATTACTTTTCCCCCCATCCACTCTAGAGGTAGGATTTTCACATTACTGAAGTTAAACAGGTACAGTGGTTCCTACAGGCTCATCTAAAACTGCTGCTGAAGTGCTCTGCCATGACAGCAGGTGTGCTTGGCTGCACATGGGACTGACAGCTCCCCTGCATGGCTCCACCCAAAAGGCAAGGCAGGACTGTGTGCCTGTGAGAAGTTCCTGGGAAAGACATGCTTTTTCTCCCTGCCAGGTGCAGTATGTTCAGCAAGGATGGTGTATGTCCATGGAAATGGCTTGGCATTTTCATGGTGAGAAAGCAAAGCTTCAACTGCTCATCTCCCACCTGAGCTCTCTTCCATGTATGAGGGCAGGTGCTAGAGCTGGAGAGCAATAGGTGGGGTCAAGTCTCAGACATGGAGCTGAGACCTGGGATACACCTCAGTGGCTAATTTTGGTGTTACTGACAAACAAAGAGGTGCCAATAAGATTGTCTCCCATAGTCTGTAACCTGGAGGTATGAGCTCCATCCCACAGATACTTGGACTTTGGGTAGGAGGTGATGAGGAAGACCTCCCACACACATGGGACTTTCATGAGCAGACTCAGCTGTCTCTCCCTTGCACTCGTGCACTGCCATCATCCTTCCTCCTGTCTCAGATTCATCCCACTATCTCCCTATTTGCCCTCTCTTGAGGTATTTATCTATCACCTGCTATGACCCCACCAGCTGTGCCCAGCCTCCTCACATTTTCAGAAGAATTAACAATTTCTGTGTTTCCCTTGCCTATGCCTTATAGTGCATGTGTTCTCTCAGTCCATTCACTCACATGCATTTCCCTCTCCATGCACACGAGTGGTCTTTACATGTACCCTTCTCATGTAAAGCTGTGAGATGATCTGAGCACTGTTCCAGTTCAGTCTGGTCTCTAATGGAGATGCCTCACCCATAGAAGGTTTTCCCTCTGCTTTGCAGCTGACAGCTCGTCTTGCCCACTGGGAAGAACCCCCAGGATACCCAAGGACAAAGCACCCTTGTGCCAAAGACCTGGAATGACCGTGCAATGCAGACATACTTGAACGCCCTCTGAGAACAGGTACTGCTCATGGCTTTCCAAGGTCTCACTCCTGATGCTGATAGGAAGTCACTCTGCTTACATAGGAGAGGCTGGTGGAAATACTTGGCATGCCCTTCAGCTGTTGATAAGGCTGGACTATCTGCCAATACACACTGTGCCTCTCCCTCTGTCTGACTTGGAGTGGTCTACAGCTCTCATCTCCATCATATGTCAACAGCTGTGCCTTCTGGCTTCTTCCCCTTGCCTCACCCTTTGTACATCTTGGATTGTAGTTGCTCAGCACAGGGGTTGGCCAAGACGCCAACGTCCAGGTCCTGTGATATCCGACTGCTTTGGGAATTGAACCATGGAAGATATCGCAGAGGCACACAGCAGTGCTTGAAACTGCATTCAGACACTTGGCTTCACTTGCAGAAGTGTGCATCTAACCCAGATGTTGGGCAGAGGGAGATAATGAGCCTCCTTCCTCCCACTGTCAAAGGCTGGGAGGTGACAAAGAGCCATCCTAATTAGGGTCTACAGAGATGATGCTTTCACTGAGAACAAGTTTTATTTATGAGCCAGATTAGGAGGCATTAATTGCTTTCTCTCCTGGTTTCTGCTCAGAAAGGTACAGTAATCACAGGAACATTTTTGACATTGTTGACATAGCTTCCCAGCCCTCCTGCTGAGAAACAGGGACTCTTGCATACTTCAAAAGGGCTTAAAGGCTCGGGTTGTGCCACCACAGTAGTAATGCCGATCTAGGACTGGGGTGGGGGGAATTTGCATTAGAAGGATTAAATACCAGGGCTATTGTGGAATTTTAAACTGATGTTTTCCGGCTGACCACAGGCCCAGAGCTTGTGTGTGGCATGTTTGAGCCTCAAAAGTGCTCTTGATCCTCTGATCTTTTATTTCATAACATTTCTCCCCACTCCCTCCCTTCAAATGTGTTTTGCTTTTTTGGCCGCTGAGTAGACACACACTAGCAAAAGGAGCACATTGGGCTGGCGATACTGAAATCAGTCTGAAGCTCAGGAAAGCTTTCTTTGCATGTATTTGAAATGCTGGATGTCTGGATTACTCTTGTAGTCCTGGGCCCTGCAGTAACAACGAAGCTGAGACAAGATCCACTCTGATCATTCTGATCCAAGTGCCCCATGAAGTTTTCACACAGTTCTGCACAAACACTAAGGAGTGTTCTTACATCGGATTATCTTATGAGATGTGTGTCTGGCTTGTGGTTCATAAAAAGCTCTCCTGACTTTCATAGCATGATGCAAAACGAGAGGTTTCTTGCAGCTTCATCCACATAATGGTGTCTTTGCAGAGACAACACATTACCAAAACATCAGTCCGTTATATTTCTGGCACTTCTCAAGTACCTTTCTCTGCAGGAAGAGATTGATCCTGTGAGGATGCTCAGCCTCTGACACCACTTCAACCATCATGTATCTGTGCCAACCTGCCATCCAGCTGTCATTAAACACAGGCTCAGGCTGTACACAGATGTCCTGCTGTGGCAGCAAACTGCTTCTTATTAGTTACTGCAGCTGTTTCTGGGTTAATTCTCAGAGTAGCCACCCCCCTGCACAGCACTGTGTAAGAAAAACATTATTCTAGCAGGGAAAGATATCTGGAGCTGGGGTTTTGGGTTGGTTTTTTGTTGGGTTTTTTGGGGTTTTTTTTATGCTCTGCACAGAGGTGAATACCCAGCCTTCCAATATTAGCCTTGCCACATACAGAATCCCAAAGCTGAGCAAGTCTTGCCTTGGCTTGTCTTTGAGGCAGACATTAGAAGCTGGAAAGGGGCAGTCTTGGCCCTTCGAATGCAACATTGTGGTTTGATGTCTGAGCAGGGCCTAAAAGGGAGGCACATGCCCCTGCCTGAAGACTGGGAGCACTGGGGGAGTCCCCTTGCTGCTCCCCCATATCACCACATCACAGCCAGCAAGCATCCCTCCACAGGATCATCATGACCACCCCATGAAAACAGGAACACACAGCCTGCTCCCAGCCCTTGCTTAAATCTGTTTGCCTTCCCAGAGCACAGCCCTGCGGTTTGCTGGGCACACACACCCCCTGTGAGCAGAACCAGTCTCTTTCTGCTGCCATGTGGCCCTCTGTGGCTGAAGGCCCCTGACAGTGTCAGCTAAAATTGCTGGGGACCTGATACATGGATATATATCTGCTCCTGTCCTTTCAAGAATCACTCTTTCTGGTGTTTCTAGTAGTTATAATTCAGCCAGGACTTGGCAACGCATCAAAGCAAGTATTTTCCCATAGTCTGATGCAGCAAAGTAATAAAAGAGCAGCCACTAAAGATCTTGGACCAGTTACACAGAGACACAGCAAGAGGATTCAAATTTTTCCCTGCAGCCATGACTCAGCTTTATAGCCCATCCCCTACAGGGTAGCTTTCCCAAAGTGATGGTTGTACCACAGCCAGCTATCCCTCTACCACATTTCCTCACACATCCTGGGATGGATCCTCCATGGAAAGCTGAGCATGCTGTCAAGGAAGCAGAAGCAGATACAGGTTTCAAGAGTAGGTGTGCTCTCATCTGCATTTGACAGATGCCTGTTAATTATTTATAATGCACAAGAGGTGTACTTGGTGCTAGACCAACAGCAAGCAAGACCAGCCCCTTTCCCCAATGAGTTTTCAGTGCAGATTATGCAGATACCAAGAGGCAAGGCAGGATTAGGCATGAAAGAGGAAGCCAATCATGTCATGGAGGAGGATGGTGATGAAAGGAGGTACAAAAGGTTTGAGACATTTAGTGGAATTGAAAGGGGATGGTTTGAAGAAGGGAAGATAAATGGTTTTCTACTCATGAGAAACAAAATATAAAGAGGCAGCAGAAGTTTGTCAAAAGTCCCAGAGAGTACTGAGAAGACATATCATCTTCAGGCTTAAAATGAGCATAGCTCCTGCCTTGGCCATCAAATCTCACTTGTGCAATAAGGCTGTTGGAACCCAGAAATGAATAGTCCTAGAAATGCAGCAGAAGGGGATGCCATGAGCTGGTCTTTTGCAATATGCACAGATGTGCAATATTCTGAATGTGTAGCACAAAAGGATAAGCAGGATCTGGGTAAATTCAGGCATGACAAGATCTGTGCTGAGCTGCCTGTACAGGCCTCTATGATCCTGGGTACTTGGGAACGATTTGTCTCACAGTAGTCTTATTCAGATCCTCATGTCATCCTTCTGTTTAGGAAGGGGTGGGCAGGAAAGAACCAATGATACTATAAGAGGAGCATAAAGTCACAACTACCTCCTCTCGGGAGACGCAACCCACAATCCATCCTGCTTCAGTCTTGCAGCTGCAAATTGACAGGAGAAAAGCTGCTGACAAAAAGGAGACCTTTAAATAAATAGACAACCCAATGGCTATCAGATTCACAGTGCCCTGATTCAATATCCTGCTGGAACAAGGATACATCTCTATTTGATGGTCTACTCAGTAAGACGCCTTTTTGGAATCCTGCGCTGACCACATCAGACCACACAATTCCTCTCCTCCTTGCCAGGATGCACTTACACGTTGCCTGCTGTAATACTTGAGGTGGCCCTTTTATTTTAATCACTTCTTTTCATTGGCTTCTGCAACCTTCTGAAACCATTTCAGGCTGATTTTTTTTTTTTCCCCTGGACTGAAATTTCTCACGCTCATGCTCAGCCCCGGGTGATGAAAGTTTGACGATAATCTGCTGTTGCTGGTGTCTTGACTCAACACAGTGGTGATTTTGGGCTGGAACAACTGGAACTTGCTGATACACTGATTGGAGGAGGCACAGAACAAATTGTGCCTCCTCACTAACTCCCCACACTCTTATTTTCAGGTCCCAGGATGTCTCTTCACCCACTGCTTCAGTATCCAGGCAGCGTTCAGACTCCAGAACACCCTCCTTGCTTCAGTCCATATTGCCTGCTGATCCAACATGTATGGTACTGCTATGGCTTACCCATGCAGGTCACTTTATTTAAGAGCTATTAGCAAAGTAGTTGATATTATTAAAGAGAAACATCATCAAATGTAGCCCACAGGCTTAGCAAGCCGTCATTGTGTGGTCACACTGCTTTTCATTAACTTTTTCCTTTGGCACAAACCTTGCTAATGTGTGGCCCCTGATTTTGCAGAGTGCCCATCCTTTTCCCTGTGTGCCTCCCCTGACTTCTAACACACAGTATACAGAGTTTTGCTCTGAAATCCCTTAGGACAAATGTGCCTATTCACAGGATTAAGTGCTGCCCACTATGGTTTCCAGAGCTAGCTTGACTGTACCACAAGACCTGGGGCTCTTGATTTCAGCTGACTTCCTCTTAGTATGGGAGACTGAGCTGCCTCTGTGTAGGTTCTTACAGATCTCTTGCACTCCCTGGTTCTCTCTTTTTAGGGTCCCTTCCCTTCACCTTTTCCACTCTCCCACGCATACTGGTACCAGGAGACCCCTTCAACACCACCTTCCCCTCCTGGCAACTGAGCCCTTGGAAATATGATCTCAGATGGGTACTTCAACTCTGTACCCCACTGGTAGCTCAAGAACAGACAAGGGTGACATCTGAGCCCACATTCTTTTTTACACAGCCCCTGAGTGCTCTGCAACAGTTGGAAAGAGCCCTGCTGGAGAGTTCCATGAAAGGCAACACAGGGCAGTGGCAGAGGAGTTTTCAGTTTGTTTCACCCCATGAAGAGCCCAGCTGAGCAGATACTTCAAGCCAAACGTTTGTGAAAGGAGGGTGGAAGAGATTAAAAGCCTTGAACCCCTTTAAAGTCATGAAGTAGTCTGATAGTGGAGACCTCGAAAGCTAAGAGGGCATGGCAGGGAAAATTATCCAAAGCCAGGCTAAACTCAAAAGAAAGTCAGAGCTCATCTGTGCTCCCCTCACCCTCTCTTGGCACTGTCCACTCCTGGAGCACCCACTGCAGAGCCCGCTGGGAAGCAAGGCGGTTCTGCAAAGGGCAGATTATTAACTTTGAATCAAAAGGACATTCAGGGAGCCAGCAGGTCTAGTGGGAGGGAGGGCTGGGGGAAGCACAACCCCATCCTGCCCAGCTCCTGGAGCCCAGCCAGATCAGCTGGGGCAGGGGGGAATAAAACGTCTCCAGTGTCAGCCAGTGAGGCTTGCCTTCTCCTTGTAGCAGCCCTGACGGCTGAGTGAGAGACACCACAGGGAGAGCTGAGCTTCAGGGGTGAGGGGGGGCCAAATGCTGGCCTGCAAAGTCAATAGTAATATAACACCCCACCGACTTTTTTGGTTGGCAACAGGATAGATATTTAAATCATAACCTTCTCTCTCCTATACCCCTCCTCCCCACCAAAAATAAATAAATAAACCCAGCAGACCCTGTTTTGGCCTGCCAAGAACTTGGAGCATTTGCTGTGCACTCCCCGAGCGTCACGTTGGGCACCGTCAGCTGAGTCTTTCCTTGAATCAGGGATGCTCACTCCCATCCAGCCTTTGGAGGGGTGCTGAGGACCAGGTGTCAGCAGGGCTGGCCCCAGCAGCTGGCTGGGACCCAGGCCTGTGTCCCTGGGTTGCTGTGCAACCAGAGGCACAAGGCTCAGCACAGCAGTGTATACGTGCTGTTTCATCCATGCCACAGCCAGCTCATACCAGCCTCTCTGACCCCTGGCACTGCACTCATGGGCCCCAGCTGGGCTCATCGCCTGTCAGGGGGAGCAGCAGGAGTGGCTGGGAGTCTATGAATAAAGTGGGGAAAATGGGGAGAGGGAAAAAAAAAAAGTATTTTTGAGTGTCAAGTAGTGCCTTTAGAGGGCCACCAGGATCTGAGACTAAATTCTTTTCCACTTGAAACGGATGCCTGAAAGAAGGTCCTACAAACTCCCTGCTCTCTGCAGGTTACAGAGCTGTTGCCCCTCAGCCCCTCAAGCCTGCAATCTTCTTTTTATTCATTTGTTCAGACCCTGGAATAAATGGAGCTCATTGCAGAGCCATCTCCTGCTCAGTGGGAATTGCCCAAAACCCCATGTTTCGTCCTCCCACCCCACAGCGTAGGACAAAGACTCAGCTACAGCATCTCCATTACCCCCTTTCCCTTGAAGGAGTGTCTTTTCCTTGCACATGATACTGCAAAACAGCTCTTTCCCTAAGGGAGTTCTCTGTCATTCTTTACAGCTCTGGTTTATGTTTGCACCCTCTGTCCATGGGTCCTAGTCCACAAGGCAATGAATTCAATGGAAAAACATCCATCAGCTGCAAGGCCCATTGAATATGCCTGATATCAATTAGGATCTAATTTGTCTAGTCTTATTATTCACATATGAGTCCTGTGACTGAGACTCCCAGCTGTAAATGGGAAATTTTATCCCTCTCTGCACCTGGGTTTCAGTGGTTTTGAACAAACTAAATAGCCTGGCTTGAACTTCTACGGCTGCAGCCCCCGCCTACCACCATTGGGCTGGATGCAGCAGAGAAAAGTGCTGACTTTGGGAAGGTGGAAGCAAGAAGAGGAGCTAGCTTGGATGAACACATGCAGGTAATGAATGTGCAGTGGAATGTCCAGTTACCACCAGAGTCTTCCTAACAGGATGACCTGCAGGTGAGA
Organism: Cinclus cinclus; assembly: GCF_963662255.1. NCBI lineage: Eukaryota > Metazoa > Chordata > Aves > Passeriformes > Cinclidae > Cinclus > Cinclus cinclus. The sequence goes on from NC_085048.1 coordinate 81,584,258, forward strand.
AGCAGGGAAAGGAGTTTTTGTTACCATGTGTGGCGAGGCCTGTGTGCTTTCACAGGGTTGCCAGGGACTGAGGTGCTCCCCGACAGCCTGCTTTCCATTGGACTGTGAATGCCAGTTGTCTGAAAAGCTGAGAAGTCAAAAAAAAGGGGGCTGCAAACAAAAAGCTAAGTGATGCCAAATATAACTATAGGATCAGTTCCCTCCAGTCTCCTTTGCACATTGACACAGCTCAGGGCAAAACTGCAAGTCCAAGCACCTATAAATTAAGGCTATAGTAAAAAAAAAGTCTGAAGAGTGCCCTGCTGCCAAATGCAGGCACTGACTGTGAATATTAGGGCTAAAGCTGCTGCTTCAAAATTTTTGAGAGTTGGATTCTGTCCTATTCCCTCCCTTATAGTACTGCAGCAGGGGAGCTGCTTAGCACAGCCCAGCCTTTCAAATGTTGGTGCCTGAAAGTAGCTTCCAAAATATGTGTGGAGCAGCCCTTTACAGAAGCTCAGTGCATGCATCTGGATGAATAATATCAGATGTCCTCACAGCTATTGAAAATGCATTCCAGCCATCTAACTCTGGTATTTGGAGCCAAATTAGAGGTGAGTAGGATGGAAAAGTTTGGTTTCACTTGTTATCAAGTCCTTCAGTTCATACCCAGTGGAGAAAAGGGACTAGCGAAATTTAGGACTGGGACAGTAGAAGACAATAGAGACAGAAAATTGGTCTGTTAGCAGATTTCCACCCATTTCTTTTGTAAGCCCATGAATAAATATCTCTCCGATGCCACTGTTTGTTTTTATTCTTCCTGAAAATGGCCCTCCTATTATTTTTACCTCATCCCTTGGCATTCTTTGTAATCCCTCTAGTACATTCTTTTTGTGAAGAAATCTAGTCTGAACAGAAGAAAGGTCATGCTCTTGGCCACACCTCTGTTGGAGCCTAGACAACAGTGGGCTATGGCATGAGGTTATAGGTTGTGCCACTGACTGAATGGCTGCGGGACTGTGCTTCCTTAGTCCTTCAGATATGTCTTACCTTCATGAATGGTGCACAATAGGTTCCAAGGAGTGCTGTTTTTTTTTTTCTCAGTGGCTATTTAAAATTGAGCAACTTTTTCTTTCTGTATCATTTTTGTACAACTCTTAGTTTACATGCACCTCCTTCAGAGCAAAGGGCATATTCAGGAATGCTGAGCTTCATAGAATACTGAGCTTTGCTTTATGACATGAACAGACCCCAGGCACTGCTGAGTGGACAAACCTGGATGATGGAAGCAGTGGGTCTGAGAGGAGGTAGATTATGAGTGTGCAGGGCTGTACTGAGGGGAGTTCCACACACAGCTCTTCCCATCAGAGGGAGCTTCTCTCTCCCTGTGTCTTTGGGAGCCACCTTTATCAACTAAAATCAGCTCAGGATCTTTGCCTGCACATTCCAAAATAGTCCCATCCTTGCCTCCATCCTTCCAGCTCCCTCTCTTTAACTGATACCTCCTCAGGGCTAGGGGGATGGCAGAGATCCCAAGGGAGTGGTGGTGGCGAGGAAATCCCAGATATCTGGAGATGGCCTGCTGTAGGGGAGGAATTTAAATGCCAGCCTTCCCATGAGAAGTCAAGAGACATGGGGAGAAGGACCAGACTACTTCTTTCAAGTCCCTTTGGCATTAAAGAAAATGTTGCCTGAAGACCCCAATGGGCTGGCTCTTACAAGATACGTCTTCTTGATGTTCTCCAGGCAGAACTGCTCAACAGAATCACATTTGGCCTAAGCAGGAATAAATGAGCTTGTGTATCCCAGGGTTTTAACCCTCTCACTGGCTGGTCACATACCAACAGACACTGGTACTTGAACTATGTCTTTACAGAGAGTTGCACTGGTAGGGAGGAGATGTTCTTATGGCATAGAACTCTTGTGGGGGACACAGTGGCATTGTGAGCTTGGTATTTTATGAGTTTGTCTCATGTGAACACAGTCCCGGAGGAGAAAATGACACAAAATCAATTGCACGGATCAATACCTGTTCTGATGTATTTCCTGGTGACAGGCCAGATAGAAATTGAAGGTAAACATAGTCTGAACAAAGTCTGGGCACAGCCAAACGTTTCAGATGGGAACCAGAAGTTCAGAGCTCATCAGAGCCATCTCCACACACTCATTACAGGCACCAACCAAACACTAATAAATGATTAACAAGGCTGCTATGCATTAGCCTCAGCTTTTGGTCCCTTCCCACCACTTCTAGAGAATTTCACCAAAAAAAGGCAGATGATAGGGAATTGTGCATTTGGAGATATTAATTAGATATTTAGCTTCCTGCGATCCTCATACAATCTTGAGAATCCTGTTTCCCCCTTCTTAATGCCTCAGACCACAGACCAGTCCTTTCAGATGGACATTGCTCAAAGGTAGTCCCCTTTGGAGTCCATCCAAAGTCTTAAGTATCCAACTCTTTCCTGGAGCCCCACAGAGTAATGCAGCAACCCTCTTCTTCCTTCTGTGGCTTGATCTTCAGCATCCTCAGTCCTTCATATGATTGCAAAGAGAGACAAGACATAGGGATGGAAGTTTCTGCTTACGATGAAGAGCTGATACAAGAAAATTGCTTGGGCTTATTGCCTCCTTGAGACCATCCTCCCACATTTCCACTTCCCCTTCACTTCCTCTATTCTTCATCTGTGGGTAGTCTGGATATCCACCTGCAACTTCTGCTTCTTGGCCCATTTTCTATGCCTGTAACACTACAGCACTGTAATATCAGAAATATTCTTTCTTTCTTTCTTGGGTGCTTCCCATTCTTTTGCACTCCATAGTACAGTCACACTGTCAGACTTGTAACAGGCTGCAGGGAAGGAAGCCTTCATTTATTTTGTCAGGCTCCAGCTCTAGTTCTCAATATGGTCTGAAACTGGTGGGAGGGACTCTAATACCAGCTATGATCAGATATAGCCCAAGTACATGGAAGAATCTGGAGCTGAAACTGGTCTTGTTCTTTCTATTCCAAATGGGGTCTCCATAGCCTTTCCCTTGACCATGGGCATCTTGAGTAAGAGAAGAGCACTGGTCAGGTCTCCAGGAGCAAGAGAGGATGGCACCAGAGGGGACTGTGTCCTGACATCTCTGCAGAGCACAGCAGTTCTGCACCAGACAGCTTCATTCTTGTTCTCTGACCTTCAGTTCCCCCTCTCAATAATTTTATTCATTATACAACACCAGGATTAGACAGTGCCTGCTGGTTGGCACGCTCTGATGGGCATTAATACCTGCTGGCACAGAAACAGGCACATGCCAATACTCCTGTGTGCTAATGAAAAAGCCCCATTTCCACTTGCATTTCAGCACACTCAAGGTTTCCTGAGAGCCAGCACTGATCTTTGTGTTCAGGGGAATATGTGCTGCCATCATTCCTGCCTTGCAGCTCCAGGAGTCCTGCGGCTTAGGGCAATGATGGAGACGAGAGCAAACTGAATCCCTACAGAGTTTTTGTGGAGCCAGAGCTTGTCAGCATCGTGTCACTCAAAAGAACTCCCAGTTCTAAGGCCCAACAGCAGGACAACACCCCAAGAACGCTGCACATGACCTTACTGTCATCAGATTAGCAGGAACTCACTGTTGCATAGTGCTACGGGGCACATGAGCTAAGCAAGGTATTTTTCTAAGTGGGCAGTATTTATAATGGTCTCCAAATATTGGGTTGGAATAGTAACTATTTAAAGCATGTTAGACTTCCAAAGGAAAAATGTCCCTTGTTGCTTCTGATAAACTGATTTCAAGGCCATGGGGCTGAGAAGGAATTTGCCCTCAAGCTTGCTTAGTCCAGAACCAACCACTGCAGAGTATCTTGAAGTATATCTCTGGAGGAACTGATAACAATCACATTACTACTCAGAATGGACAATGGAGCTATGGAGCCATTAGGCTGATTCAGATGTCTGCTATGACCAGAACAGACAGCATCTGTCCACCTGATCCATAATTGTTTATGTTTTTGCTCTAGAGGTGAGGTATGGGAATATAATACCTTTGAAAAAGAGGGTTACTATATGCAGAAATGGGCATGACAGGTACTGGCATGGTGGGGTTCATATCCTGCAGGTGACAGATCAGATGTAATATGGCAACCAATTTAAAACAATGCTCCAAGACCACTAACAGCAGCCTGGCACTGCTGCAGTTCATGTGTCAGACAGTGGGCCATCTGAAGCTTCTGTGAACAGGACCATATACACACAGATGCTTGGTGACACCACCCACCCCCAGCAAGCTGAGGATATAAAGATTTGCTACTCAGCTCTTGGGGTGTGGGAATTTTGATTCAGTTCTGTTCATGCAGCTCTGCAATTCAGGCTCTGCAAACAATAGTTTGATCACTCCAAGAGCAGTGAGCATGAAAGGGGTGTGACTGGAGCGACTCTGTTCCCAGAAGTCAGGCCAATTCTCTAATGGGAGCTCAACCAGCATCTTTGCTGAGTGTCCAGGAAAGCAGTTCTTGCATCCTCTCTGAAATCGTTCCAGTTCAGGAGAAACTGCTGCTAGATTTGGGACAGACAGCATGCAGATCATGCCTGTGTGCAGCCAACAGCACAAGCAGACATCTTTGCCAGAGACACTTCTACAGCACACTTGATCTTGACTTTTTATTCATTGTATTACATTGTTCTTGCATGTCAGCCCCTTCCACTCCCCTCTGCCTCACCAGCCTTTCATTGCCAAATCATGCCACATCTCCTCTCTGCCCAAAACTTTCTTTGTTTCTCTGCTCCTTCCCCCACAAAAGGATTTCTCTTTCTCTTCTGTTTCAGACTCACATATCCCATAGAGAACACTCTGATCTGAGTATTTCCTATTAGAAGCACAGTAAGTACAGGAAAATTTTCCCTTAAACAAAAGGTCCTACTACTAACCTGCATGAGAAAAACATCCTCTCCTGTAAATTCTTTGGGCTAGGCACCGTTTCATCCTATCTCTCAGAGAAATCCTCCAGCACAAAGCCTCTGCGCAGCTCAGTTGCAGTTAACAAACAGGAACTATGAACTGAGCTTGCAAGGGATGAAACGGTAAAAGTGACCTTACTGGAATAAGTTCATTCCCATTTGCAATTATCTGGTGACAGACTTCACCTCAGGCTGAATAAATATAGTAATTCAGTTTCCAGAGCTCCAGTTACTATTTCATAAATGGTGCTCAACTGTGACTTGGCCTGGCTTCAAACAGGGATGAGTAGCTTAGCTCCAATTGATTTGCTCTTTAAGTAAAAATTAGAGCAAGTACAATGCCAGGATTGCAGTCCCCATGTGGAGCATGATATCTCTGAGAGAGAGAGAATATGGCTTTGGACCTTGAGCTGATAGCTGGGTTCTAAAACCAACTCAGCAGGTGATCTTCAGAAAATCACCATTCTTCAGGTTTCAGTTTCCTGAAGGAAAAGGGGAGTATCATAATACAGTACCACAGGAAACACTAGAGTGTATTTTCCTCTCTTGAAACCAATATAGTATTGTATAATACATTTATAGTCAGCTTCATGTGGTATTTCTTTCAGTGGAGCACTTCCTTCCTAAAAATCATTGTCCTCAAATGCTCATGAGTGCTGCTCTGAAGAAGGGCACCATAGGCATCTAGCAGTCCTCTGCTGGAACAGAGCTTTCCCTGCACAGTGCTGTCTGTTCCAGATAGGTCAGTAAGTACAAAATATATCAGCAGACACCTAGGTTTGACAGATGTTATGTTTGAAATAAGTCAGAAATGAGCCTTCATAATTCAGTGAATATCTGTTCCTAAAACATGAGTCAAGACAAACATGGAGGTTTTAACCATCTCCATTGAGGTTCTAAAGGCAGTGACTAGCAACACCTCTGCACAGCAGCATAAATCAAGAGCCAGGGGATACTGAGGTCAGCTGAAACAGGTACTGGTGGAACCAGGCTTGGAAAAGCTCTGGGCAACTGAGAGGTTGACTGCATCTCAGGCAGGAGGACAGGAAACAGAGCTGTGAGAGGCACGGGACTGGAAGAATGGTGGAGATGTTCTAGATCTGGACAGTGTGGCAGCAGCACGTGAGGCAACATGGACTCACAGGGGAAGGGATGTTGTCAGGAGGAGTGCTGACCACAAAGGCTGCATGCACTGGCCTGCAGCCAGGCAGTGCTGCAATCAGCCTCTCACTGCTGTCAGCAGCTGGTGAGGCCACAAACTGAAAGACAAGACTGCACAGACAAGATTATGAAACCCACCACAGCTGCATGAGTAGGAGCAATCTTAAGTTGTTCAGAGAATGAGATATTAAGGTGAAGCTTCACACACCCAGGCTCCATGCAATAGAACCACTACCTCACAGCAGTCCTCAGCACTACAAAACTAGCCCTGCTGAAGGTAATGCAAGGGCACAGTGGAGTATTTCTGCAGGACTTGGAGCTATTTGCAGTGCAATAGTAGCTCTGGTGACAGTGGCAGCTCTGTATCCATCCATGAGACACTGCTTTGCATAGGGCTGGCTGCTGGAAACCAAGCTATAGCACAAGAGGACAGGGCTGGTGTTTATGTTATGTTAGGGTGTTTATGGAAAAGGGCATGCTCTGCCTCAAAGGTGGCCAGTCTTCCACTTTAGCAGAGGGGAGAAATGAAATGCACTATTTGAAAGAAATACAAATGTAAAAAATGTTCCCTATAACCCTGCCTGGAGATGGTTACTGTAAATACCATCATGAATGCACCATACCACTTCTGGCATAGCTGGCTATTTTTTACTTGTTTTTAATCACTCCTACTGTTGATAAAAATCCAGAGACACTATCCAGAGAGATTCAAAATATCCCATGGCTGGAAAACTTAAATAAAAGCTTTGATGTACCAAGGATGCCTCAACAGCACAGAGCTGCAATTCCCTGGGTTAAAGAGTATCACAGGACATCCTGCCTTTGACTGCCTTGACAAAGTTCCAGCATAAAGGATGGATGGTAGGCCTGCAGGGGACAGCCTCAGCATGTAGACAACCACTACTCACCCATGGCCACAGGCACTAGCAATGTTACAGTTTCCTTGGGCTCCAGAGTCCCCTTGGCTGACAGGACTTAAACAGGGGACTCTGCTGAGCACCAGGACACATGGCTGCAGGACTGCCAGCACTGAGAAGTCACAGAAAGGCCACCCTCAGAAATCCTCAGGACTGCATTTGTCTCTCAAGGTGCCACCTGTCTGCCCCTTCCCAAGCCAGCTGCCTCACAAACAGCTTCCTCTGCAGTTTCAGTTGCTACATAAGTCTGTTCATATTATCCTGCCTGCAGACACTGGCCAGAGCTTGTATGAAGGGGGAGAACAGGTAGGAAGATCCTACCAAAGAGCATGAAAGCCAAAACAAATTAAAAATATACCCATGTTGGCAAGTAGCAAGAGCCCAGTGTTTATATTCTGCAGTTCATTATGCTCAGCTCTTGCATTGCCGATGCATGAGGTCTCAAGTTGGTAGAGGGTGCCAGCTCCCAAGGAGAGGACCCATCTTTCTTTCCATAGGTTGTTTTGCTCATCTGGCTTGAAATGTCAACGTAAGATACCTTAAACAAGTCTGAATTGTTTTTATCAATCAGTATTGAAAGCCCGATCCTTAGGTGAGTGGGCACTGAAAATCCCAAGTAAATTTTGAAAATCCTAGCCCAAATAAATAACCAATTAATACTTAAGATATCAAAGTACTGCAATGAAAGGGGAGAACCCTGATGGCTACTATAAACCTCTGTTCATTGCAACTGCATTAGGAATGAGATCTGGGAAACCCCATTTCTGAGTAGGGCAGTATCTCCCCAACTTGCACTGCACACATACAGTGCTGGAAGTCTTGTCCACCCTTGCAGCAACTCCCCAACTTTGTCCTGGTGTCCTGCACAGAGGTGAGTTTCACTCATGGCAAACATCTCTCACAGACTGTCAAACCCAAACACGAGTTATTGCCTTGTTGCTGGAGGTCAGGGGAGGTAAAAACTTCACATGAATACACTGGAAACAGAAAACAAACACGGAAAAATCCCCAGCAAGAAAGGACAAGCCAACCTTAACAAGCAAGTCCGTTACCCGTAAATAAAAGGAAGGCAATCACAAGATATGTTAAGCTTCGGGGAGCCAAAAGTCATCTCTCGTCTGTGGGTGACTGATGGCTCACGGGCTTTCCAGCACAAACTTGCCTGGTGTCGTTTGTCACCTGCGAGGGGTAAGCTGCTCCTGAAGGCTCCTCTGTGCTGGTGTGTGTGCGTGCGTGCATGTAACTCACGGAATTTCAGCAAAGTCGCATAAGAGGATTGTAGTCCTGGCTCAGCTAAAGACTTAGGATTCTGCATAATGTGTTAAGAGGAGCTTAATGAAATCCTACTACTCTGCCACAGAAACCCTGAACAGCAGCCTGTCTGTTCTCACCTTTCCCCATCTGCTAGCCAGCTGTGGAAAGCTGGCTGGCCCTAGGACTGCTTAAAGGAGCAGGTGCATAGGCAGAGTTTGGGATTCCACATCTGTCTTCTCATGAGAGCAGACTTTTTGTGCTCCCTACAATAAAAAGACGCTATGCAGAACAACTGATGCAAAATTCATACAGTGGGGAGAATTCACATTTTTGCATAATCTGGAGGCCTCTGGATGATGTTTTATAAGAAAGGAGGCTTCACAGCCCTGAAAGGCAAATAGAGAGCCAGAAAAGAACAGTTTCATGTCACAGTGGCAGGAAGTATTCTGAAAGTGAGGAATGGATCCCTTGGCCAAAATTACATCATCTAGGAGGACATATGCTATTGTGGAATGCATGATCATGGCTGAGGCAACACAGGTAAGTGTGCAGTTGAGATGAGACCAGCTGTCTGAGGATTAGAGCAGGGATGGCAAAGAGTAGGGAAAAAGGAATAGAAAGGCAAGATTCTCGTAAATCAGACATGAATGTCAGGCAATAGTGAGGTCAAAAGGTTGGGTGAGGGTGTTTCCTGCTACTCAGTTGCTGGGAAAGTTTGAGTTTTAACAGCCAAGCCAGAATCACACACATCCTTATTCTGAACTTCTCCATGTCATTGTGTCCCATCTGCAAAACAAATTGATTGTGAAATCCTTTCTCCCGGATTCTGTGTATCTTCTTCCTAGATTCTCAGATTATGATGGTCAGTGTTACCAACAGTCTTGCTACATGCTTAGGCACAAGCCCCTCTGGAGTCAACGCCTCCTATAAATAAAGAAAGAATAGTGCAGAATATGAAATAATGCATATTATGAAATAATTATGAAGATTTCCCAAAGTTATCGCAATGATCAGGATACTAGCACAATGAAGACTGGGAAAAAAATAAAGGAAGAAAATTTATTAAAACCTGGTTTGCACACACATAGCAAGAAATAACAGTTCCAGGTGAATGTGAATGAGGCAGGGAAAGGAAGTGGTCTGGAATATAAGTTATTCTCTATTCTGGAAGACAGCAGAACGCTCAAACAGCATTTCAATGCTCCCCATGCTGGAGAGGTTCTGAGCAGAGAACTGGAAAAGTAAAATGGCTGTAACAGCAGAACAAAGTGATCCCTGCTGTTCATAATCAAGCAGCAAGCAGTTGATGCATGTAATAACCTCTGTCCTAAACGAATATTGCAGGGAGTAGTCCATATAGACAAGCTTTACATGTTTATGAGGTTGCATTCTGGAAAGCAGTGACTTTGAGAAGCTCTGAAGGGTCACAGATAATTCACTGGAAGCTGACTCTTGGCAGAGCAAAAAAGCCTAACCTATTCCTCCTGGTAGATAATTGAGGAGATAGAGTAGCAGAAAGAACATTTCCCACTGGCATGGCATTGACAAAATATTTACCCACATTCAAAAGGGAAGCAGAATTACTTAGAAAGGTTTAGAAAAGAGCTACAGAAATTACATACAATCTCTAAGATACTATCTAGAATAAGAAATTCTTCAGGATACCATATAATTTATCTGAAGAAACATAGGGACACTATGATATTTTAATGTTCTACTAAAGAAAAATGCACCCAAGAGCAGAAAGGCCTATTACCTCACAAACAAAACCCTAATGAAGTCCAATCCAGAAAATGGAACTCATAAAATTCAAGCTGAAAGTGAGATGCTGGGGTGGGGCCTTTTTAAGATTTCAGGAAAGAAACAATTGAAATAATTTCCTGAGAAAAACAGTGGATTTGTCATCACTTGGACTCTTTACATCCAGTCTGCAATAATTGTTAAAGTACGTGGTTTAGTCTACCAGAATGTACTGGGTTTGATAAGTACTGAGGAAGAACAAAATGTCTGGACTGCCAGCTGTCCAGGCATAGCTGTGTGTGCTGGGTTTTGCAAGTGATGTGACGAGATCAGCCACTATGGTCCTTGTGGCTTTAACAGTCAGATCTTGTAATGTATTTTCCATCTGTAATTCTGACCATAGCTTTCATAAGCAGCCACTGAGGTGGGCTGACCCACTGTGACTGTGACCAGACAGTCTCCTTCCTCAGTGCCTGATCAAGGCTAAAACCTTCATTGGCATTGCCTAATGACCACTCTTCTTCTGAGGGGACAGATAACAAGAAGTGGCCTTAGTGGGATTTCTCCACAATGTCCAAGCTACTCAAAGTTTGGCATGTGGGCAATCCTGGAGCCAGAACCAGAGTCTCAGCAGAGTTTTCTTTACATCTGCTGGCACTGATTTTATCATCCCTATGCTGTGTTCTCTAGAAACCTATGCACAGGGTGCAATGTGAGCATCAACCTTTTATATCTGTGGAGATGATGACTCAGAAATATATTGCTTTTCATTAGGGCCAGCCTTAGATGTAGAAAATTAAGTGTATAAACAATAACTATTATCAGTTTCATGGTGTGCCTACAAAAGAATTAGACACTAACAGGAAACTTCAAAGAGACAAGAATTTATAGTATAAGCAATAGAATTTGAGAGTACCATACTTGACTCCAGCTCTGAGCTTTGCCATTAATGGCCTTTGATTGCATGCATGTCCTCCTCCATGCCTGCAACAACAGAAAAATTGTACTTCCTGAATCTTACAGATTCCCAAATCCAGGGGCTGTGTCTCTCCACCTACACTTGTGTAGTGCCCAGCAAAGAAAAGCACTTTTGAGCTTCTGGACTCATTTTCTAAAAAAATGTCTAATAACTACTTCCATGTCTGCTCAATATGGTCACAATTTAGGAAGCAAAGTGTGTGGCCCTAGGTGAGATTTTGATGGAACCAAACAGATTGTATTGATGATGGCTAAATTGTTTACATTTCATTCTATCATCTCATTCAGGAAGATAGATAAGTTCCCCCAGCATCTAAAAGATGTATAGTTCCCCCAGTCTGCTCTGTAGTCTGTGGGCTCATATGGTTTTAAATGATCCCAACTCTCAGAACATTGTCCACTAAAGACAACTTCCTCCCTCTTTGGCCACTTTTCTCTCCCAGTACACTCTGTTCTTCCCTGCTTCTGTTATTTGACTAGAAGTATTTGAGTCCCGTCTGCTACAGAATCTCTCACTATAGAGAGATTTTTGATTTTGTTTTTTGTCCAAGTAGAAGCCTGCTACCCTGCTATGGAAATAATTGGAAGTTTTTCCATTCTTTTCCGTGAGCTCTTGGACTAGGTTCACTCAAATTTTCAGTTTACTTGTCTTATCTTTAGCGCTGAGAGCTGGATTACTATTGCTGGCAGGTATGGAGACCAGACTCCTTCCATAAAGCAATTGTCCAGAAAATACACATTTTAAAGTGCTTGCTTAGAAGCCAGTGAGAAGGGAAAATAGAAGTGAGATGAGACTGGTACAAGACAGTAATACTGGTATTCAAAACCCCATTTGTCTACTGCTAATGAAAATAATGGTTCACTAGAACACTTATAGGAGTAAGAAACACCACATCTCACATGCTGGGAAGAGAAGGGCATAAATTGCTTCTGGAGAAAAGATTGAGATTCAGTGAAAGATTTTGGGTAGCAAGTCATCATTTGTTAGTGAATTGTTTCATGCATCATAGAGGATGTATATATTCCACCTTAAATAGTAGAACACCATCAAAATATCTACCAAATGCTTAAAAGACCATGAATGAACATACTACTTGACACTTCCTAAAGCAGTTGCACATCCAGAGCAAGGCAGATTGTTGAGAGCTTGTCTCTTGACTCTCTTGCTCACAGGGTCTTGTGAACACGTCAGGCTCTGCAGAGCACAGGTTTCCCTCTGGGTATTACCTCTGTATTTCAACACAACCAGCTGATTCTGATTCAGCAGTGGTGGCTTCCAGAAACAGAGGGAGTGCCCATCCATCTCCTGACAGGTGCTGAATAGAAAAATGAGAGTAACTGAATAAAAATCCCTGGAAACAGAGATGGTGACAGCAAAAAAGGGGAAAGTAACTTTGTTACTCATCAGGATATTACCTTTGGGAAGGAAACCATGTAATTTAATATTCCTCTGGACTATTCATCTTCATTCTCCTGACTTGATATCAATAGCTGCCAGGTGGTGCCTGCAGAGGCCATTCAAATCAGATTATGGTATCATAGTTCTCCAGTCATCTCCAAGAGCAGGATCATGATCATGAGGAGAAAATCTAGTTATTCAGGTACATGTTACCTTATTAAAAGTTTGAGCAAAGTACATTGAGCCATTATAATGGGATTAGGGTTTGAATTGTGTTCTCATGGTTGCCATGACTATGTGATTTTGGTATTGTGCTGTGGGGCTTGGAGAGCACAGCTCCACTCTGGCCAACTGCAAATAATCTAGGCCATCATCACAGAGGAGTGGACACCAGCATGGACTGTGGCCAAGAGCATGAAGCTTGTAGAGATTAGATTTATCTAGGTACAAATGCCTGAGGCAGAGACTGAAGGAGAGGTGTGGAAGGATACCAATGCCTACTCACACTAAGCAAAGCAGCAGTCAGGGAGAGCAAGAAGAAACAGCTCTGATAAACCTTCCAGAGTGTCTCTCAACACCCATTTCCAGCCTTTTGATTCAGTATTAATACACATCGCTCCAGAAATCCAGTCTTTTCTCATTAGTGCCACCTGTTGTAATAGGGTATGAAGAATGGTCTTTTCTCCATTCATGGGGTTCGATGTCCTCCTCCACATTCTCAGTGAATAGGAAACCACGTAACAATAGGCACTGAAAGGTGCCACTCAGATATAGACAGTGAAGGACAAAAGCCAAGGCAAGCGGGAGGAGCAGACTGTGACAAACATCAGCCTCCTGTGCTGTTTTTAGAAAGAACCGTCTTGCTCCAGAACCAAAACCACAGCATTTTTGAACACCACTACTCTTTGAACAGAACTACTACAGAAGTGAGATTCTCTGTCTAGGATCTACTCTTATAATTCAGCAACATACAGGCTTACCCAGGAAATGTTATTAGTGATGACCTATGGACAAAATGGCAAGATTCTCAAAAAAATCTTGTCTCAGTGTAGGGTGCAGGTCTCTCAGTGAGTCCTAAGTATGTTTGAAGCCACATGCCTTTTATTTTAAACTTTGCCTTTTAATTTGGTCTGGTCCCACCAGCCTCAAAATGGTCACTCCCCACATTTTAGTCCTGTGACTGGTGCATGGCTAACACAGGAGACATTTCTAACAACAGGGAAAGCAACATTTCTTTTCCAGCTACTCCTGTGCCTGGAATAACACTGACATTTTAGGACCACTTAGTAGGTTCCTATTCTTAATCTCCTGACAAGGAGTCAAAAGTACCTTGTCAAAACTGACAAGGGGTAGTTGTGGCCCCCTCAGAGAATGGCCAAAGCTGACACGTCTCCACACACACTTTCCCAGGAGGGTTTACGGCACAAAGTTCAGCACTTTCCTGTTATTACTGAAATCCTAAACTCACATGGCCAGCACCAGCCCAGATGTGTGCCTTCTGGCCATTCCCAGTTTTTGATGGTATGTATATACATCACTGAATCACACAGAATCACAGAATGACAGGATATGCTCATTGGAATGTACCCATAAGGATCATTGAAGTCCAACTCCTGGGCCTGCCCAGTCACACCATGTGCCTGAGAGCATTGTCCAAATGCTTCTTGAACTCTGACAGGCTGGTGCTGTGACCACTTCCCTGGGGCCTGTTCCAGTGCCCAACCATGGGTAAGAAAAAAGAAGTTTTAACACTGGCCAAACCCTCCACATTTATATATGCAACTGCTGGGTAAAGTAATTCTTTCAATACTGCAGTGCCCTGGCAGAGAACAGAACACACCCTTACCCCTTCCCTGACTCACTACATTTGCAGGATGTTTTTCTCCTGACCTATCACTCCGCAGCAAAAAGAATGACATATGACATGTACTGTGGCAGAAGGATGTTCCCCTTCTCTATAGGGACCTGAATGAAGACAAACTCCTAATGTGCATCTGCAAAGTGCTCCTGGACCTGGGATTAACTCTTGGAAAACAGTTACACACTTAAAACCTTCAGCTGTCATAAAGCCTTTTTCACACACTCCCTCCCTGGATTGTTCTCCCAACCTGTCATGTGCTCAGGGATAAACCCCTTGATGAAGAGATTTACTTTTTTTAATTCTTTTTCACATTATTTTAATATATTTTATAATCATTTTAGTCAGCATTTTTTTCTTTGGAAATACAGATTTTAGATCTTGGAGTGGTGAGAACACCCATGCATTCATGAAACTCAATAATTTCTGGTATGGGTTAAATGGGTACAAACAGGCAGTGCAGATTTGCCTAGGATAGGACAGGATTCCCCTCTCCTGGGGACCCAATGACTCAGGCAACAAATAAAGAAGGCAAGGAGTTGCCCCATCCAGGGTCTTGGCATCAGTTCAGGCTCTTTCCAGCTTCTCCCAAGGGATCCATCCCCTAGAAGTGTGTGGTGGAAAGAGCAGGGCAGGGGAGTCCTATGGAGATGGCTGGAGGGTGACATTCATCCAAGATGGGGAAAGCTGGGCCCATTAGGTCTGAAGAGACATGCAGGCTCCTGCTGGCTCTCCGCACAGGGTACCAGCCACAGCGGGCTTCTTTGTGTGAAATCCTGGCCCTGCTCACAGACTACCATGTGTCCAAGAAAATCCTCTCTTTTTTTCTCATCCTCTCTCTCTCCACAAAGAAATTCTTCCATGGAATTTCTTAGAATCCCAGAATGTTGGCCACTTAGCTGAAGTTTCTGGCTGCAGCACAATTATAATTGGTCTCTCATGGACAGGCTCAGCACGGAGGCCAAAAAACTGCAAGGGTTATTAATGACTGAGTTCCCTTCTACTTCCTAACAACCAGACAAGCAGGAAAGCTTGGGGCTGAGCCACTACTCTCCTCTCATACACACTGTCCTGGTGCTCCAGCGCCTTCTTGCAGACACAAACCCATCCACAGTGAAGACTCCAGATAGCACTGAGTGTTGTGAAAAGCAGGTCAGGTATTCAGAAGCCCCTCTGGTGCTCAAAGAACATTTTGGGGCCTTCCCCTGCAGCTGCAGTGCGCATCAGGGTGCAGCCTTTACAAAGGCACCTGGTTTGCCACAGGCAAGGTTGGAAGGATAAAGAGACGCAGCTGGAATGGTAGACTGTGAAAATCAAATCAGACAGAAAGCCTTCTCTCTCCACCCCTCAAATAAAAAGTCTGTCTCAGGAGAGGTTCGAATTGAGCAAGAATCATATTTTTATGATTATTATATTCCCGTTTTACAACAATCACATGGCACAGTGCCAGCTTGCACTGCGAAGTCATTGCTGCTTCTCCTTCATTGCCTGACAAACACCCTAACAAGAATACAGTCCTTGTTACATTGAGAACTGAAAAATGGGAGAGGAGAGACCAAAAACACCTCCTTGAACAATCACTGACAAGTAAACAGAGCTGTACTTGGGAAACACATATTTTAAACATATCTTCCCTGAGGTTTCTGGGGAGGGGAGTTTGATACATGGGTTTGGAAGGTGAGCGTGTTCACACTCAGGCGTATTTCTGTGGTGTCAAGCAGGCTAGTGGCAGCTAAGAGGAGAGTCCGTGATGCCTTCATTTCACAGGGAAAGATAAAAGTCCATGAAGCTGAGAATTTAGGGACTCATGCCAACATAGCAGCTTGGGTAAATTTGGACTGGCACTCCATGCTGGTCACGGCTGTGCTCAGCCTTTGATAAGGGTTTGTCTCACAGGAGCTCCTAGCAATCTATGGTCATTCCAGCAAGCCATTCTCTTATCAAAGGTCATCTCAAAAATTTGGAGGGAAGCAGGCCCAATAAATGCAGATGACATAGAGCATTGTTTATTCACATTAATGTTCCTAAAATCATAACTCCCACTGACAAAACAACTGTATGGAAGCACTGGGGAAAACTGTTGTTTCATCAGCAAAACTGTGTGTGCTGCAGTTGAGTAATTTTACACTGAGTTTTGTAGGGGTGAGCTAGCACTAAAGGTTTGGAAATAGTGGATTTCAGAAAGACTTGTGCCTAATCCTGAACATGAACCATTCGTACCTCTAAGACAATCTAAGTGAACTGTCACCATGGCACAGTTATTAGGTTTGTCCAAATGTGCATCCTTTTCCCTGCCAGTCTGCTGGGCCAGGACACTAAACTCTGGTAGCTGAAACACTGATTTCACCCAAGCAACATTTGCACCAACCTACCTGAGCAAGGCAGGACAAGATTTGGCCTGTGCAGTCTCTGGCTGGTTTAATAAATAACTGTGTTCTTGTCCTGCCCTAACTTTCCAGGCTGGCCAAGAGCCCTGGGGATGTAAGGGGATGTCCCACAGGGGACATTTATGTATCAATGTTTGGCATCTCCTCCCTAGAAATAATTGTCCAGCTATTGTCTCTCCCTGTAGTGAAGGTCCTACAACTGGTCCTGTTTCTGTCACACTTTTTCTATGACCTTTAGCAAATCTCTTAATTTCTGCTACATCTGAGACAAGTTCAGCTTCATTGTCTTAAACAGGCTGGGGCACAGATGAAGCTTCACCAATGTCCTTGGACAAAGTCCATCAACTGCTGTCTTTTGAGCAGCCCTCCCTGAGATGGCAGCGAACCAGATCAGTGTGCTGAAAGTGCCACAGCCCTTGTGATCTACATGCAATCAAAAAGGCAGAGACCGAGAAGGGGTCCATATCTCATTTCTAGTCTGCAAGGATGCAAGGTAGAGCCTCCTGTATACCTCTGCCTCTCCTTCTGTCCTTCCTTCCACATGCAACTGATTCAGGAGAGTAAAAAGGCTCTATGAAACAACAAGTAAATGGAAGAAAAAGAAACCTCTGGTGAATATCCAAAGGCATTTGTCAGCAAAACCCTCTTAAGTGGCCAGTTCTGCCCCCACCTTCCTCTCTAGGACAAGAATCCTCATAAGAGGGGGCTGCAAGCAGACTACAGATATCATGCCTAAGATCACAGCATGGCTGCTCCACAAAGCATGAAAGTAAGAGGAAAAGGGCAAGGGAGGGTAACAGCTAATACTTTCCAACAATCTGCCCTCTCATGCTTTGGTAAAACTGGCACTGTGATCTTGCAAGGTAATAAGGAAAACAGAGTGATCTGCCACTATCCACCCTGTGCCCCTGCTATGGTAAGATTTAGATTGAGCTGCCAGTGACAAAACACAGCTGGTGAGAGAGACGTAGCTCTCTGCCTGGATCTATTTTGGTTTTACTTGTTCCTCCTCTCTTCCCACCTTGCATTTCCTATATGTAATTAGAAATTATTAAAAAACAAATTTCCTTGGTGATGGGTTTGCATTAGTCTTGGGGTACATTCGCATTGATATTACTCTTAGTTTCTTTCTCTTCCAAAGAGATAAGATAAATTTGCACATGCATGGGGAATCATTTTTTCTGGCATGACATTCAACCCAGGTCCAGCTGGATTAAACACACGATTTTTATCACAATGCACATAATGGTTAGGTCATGAGTAAAAGATGGCATGGAAGTTGTGGAAGGTTGTCCACAGCTGGCATGTGCTAAAGCCCTTTCTCCAAGCAGCATAATACTCTGCACTGTGTATCACTCAGGTGGATTACAAAGGCAAAGAGAGGGGTTGGACAAAAGGCCAGCCTTCAAACATGCAATTGTGGCACTCTTGGAGCAGGAATGGCTGGTATGAACAGCTGGTTATTGCAGGCAATGTCCCAGCTTCCCCGTCTCCAGTGAAGAGTGCTACATGCCCCAACGGATTGGCACTAGTGACCATGGGAGAGAAATGCAGACTTTCTGAATGACCAGGGCTTTCTGGGTACTGCACAGATTTAAAGGGTGTGGATAGAAGTTGATAGTGAAGGACCTCACTCATTCAGCCCCCAGTTTATCACCTCTGCTGAGCCCACACCAAAGCAGCCGCTTCCTGTTCTACCTAAGTCTGTATCTCTTTTCCTGGTACCCAATAAATACTCATCAATAACAGCACTTAGTGCTTTGTCACATGTTCTGCCTACTAACCCCAGACCAGAAAATATTTGACCCTGAGTGATGTTTTCTTTCTCCCCAACCGTACTTTGTAGTATCAGACTTCAATCTATGTCCAACTCAAACTCAGCTAAAGAATGTGTTGTTGCTAATGTATAACCAGGGAGTGTGAAGCTGCGTGTGAGAACAGCACACACTACCAGAGTGAGAATAACAGCAAGCACATTGTGCTGCTACAGAGCATTGTTTGATGTACTTTTTGCAGGACTGTGTCTGGAGAACTCAGGTTGAAGCTAGCTCCAAATGCAGCTGCCTGACTGTTCCAGGGCCAAAGCACATCATGGAAGAACTGAAGACTCATCCCTTCTAGGTGTTTGGTTTTAATCTGGACTGCTCAAAGATGCCTAAAATCTGACTAATACCAAATCTGCCTCTTGCCCCATGCCACACTGTCTGGAGACTGTCTGGAAGGAGATTTAACAGCAAGCTCCCTACGTCTGTGGACCTGGCATCAAACCTTCCCCTCTCCAAAGCTCAATTTGCTAAGCCTGCTGTTGGCCACATCCCGTTCCTCTCACACGCAAAACTTCTGCTGTGTGATGAGCTGAGAGACATTGGGGCAAGAAAGAAGCAGCTTCCAGGATGACTTCAATGGTGAGTTATGCACACAAAAAAGGCCCTTCCTACATTTAAGGATTAAAAAGGCGTATGTGTAGTTATTTAGCGGGAAGCATTCCTGCAGTCGCATGGAGAGCATGCATGTGAGTACACTGCATTCCCTGGTGCTAGCTAACATCACCAAGGTTTGACAAACTGGCACCTGCTCACAGTGGCAAAGGTGGTTCAATTAAAATTCCCTTGAATCAGCTGAGACAGTCCAGTTTGGTAGCTGGCATGGCGGTTGTGAAGCCAGTGTGGGTGAGTTGCAGCAGCACTGCTGCAAGCAGCACAGAGGATCCCCCAGGCAGGAGGAGCTGCATGAGCCAGGTCAGAGCTGCCTCCTACAGCCACAGCAACCACCGCAGATGTACTACGTGCTTCCACCCACCATGGAACATTTCCTAATACCCTCTGACAAACCCAGCACGCTGCCGAAGGAGAACAGAGTTTGCCTGCAGCTAGAGTGCCCAAATCCAAAATACGAGCCACAAGCCAGCATGTGCGAAACCAGGCAGAGGCAGGGAGATTTTGCACAGTGTATCCAGAACAACCAGATGGGACAGTTTTTACTCAGAGCAATGAGTGAAATTATGGCAGGCCAAGGTGGCTGATGGTGAGCTTGGCCCTCACACAAGGGGAATGCAGCATGAGGAACCAGACAGGACCATTGAGCAAGGAAATGAATGCTGAGAAAAGCACTGAGCACTCTCAGAGGAAATGAGAATTAATTTTGTGGCTCAAGTGGTCCTCAGAGGCATCTCAGGATGTATACTGGGGGCAGAGACTGGGGGCAGTCTCTGTGTCCCATTGGTGTCCCACTGTGTCCCAGTGACTATTGGTGAAGAGACATCTTGCTGTATACACACAAGCGCAGTGCGCTGCGGTAGTCCTGCTGCCTCTGCCAGATTTGCTGGCTACAGACTGTGCAGGGACTCTCTGCAGAGACTGGGCCTGGAATGGGACCCAAACTTTGACAATCTACCGAGGACAGAAGGTGGTGAACCAGCCCTCATCTCTCCATACTGCCAATTTTTGAGCTCTTCTACAAGTCAAGCCAAGAAGGGTCATACCCTGAGGTGTAAAAGGGCTCAGGAAGCAGACCTGCTCTTGACTGTGATGTCTGCACAGGAGATAGAATTGTTTGAAAGAACTTGCATGTGTCATGTGTCACCTGTGGCACAGGAGAACAAAAACACTGCTCCTCTCGAGGCCTGGCTTCTGTCCCCAGCTTTGCCATGGCCTTCACAGGGTGATGCTGGGCAAGTCATATCCCTTATCTGTGCCTACACCCGGGAAAATGTTGCTGCCTTGAGTTCGAAGGAGGATAATAAGTACAGATCTTTGGGCCCCAGGGCTGAAGGTTCCCTGCAGATTCAGACTGAGAGCAGATGAGAACACCACCCTTGCCTGACACATCACCAGTGTGTGGTGTCAGAGATGACATCATGGCATGTGAACAAGCATTTACACTCAGAAACAGAAAATAGCTGAAGCACGTGTAATCATTTGCCTTTCATGCCAACATATTTTCCTTATGCAAGGAGAGGCTCTGGCGGCCCTAAGGAGGCTGAGAGATGCCCATGCTCCCCTGCAAAGGTGGAACTATCAGGCAAGGATGCCAGGGTACCCGCCTGGGTAAATTTGTGCATGCACTTCATGTCGTAATAGACTTTAGTATCTGATAACAGAGCCCTGCTGGAGTCTGGCATGAGGACAGAAGGAATCAAAGGTCATGCCATGAATTCCAGTTATGCTGATAGGCATCTATAGTCAGAGGAAGGAGCTCAAGAACAGGAACTTTAAACTGGTGGAGAGGACTGAAAAACAGAAGCTGGTTCAGGGATGACAGCTATGGGTCATTTTGGATCTCAGCTGGACATTTGGTTGCACATGTTTGCCAGGGACACGGGACGGTGTTTTTCCTAACGGAGTGAACATGAACTCTGCCACTGCTAGCTTAACAGACTAAGCACACTGCAATAAACACATTAAACAGCTCGCACATGTCTCTCCAGAGGCCTCTCCCTCACAGAGGAGCTGATTCATGACACGGATGGGCTGATCAGCAGATAGGTAGGCGATGCAAATATGAAGTGTGTACCTTGCACCAGGGAACCGTCTGCACATGGAAGCAGCTGAGAATGGATATAATAGAGCACCAAGTTGCTCTGCTCACTGCCTGCTTTTGCCTCATGGGTCTGATGCTACCAGTCACCTTGTGCCTTACTCCTGGCAGATGCCTGTTTGGCACAGTGCTCTCTGGTGCACACTGGGGGCTGAGAGACTTCACACAATGAGAGAGACTCTGCGGCTGTGCACAGAGATGGTTCATCAATCCCTGCACAGCGTAGCTCTGGAGGCAGGAAGAGGAGTTTTAAGTTCCTGTGGTACATCCCAGAAGAAAGGGATGGGATGGGATGGGATGGGATGGGATGGGATGGGATGGGATGGGATGGGATGGGATGGGATGGGATGGGATGGGATGGGATGGGACAGAAAGGAAGGATGGGGAAACAGAAAAAAAGCTCCTATTAAGTGACTGACACTTCTAGTTGTATTGCAATAAATTCTCTTACTTATTTCTTCTTATTCTTCGATGAAATTATTCCACTGTTTTCACAGTTTCTCAACTTTATCCTCCAGCCTCGGACTAGATGTGCTCATTCTGCCTTTACTTTTCAAATTGTGACTTCCATTTGGGTTCACCTGGTTCATGGCTGTTGCTTTTTGCCTCATCACAGGTACTGACAAAAGCATTGATGACAGTCTAAAATCACTTTTGAGACAGAAAAAAATGGTAAACAGGCAGGAGGTTGAAATAGAGGTGCAGCATGGGCAGTGACAATACAAACTGTTAGCATGTGTTGTCATCAGAGCATCTTTTTTCTTCACTCCTCTGCTTTTAGTGGAACACATCAGGCAGCGACAGGAGCTACCTGTGAGGAATTGCACAAGGGGTTGATTGTTAATTTTTAGCAACTGAGTAGTCACAGACCCAGACCACTGAAATTCAGTCCCAAAAACTGATGGGAAAAATCTACAGAGTTCATAGAGGCTTGGCTTCAGCTTCACAGAGAACAGCCTAAAAGAAACACAGGCTGCATAAAACCTCACCCATTCAGTAACTACAAGGAAACTGGACTAAAACTGATAAACTTGAGCTTCAGTGAACAGATTAAATCATCCATTTAAATTAGCAAGCAGGCGAGCTTATTTTTAAATATTAAATAAAACCTTCTTTTCCATTTATCCTTTCAATTATTTTCCATAAAGAAAGGTTGATAGTCATCAGGCTGTAACCAGAAAGACTCTGTTGACTTAAAACCACAGTCTATCTACTAAATTATTGTTACCAGCAGACAGTTTTATCTACACATATTTATTTACAGCTTTACATGTTTTTATTAGATCTTGATTATCACAATTTTCTATGCTGGGAAATAGTAAATTATGTATTTTTAATTTGTTATAGGATGACTGTTTATTTTTAGAACTGATTCATATCGGGCTGCAATTGCAATGAATTTGAATCCATTAAAAATCTCTAAAAACATTTATATTAAACTCTTTGTTTATTATTTATATAAACCACCTTAATTGCAAAACACAAAATAAAAATTAATATTAAACAAAAAAAGTTGTATCAGTGGCTAGTGGGTTAAATAGGTTGTTCCAGGATACCATATACCCCAACACTGTAGATCTGCTGGATCTTTTTTGCTCATCCTCATTTTCCTCATAGGTCAGAGGAAAAGCTTGCCTGCTTTTTTACAAACTTCATTAGGTTTCTTAGGTTTGAATAAGCAAGTCACTGAATTTAAGTTGTTGAATAAACTGACATGGAATAGTCATCTTCTACCCATGGAAGAGTAATTAGTCTCAAAAGTTGACTTATCACTTATCAGTCTTTGGTTCCAGGTGCTTAGGCAGTGTTTTGGTTCAACTTTCTGAAATGTTTTGGCAGGAAGCATGTGTAACTCGATATTTTTAAAAATAATCAAGACAAAGAAATACTTTTTATCAAATATACAAAGCATCCTAATACAGATGGCCATTGTTCCACATTTAAATAGCTCTGTTTCAAAAGAGAAAATATACTGAACTTATAATTCTTAAAATTATTAAAAGTCTGCCATTGTTATCATAAGTCATCTTCAATGGATATTATGAATAGGATGGAACTTGCATTTCCTACACAGTGACCAGTCTACCTTAAGATACCACTATGAAACTGTGGGTGGCTTCAGCACTACAACTCACTGCCCCAAAGACAAAGTTTCCACCTGGGACTTACAAGTATCCCCCAGACAGAGCTGGACAGAGCTGTCAAAGCAATCATGTCCACTTGTTTTTTTTATCCTCTTCCACCCAGCCTGTTTTTCCTGTTACAGTCACAAAGGAAGTCTTTCTATACAGGTTGCAAGACTGGAGGAAGACCTGAGACAACATGAACAGAGTATAAAATCGATGCTGATATGCCTGCTTGGATTGAAAAAGCACCTGAAATATCACTTTGAAGATCCTGCACCCCTGGCCTCTCTGTCCACCCGAGGAAAGCAGTCTAATCATGTGGGAAACGGGCAGCCCCTCCCTGAGGGACGCTGTGAAAAAGGCTGACACATGCTGTCCTAAGGGATTGTAATACTCTTCTGTTGTATTGCCAGTTGGTATTAATTAATTTGCTACTGTCTTCTTTCAGAATTGTCTCGACCAAGGAGTATCTGTTTGTGATTTATAATTGGCACTTCCCTGATAAAAGTTTTTCCACTCTAACTCAGCTTGAGCAAGACCTGCCTCTTCTTCTTCATTCCAACTTAACTGAAGTGCCTCATCTTCCTGCTTCTGCCTCTCTTTGTACTAAATGCCAAGGGAGATGCAAATGGACAATCTTTGAGCCAGAAGCCTGTCTGCTACTCTTCCCATCACTAGCACTCAGTGTGTCACCCTGCCTGGTGGCAACAAACATGTCACCATTAAGAGGAATTATTTAGGTGTCAGATGCTCCTAACCTCCAGCTTCACTGGCTTCAGTGAGATGAATCTGTGTTATGCCAGCTGAGGATCTGCTCCTTCAGGAAAACAAGGCCTGTCAGAAAGGCTGTACAGGGAGGAAAAACAGGGTTTCTTAAAAGGTTAGCTAACACTGCTTTAACTAAAGCCCACCACAGCCCAATTTCTGGAGGCTTATGACACGTAAATCTTGGATTAACTCAATATTCAGTAGAGCTTTGCAATCCACTCGTAACATTTTCCAGTTTAGTGTGAAGAATTGGGCCTCTCATGAGCCTCTTTTCAGCATTTCTCCAAAGCTCTGGATATCCTTCTCCAGTGAGGGATTTGGAGGGGATGCATTATGAACAGGACACTAATCTGCTCCTCACTGTGGTGTGTGAGGAACGGAATCTCAGATGGCATCATACAGCATTTGGTCCCTATTTTATCCCTAGGGTAACCTGGTGGAGACCAGTGTCCAGCCCTTTCTGCCCAAACTCCAGTATTTAACTGCTAGAGATGCTCTGGTGTCAAGTTTTCACAGATGATTTCAGGTGGAAGAATATATCTAGTGCTTAAATTAACTTGAATGGAGAAGGCAGTTTGCTGTTACTTCTGGAACGTACTTCTTACTTACTTCTGTCAGTCATTGCTGTTCAGAAATTTTATATACATCTCAGGAGCCATGACAGAGAGAAAACCTGAAGCTCAGAAGCTCAGTCTGTAAAGGAATCATGGGGCTCACATTTTTAGTTTCCAGGTTAATGTTTTTTGTTTTGGTTTTTTTTTTTTTAATGCCTGAGAGGTCTTCTGTTTGCAATTCAGTTCAGGCTTTTGACTACAAGAAACAATTAACCATGCCTCCAATCAGGACGGAAACAGAAAGGTACGGAGAGAAGATTAAGATCAAATCCCCAAACATAAAAGGAAATATAAAGCAAAAAATTGAAAAGTGGAACGGCATGCTTCATCTCTATCATTGATAAAATATTTTGCAATCCTGGAAAACTTAATAGCTTCTTTGGCATAATCTTTATGACCTTAAAGGGGTGATAAGGAAGGTAAAAAACTGTTTCTGAAAGGTTATGCGTTTTCCTAGTCAACTCATATTTTCCTTCTCACCTCCAAGGCTAATATTCAAAAGGAAGTTTGACATATATGGGTTGTGCCGGAACTTGGAAGCTGTTTATTTAGCTTCTCCTGAGATACTACCTATGGAACCTTGCAGAGCAGGGCAAGAAAGGGATCCCTGTGAAGGAGCAACAGCAACAGAAAAGTGAAGGGTCCATGGCTCAAACTGCTCAAGTTTATTAAAACAAAATAGGTCAGTGGAGTTGCCCAGAGGGTTATATAAGGCAGAAAGTAGCGCTCCACAGGAGAGGAGAAGGGAGCCTGTTAAAAGGCAAAGCCACTCCAGTTTGTTTATGGCCAGAGATAACTGTCTTGTGGTGTGTCTGTTCTCCATAGCTGACAGAGTAAATCACACTCTTTATCTCCACAGCAGATGAGAATTTGGACTGAGCTGTTGTTTTGTGAGCTGTGGATTAAAGCAAATGGGGCTGTTATTTATTATTATGGCTAGCATTATTATTTTGTTCCTGCCATCTCTGCACTTCAGTCTCTATGTAAGGAATTTTGCCACAATGGTTTCTTGCAGGGAATGTTAGGCATCGTAATAGCAGTAAGGATAAAAGCTTGATCCACCTGAAAAGAAATATGGCTTGGCAGTTGTGCACAGGCAAGGAAAATGATCAAATGTCCTTTGGGATCATGACATTCTCACTCTAGGCTGGAGGTCAGCACAAAGTCGGATATGACACCTGGGAACATGGAAGTGCCTGTGGCCTGCTGATACATCTGTCCCAGTACTAATCTCCTCCTGTTCTGCCTGCTCCTCCTGAGCCAGAAATCCAGCTTCCTACCTTAAACACTGTCCTCTGTGTCCCAATTCCCTGGTCCTTGGGGTAGACAGGCATCTCCTGCAAAGGTGTTAGTACCCTGAAGCTCTCACATCTCCGGGTATTCTCTGTTTCAGGTACCCAAATCTCAAGTATTTATGCTTCAGAAATGGAAGCATGCTGTCCATTTTCATGCCTCCTCTTTGGCTTCTGTGGTACATTGCTCCTTCCTTTCAGCATCTTCAGCTCAGTGACAGGGCAGAGCAACTTGTACAGAGAGTTCTTCCCAAAATCAGGCAGCACCCAGGTCCTACTGACGCTCATAGAATCAAAGAACACCTGATACCACAGAAAACACGAGTACTATTTTTCATGTTTCCAGGTCTGTAAGAACAAAGGAGAACTCTTCCCTAGTTTTTAGACTGTCTGATCCAATGACACCTACTGAGTGGGCCATGACCTAGGAAGCTTCTCAGCAGCTTCAGGAACAGGTTCCTGGGAGGAAACATGAAACGCATGCCTTTGAGCCATTTGCTGGGAGCTGGTCAGAGGAACAAAGGAGCTTTATCTTCCATGGGAAAATGCTGAATCATCAAAACCCACATTTTTCATAGGGGCACATCAGTTTTCATTACATTTTCAGGAAGAGGTTTCTCTAGTGCAGGATAGAAAGCAGAAGGTTATTTTTATTTTTGTTTAGGGCAGAGAGTTTAAAGAGACAGGCAGGGATAAAAGGCTACAATCATATTCAGTCTGCCGGACAAACAATGTGAGAGTCAGTTCAAGTTTTGCTCTGGGCTGGATCTGCTCTGAGCAAACACCTGCATGCTAGAGAATAGCTGGAGGGGACAAGGGTGTAAATGTCTCTCCTTGCATAATTTTTGCAAGATAGATTGGAAAAGGCCTGGGTCTGTCCCATGTCAGAAAAGCGGTTCTGACACCCTGCAAACATCTGTACCTGAGGATTTGGCCCTCCCAGCCAGATGAATGTTTTACATTCTCCTACACCTCATCTGCCTCCTTCCAACTCACCAAGCTGCAACAGCATCTGTGCCACGTGTCAGGGTCACATCGCTGCAGGACAAAAGGGGATAAAGATGTGAGTCCTCGCCTTCACTCAGAGCACTGCGTCCTTTCTTTCCTGTGCAGAAACCTTTCTCCTTATCAGTCAGCCTCTGCCACGCCAGCACAGAATAGGTTTTTGGCTGCAAGAGCACTGGTTTCTTTCATGCTACACCTATTTACCCCCATAGAGGATCTGGGCCCCTGGAACACAGAAAGGATGCTCCCACCACAGCACTCGGCCCTTTCTGGAACAAGCTCATGAGAGCACTGCACACTTCTCTCCAGATCTGTCAGAAATGCATCTCCCTCCTGCTGCAACATCCACCTGGACAAGAATGCTGCTCTCTTCCCCCACCAGGTCTGGCCCTGCCTTGTAGGATCTTGCTGCTAGGTGAAATGCATTTTCTTTTGGCACACAGATGCCTTTGTTTGGTTGGCTCTGCTCTTTTTAAGGGATCACCCACAGCCCACACAGCCTTCACCTTGAGCTCTCTTCCTTTTTGATGCCCCTGAAAGTGTGCCATTTTCTGATTAATTTACACCAAAGCTCAATTCAAAAGGGTCCTGATACATATTTTTTTTAGTGGGCCAGGCTTTGGCAAAGCAGAAATCCTTCTCAGGTGCAGAAACTCTGTTTTCCTAACAGGTGGGTATTTCCACGACAGATACAGATATTCATTCCACCTCACGTGTGGCTGGGAGCCTTAACTCCTGGGGGGGAAGAGCACAGCGTGACTTGTATGATCCGTAGTGTTATGGGCCTTCGAAACTGCATTTTCTAGTCCTTCAGCTTCTCGCTGGCTCCAAGAGGCCAAAATTTAAAGCAGGTCTGTGCTCTAGTGAGTAACTGATGTAATTACGCTCACTTGTTACAAGGAGAAGCTTTCACAAGAGAGGGAGGCGGTGGCCCCACGCCAGGAGGTGTGTCCCCGATGACAAGCCGCGGAGCCAATCACAGCCCTGAAAGATCATCACATTCATACCAAAAAGAAAAGAAACCGCCCCAGGGTATTTATATTGAAGAAGGAGAGGGAAAAGAAAAAAAAAAAAAAGAGCTGGCAAGAAAAAGAGACTGAGAACCTGCAACTTTGTTAACTAACTCTGCAGCTGAATTGAAAAAGGCCAGGCTGATCCCCCTACAAATCTTGCTTCCTTATCCCCTCCCCTCTCTCAAGCACCTCTGGAAATCTGTCTGTAAACTGGAGTGAAAAGTTCAGCGGCTTGGAGTGGTCCTCCTCTCCCCCCGGCAGGCAACCTCGTGAGCCGCTGCCTGCGGGGCTGGCCTGAGCACAGCCCGGCCTCGGGAGGGCGAGCCCTGGCAGGCAGGTGGGCAGCGAGCCCTTGATGCCAGCAGGGCAGGGAGCAGGGCCAGCCAGGAGCCCCCGGGATTAATAATTACTATCCCAGCACGCAGCACGCTGCCATGGGCTTCCAGCTCCCCGTACCTCTGCTGAGCAGCTACGGGAAGAGAAGGCAGGTCTAGCTTTAACCAAGGGGTAAATGGTCAGCGCTTACAAATGCTGAACCACCAAAAACCAGCCCGCCACAAGTTATTTATTCCACTTGCACAAAGAGGACTGCGGGGTCCAAAGGATGAGAGGGCCCGTGGCAGCCTGCAAACCCCATTTTCTGTCCCTGGTCTGTTGGATGAACAAGGGTAAAAAATGCTTTCCTCCCTGAGCGGCGTTTCTTCCTGCCCGCCCTCTCTTGCTGCCTTTCTCTGTTCTGACTGCCTGTTCCCGGGTACAGACTGTCTCTGACCGCCTTGTGCGGAGCCTCGCACAATGGGGCTGTAATATAACCTCAGCGCGAACGAGCTGCCATTAATAATAATAATAAAAAACGCCCATCACACCCTACGGCAGCTGCGGATAGGGCCGAGCAGCAGCCGCAGCCCCGCTTCCCCCGTGGGAAACCGGCGTCCCCCGGGAGCGGGAGCCCCCTCTCTGCCGCCGCTCTGGCTGCCGGGGGCAGGCACTGTGCTTTGCCGGGCTGGGGAACACAAAGGCTTTTCCCCGCCCGGGAAACTCTCCGGCGGGCCGGGCCGGGCCGGGCCGGGAGGCGCGGGACTGCCCTGCCACCTGCCGGCTGCGGGGGGCTCCGTGCGGGCCGCGGGCACGGCCCCCACCCCGGCCTGCAGCCGGGCCCGGCGCTGCCCCTCGGGCAGGGCACCGCGCCCGCCAGGGACCGCCGCGGCCTGGGTCGGAGCTGGGGGCCCCGGCGCTCCGGTAAACCCTGCCCGTGTCTGTCCGGCCTGAGGGGCCGTACAGCTGCCGAGGGCGGAGGCGCCGGGGCAGGCGGTGGCCTGGTGGGGAGAAGGCTGAGTGTCGCTCTGAGATGGCTGGTGGTGCCGCGCCGTCAGCCCCGGCTCTTTGTTCCCTCTCCTCCCCACCTCCCGCACAATCGTCTGACTGCTTCAGGCACGCACGGCTCTGGCTAGTCAGCCCCTCCCCTTGCAAAAAACAGGAGACCGAGGAAACTCCTCTCCTATCCGATCGTGTGAGAAATGGGGAGGAGACCTTTCCCATGCCGTACTGGGTTGTTCAGTGGTCGTTCTCTGTGGCTCCGAACCAGGCAGCAGGAGTGCACTGCCAGCTGGCCAGTCTCTGGTGGCCACGCAGTGTGGTCATCTCGGGCTGGGCAACAGGGCTTCTGCTGGAACACCCGAAGTGTTAGCGGTGGGGAGGGCAGAGACCAGAATGGGCACATCCAGGTGGGGGCTTTCTGTCAAGCAGGAGGCCTCGGGGGCTAATTGCAGTGCCTTCTCTTTTGACAGGGGTGATGAGCTCAGTGGAAATATGTGGGCTCAGTTTAAAGGTGCCCATCTTGTAGCAGCTCAATAGAGAGCCCGCATTGTGGGGCAGCCATGCCAGATGTCAGGTTCTCTGAACGACACCACCTCCCTGCCCTGCACCACAATCCCTTCTCTCCCTTCCCATGAGACTTTCTGGCTTCTTCCCTTTAGCATCACTCCCCCCTTCTCCTCACACTAAGAATGTAGCTAGCTCCCCGTCTTAGCAAAGACCACCCATTGCCATGGCAACGTTGCCTCTTACAAAGTTGCAAGCAGACACAAAGGTATGTTTCTCTATCCCTTCATCCTGGTTAATAGGCCAGGACTTTGCTTGTAGGGATGGATTGGAGGGCTCTTGCATTTCATTTTCATTGAGGAGGGAGAAGTTATTCCAAACCCTTTGCTCCACAAGTGCTGAAGCCTCTGGTCACTGTAGGGAAAGAGCTGTCATTCATGGACCACCTGAAAGCCCCTGAAGACAATGGTGCACCAGGTGGATACTGGTACTGCAGATACCAGTCCTGCACTGGGAAAGAGTAGCTGCCAGTTAGAGGGGACAGGGCCCATGGAAGACAAAAGAGGGAAATGAAAACGTGTATTTCATCCACTCAGAGCAGAAGAAATATCTGCTGTGGTTGTGTTCTGTTGCTGCCTCCCTGAGCAGCTCTGTTTCTCTTCCCAAAATGATTTCTTCAGCTTATGAAGCTAGTTGGCCTGTCTCCAGGACTTCTGGCACCCCTTGCTGCCACAGCCACACCGTGAATAATGGTGTGATACTACTTACACAGCAGTACCAGCAATTTAATACTAGCCTGGATGCACCCATGGTTCACTTCCACCAGGGCTATGGATGCACCATGGACAACATATTCATCTCTTGTTCACTTTTCTTTCCCTTCTTACTTATATATATATATATCTCCCTCTTCTCTCCCGGTGGATCTGCCCCAGGCATTTGCAAAGCTGAACAAAATATTTTTCTTCTTCTTTCACTTCTTTTCATGTCTTTTCTTCTCTTTCCTTTTGACCAAGTTGTTCCTTCTCCTCAAAACTAGTGAAGGATCTCCAACATCTCCTCACCCGTTTGTCAGTCTGGTCTCTTCCAGTTTATCTTTTTTGTTGTATCGTTGCCACAGCAGATTGTCACATGTTCTTTTACCTCCCTTTAAGTACTCCATAAGACTTCGCCTCTTCTACATCTCCCCTCCTCTGAGTTGACCTTGACCACCATCACAACTGAACTTCTCTGCCCTGACCAGTCTCTGTTTCACCCCACCACATTTTTCTAGGGGTGGGTTTACAGTCACAGTGTAAAGCCTCAGGCCAGTCTGCTGGTATCAAGTGCTGTGGCTTGCCACATGCTACTGTAGTGCATCTGTGCCAGGCTTTTGCACCACAGCTGTGCAGGAGAGCTCGGTGTGAACATTGGGAGCTTCCCATCAAATGCTGTTGCTTGCAAGTGTGCTGCTGAACCTGCTGACTGCCCCAAAGCAGGAGTGCGTTTACAGCACCTGAGAACTGGCTTTGAACATTCCTATTTAATGCAAAGGTGTTATAATAAAATAACATTTTTAAGGCAACTGGACTAAGGAAAAGAAGGATTGGTATCAATAATGTTTATGCTCTGGCAACCCTGAGAGAGACAATAGCAGGGAAATGAAAGGAATTCTCCCTCCTAATATATTTTGCAGCAAACAGAAGAATCTGAGGGGAAAAAAAGAACTGGTGCCATTAAAGTGAAGAAAAGCAATATAAACCATTCCTGATACACAATCTGGACTCATCCCAGCATATTTCGAAAAAATAAAAATAAACATGTAGGTGATTCCAGGCTTTAATTATCTTTGACAAACTCCACTGTCAAAGTCCCTCTGATCGACTGCAAATTTTGCACCCTTCTGAGCATGAATGAGAATTAGGAGAAAAACTACAGAAAATGAGGCTGTTGCAACAATGGACTTTCCCAGAGGCTGAGAAAAGTCCACAGAGAGGAAAATCTGCCAAGCCAGAAGTGCAAAGGCACCCCTGACCCCACTGCTCTTGTCCCTACATGTTCCTTCCTCAGTGAGGAAAATGTAAACTCAGCAGCACCCATGACAATCAGCAGGGTCAAATCCAAACATGAATTTTTTTTTGCAAGTCAGAGCTTGGCCTAAATCCTTCTACAGTCCACCCATGTTCCAGCCATTGTTCTAGTCCAAACGTTTACCAGTGCTCTGCTCTAGTCTTCTGCTTATTCTCACAGCACTTTTCTCTAACTTTTCTTTCCATTCTAATTTTTCCTTGAGATTTTGCCAACATTCCAACACACTATGTCAGAAGCATCCACTCCATGCTAATTTTACAGTCATGATCTTTTCATTACTGTCTGGTCTCCTTCACTCTGACATGGAAGCTGGAGCTCTGGCCTTCCTACAAAACTCAGGCACTGCCATGCCAGCTGACCTCTACTGTGGAGTGCTCTTCCCATGGGATTTTATTGGAATACCATACCTGGAGTACAGAGTTCTAGGAAGCACCTTCTGCCCTCCCTGTTGTCACGGGGACACACACACACCTCTACAAAAAGTAAGACAGACTTTAGTCGACCTGAGTATTTCTCTGGATGTTCATCTCCCTTCATTGACTATAAGGTAAAGCCAAGGGTTTATGAGCCCCTCATTTGTGTAAAGTGAGTTGAATTCAAGATTTTTCTGACACTACTGTTATTTTTCCATAGTAGTTTTTCTTCATCATAGCAGATAGGTCACAATACTGTGAGAAAAACCTCCCAAGAAAAGAGGATACTATTTTCTTCCCATCAAATGCTGTTCCTTGGCTCCATAGCCTAGCCAGAGTTCAGATAGCTACTGCTCTCCCAGGGCAGTGAGCCCAGTGGTGTCCAGCTATAGCGCTACTGGTTTTTAGGCAGGACGTACAGGACTTGTATTTAATTTAGGTGGCCTCCTCCACTCATCAGCTAGAAATTCCTTAGTGTAATCCCTATTGTCCTAGACTTCTAGGATACCTCTTGCATGTACAGAGGACAAATCTACATCATGCAGTCTGAGCCTGCATATCATGGACCCCTTTCTCAATTAGGATAAGCCAGCACAGTTCCAGAGCCTTCAGAGAGGCTGTGCTGATTTACACTAGTCAAGAAATGAGCTCCTTCAGTGCAATGCCAGCCCTTAGCTACATACCACAGGTCACCTGGGCTGCTTGGAAGGCTCACAGTCACCCTTGGGCTGCTTCCTTCACTTCTGATTCCTTGTGAAACTGTTATGGCTGGAGGAAAGTTGCCACTAGAAAAGGCACATACTACCACACCATATTCTTTCTGGCCTTGACAAACTTGTCCCCTCCTATGTTGCTTGAACAAACTCCCAGATGTGACAAGACACTTTGGCCCCCTCTTTCAGATTTTTCAGAGCTACCCTGGGAATCTTCAGAACCTTATAGTAAACAGCAACATGAAATATTCAGTCATTGCTGGGCAAAAAAGGCCATTGTGTTCTGCAGGAGAGAAACCATTCAGTTTGTGTATGGTGGCACCCCCAAAAGCATGGATGGGCTGTGCATCCAGCACACGAATACCTGTTCAGAAGAGTAGTGTTTAAAGGACACTGATTTCTGGTCCTTTTCTTAATCACCTCCTCCCATCCTGTATCACTGACGTCCCCAGAGCTGCCTTTCCTCTCTACCTTGCCTTCTCTTATGCACAGACCAGGAAAAGGCATTGGACTGTCCAAGAGATGATTCTGTAACTTGATCCCCCAGGATACATCAGATCATACCTGCTTCCTGAGAATAATTTTTACTGGTGTGTAACATAATCATTTGGCTTGTTCTGATCTCAGTGGCAGGTGCATCTCTGAGCAGCATGAAAAGATTTCAAGGTTGGATACTATTTTACTGCTTTTTCTGAGCTCCTCTTCACATTGAAAAAGGTGAAAAGTGACTTTCTGTTCCCAGGCATTATCTCTTCAAATACCTATTTAGAAATTATATAGAAAATTGAGACTTTTCTGAAGGTGTACAGCAGAAGAACAAGAAGCAACAGAACAAGTTGTAGCAAGAGAAAAAATAATTAGATATTAGGAAACATTTTTGCACAATGAGGGTGGTCAAACACTGGAACATGCTGTCCAGAGATTGTGTAATGTCCAGCCCTGGAGATCTTCAACTGGACAAAGCCCTGAGAAACTAGATCTAGCTCTGAAGGTGGCTCTAACATAAAGATTTGCCATGCTTTGAGGTAAGGCTTGGACCAGATGACCTTTAGAAGTGCCTTGTAACCTAAATTATTATATGAGTCATGAATCTGTAATTGCAGGCGCAAGCTGTGCTTCCCTTTGTCACAGTACCCTATGCAGTACCCTGCAGCAACTTCAGAATCTTCTCTGCCAGTTCATGATGTCTCAGCCTTGAATCACTAGAAGACCCTTATTAAAGAAGCTAAGGTGACTCCCAGTAAAGCAGAAACTTAAGAGACTGCTCTGACAGTTCTCATTGCACACCCTCAAACCATTTGAGTAAGCCAGAGTAGGGTTTGATGGAGTCTGGGTTGACAGCACACCCTGCACAGGGAAGAACTGTGTGGATCATGCTGCTCATTCACATGTCCCTTCAGATGAAGGGACCAGTCCCCTGCATCCTTTCCTGGTGAACTCCTGTGACACTGT
Source organism: Cinclus cinclus (assembly GCF_963662255.1). Lineage (NCBI taxonomy): Eukaryota > Metazoa > Chordata > Aves > Passeriformes > Cinclidae > Cinclus > Cinclus cinclus. The sequence goes on from NC_085048.1 coordinate 81,618,697, forward strand.
TGTGTTTTAGACATATCTAGAAGCTCCTCTTCACAAGAAGAAACTTTTAGCACAAGGGGCACCAGGTCTCAGAGCCACCTCACTCTCAGGATTATTTTGGAGGCACACTCGCTGATAGTCAAAAAGGAGAGGTAAAAGACAAAGGCTAAGAGCTCCCTAAGTGGCCATGTAGAAAATCCATCCAGGGTTGCTCTTTACTTTTGCCTAAATCTACTTCCTTTTCTTACTCCTCCTGCTCTTCAAAAACGGGCCAAATCACCCCAAAGAGTTATGATATACTACATCCTAATGTGCCTCAGTTCTGGAAACTCTTAGTACCACATTTTGCTTAGGTTGCCATGCTGCAGTAAAAAAAAAAAAATATTGCTGTCTTCTCCTCAGTGTCTCCAGAGCACTTGTCTCCAGGAGCAGCTGTAGAAGAACCAGAAAAGGTGGGGAATGCTAGATGCTTGAAAGCTTCCTTGGGTATGGGAAGCAGATATGTTTGGGGTTTGGACATGGATGCAGATGAACACATATATGTGCATTTATGTGTACACCCCATTTCCCAGCCAGCAGCATGTAGTATGTTTCCCCTTTGCAACGAACATCCTACTAAGAACTGTGGGTGCTGCTGAGCAAGCAGTACTGCCCTAGACATATTATTGATGGCAACTGGTAGAGGGACATAACCACCTAGCTGGCTTTCTCCGCAGAAATTGCCTTTTAGCCACTGACTTCTCAAGCTGATCCTCAGGGAGATTTATAAAATATCTTCAAACAAGAAGCTGGGTATGAAGCATGGTACTTCTGGATGGCAAAGCTCATCAACTCCGTAAATACATTCTTTTATTACGCAGTATTTCTTATTTCTCACTGCTTCTCATCCCACACTTTTTTACAAGTGCTAACCATCTTTTTTTCAAACTTCCCAGTTGATTACCAAACCCAAATTAAATTCAAAGCATTTGTTCTCAGCCAGTCCTTTCCAGGACTTTGCTGCTTGTGGTTCAAAATTGAAAAGGAGGCTTTTGTCCCAGTAAATTTTCCCACTTTTTTTCAAAACATGTCACCGTATCAAAAGAAATTGGTTCTCCCTACAAGCCTATCTGCTTCATGGCTGGTAGAGCATGGTGGTTGCACCAGAGTTATTGCTAATGCCATGGAGAGGCTGTGCTTACCAGAGGAGACAGTATGACTCAGCTGCCAAGGAAGGCAGATGAATTAAGAAAACCTTAATTTCCTGATCAGGCCCAAAACTGTAACCCAGGCAGAGATGCAGACAGACAGTGAGGAAGGAGCAGGCAACTAGGGCAAAGGAACTGCCAGCATATCCCGCGACTTGGGGAAATGTATCCTATGATGGGGATTGCCTCAGAAACAAGGGCCCTTAGCCATTTTCATCCAGCCATCCCTCAGCTAAACAGATTATGATGGAAAAAGAAGATTACATAAATGGCCAGGAAGAATTAAACGATTCCTGAGTGGGATAAATGAGCTGGCTAAATTGTAGGTGCTGTGGGATGCAATCTGTTTAGATCTGACAGAGATCAGAGCAGGGATGCTACTTACCATTCAGGACTGGTCTGCATGCTGAAGAATACCAGCAGATACTAATGGGAAGTTTAATGGCTAACATGAGATGAGTGCACACACTCACACACGTATATAATAAAGCAGGACAAAAATCAGAGCTGGTGTCTGCTGTAGGCATGCACAGCTCAGAGAAGAAATCAAATCATTCCTGCCTAGTCACACAATGCTAATGGCAAGGTCCCAGTACATGGCAGTCATGGAGGATTTTAATTACCATTCCTGCATGTCTTCTGGGAAATGCACAATGCTAGACACCATCCAGAAGGAACTTTCTCAAAGAGCTTGAATACCACTTTCTGATTCAAAGCACTAGAAAGACATGCTAGGCTGATAGCTAAGTAAGTCAGTAATGGGATATGGAGCCTTTCACCCCGAGGTCACCTTCTAGTGACCCATGGTTATTACCATCTAATTGCTGTTGCCCGTGTGAAATGAGGTGAGAAGCTTCGACCAGTTCCTCATGGCCAAGTGCCTCTCTCACACAAAACCTGAAGCTGAGATTGGTGCTAATTTGCCCTGCTGGTCACCAGCCTCTCTGGGAAGGCTGGGGACCCTGGCTCTATGCTGAGAGGCATCCCTGTCACAGACATCAGCCCAGTGCCCCGGAGCTGGAGCTCCAATGGTTGGGTAGGCTGGAGCTCTTTGAGGATCCTTTCCTGTTGGCTAGGCTCCTTGGGAGGAGGGCAATTCCTTCTTTGTGAAGAGAGGGTTTAGGAAGGGCTTTCTCCTTTAAGACAGGGAGAAGCCCCCTTTCAGCAGCTCTCCCAGCCGACATACAATGGCTTGCCACCTCGGCTGCACAGAAATGATAATCAGAGGTTCAGCTAACACGAGAGAAAGGAAGCTGCTCCCTGCCCTCCCAACCCCCGCCATCGTGTGATTCGTGTCACACGAGATGAGGTGGCAGATGGGTCGTTAGGGCCGCATTTTCTTTCTTAACTCCTTCCTCCCCCTCACAGCCCACTCCCAGAGGGATGTGTAGAGGCACACGCAAAGCAAGGAAGCCCTGGTCCAAGGGTTAGTTTTGCTATGGAGAAGAGCACAAGCTGCTGGCACAGAGGGCCACTCTGTATCATATCAATATCACATTGTTATATCTGTTGCTTGTTTAAAAGACGGTATCTGTGCTGAGGGAGGTATTTGGTTCCATCCCATTTCACTCAGCAGTTCTTCCAGGCTCCCACATCCAGACAGGGGAGATGTATCTGAGAGGGACATGGGGAGTCGGCACATCACAGGGGAATGGAAAAATGAAGTGCCTTCCTGTCCAGTGGCTCCACATCCTTTATTTCATGGCCATTATTCCAGATTGGCAGGGACAAGCTCTTCCCCTCCACCTCAGCACGGACTGCCAGCGTTTGCTTAGCCAAGTAAATTTCACTGACCCAACCTCTGTGAGGCAGTGCTATTCCTGGTGCACGGCCAAAGCCTGTGAAACTCCTCAGGGTCTTTTGCCACCTCATTTCTTCCAGGATACTCTGAACTCCAGCAACCCAAAGAATGGCTGCAGGAGGAAGCACCTATCTGCTATGTGCCTATCTTTGGTGGCTTCCCTTTTTCCAGTGGTGGTATGTGCTGTCAGAAAGAGAGAGCCTGGCAATCCAAGTCTGAGCTCTGCCACTGATTACATTGCTTCAGTCTGATCCCATTATCCCTGACCTACAGGGACCTGGAGTTATGCCACTGTTTATTACCAGGCACTATTAATATTAGAAACAATAGTTCCTGGCATAGAGGTTAAAGGGGAGTTGGGGCATCTTCAATGAATTCTGCAGCATTTCCAGCATTTTTTGGGAGTGCGGTATTGTTGCTCTTTTTTTATTGTTGTGTCACATTTATTATGTGTGTGCTGCTTGTACTCAATTTTTGGCACATTTTAAAAGGCCACACCATGCAAAGGGATGCTGCTTAGGAGAAGGCCATGTGTGCTCTGTTAACACAGCCAGTGCTTTGCTTCTGGAGATGTGTTTGGTATAGCACTGTGAGCCATGGTTTTGCAATACAAGTACCATCAAGAACTGCACAGCTTTATTGTTGTGCTTTGGACCTGTCTTGCAGCCTCCCCACTAGCCTAGTCTTGGCCTCACAGCTCTACCCTCCTGCCCCACAGTCCTTGCTATGCCCTTCCTCCAACTCTGCCAAATCTCTTTTCTCTCCACTCTTATGTTATTCAATTGCAAATCCTTAATCTTTATTAATTAATGCATCACATTAACCCTTGTCTCTTGTAGCACCTTCCACAAGAAATACCTGTCTGATGCTGAACAAAAAATACTCATGTCAAGTGTCTGCTTAGAAACAGAAACCCAGCAGCATAAGGTGGGAGTTAGCAATCTTTAAAGGGCTACATTCAGCACTGTAGTTCCCATACTAAGTTACCATGTACGCACAGTTTATCGGTGGCATCTTGCTTTCTGTGGGAAGCAGCAGATGCCTTGCTCCTGTTAAATGTTGAAATGAGGAGAAACCAGGAGCCCTGATCTCTCCTGGATAAAAGTTCAGAATGTAGCAGGCAAAGTTTGCTGCTCACTGTGTTTGACTGCCTGGTGGCAGGTTGCCCCTGCTGCCTCCCATCAGGAAAGGGCTTTCTTGCTCACCCACCTCTCACTTTTTTTTCTCCACACCTAATGCTGTCATGAGATGCCATAGATTGAAAAGCCAACTCCAGTTTGGGCAGGAGGGACTGGCAAAATTTTGCTGTGATTTAGGACTCATAGGTAGTGTCTGCATATACCAGATATGTAACTTGCTTTCTTCCTTCATGTCCAGTTTCCCAGAGGTCAAAACACAGAATTCAGGAAAGCAGAGGCTGGTCTTCATCCTTAAAAAGTTCCTTGACCTAAGCCAGTACAATCCTGACACAGTGAGCAATCCTACTGAATTAACAGACATCCATTTTCCAAAACCTCACCCAACCATCCATTTAATATACCAGTGGTATTCCTTTCCTCATAAAACCAGACATTGTCAGTGTTTCCAATCCAGAAAACTTGTGTGGGCTCAAGGATCCTACCAGAGCCGCCTGACCCCTGCAGGAATCTCCATGGATCTCTGCAGCCACTGGACTGTGCCTTGAATGAGCCAGCATCCTGTACTTAAGGAAAATATAGTGCTCTGTCTGCTCTTTCCATCTTTGATTTGAGAGAGAATTCCTCTCAGTTGGTGAAATCTTCAGACAGTAGCTCCATGTGCATGTAGGGTTTCCAGTCCATTTTCTGCTCATGCAGCTCCTGTGTGACAACTGCAAGTCCCAATCAGACCATGCCACGCCTCAAATCAGAGCAGGAGTCAGGCTTGGCTGCTTCCAGCTGCCAGCACTGTGCTGAGGGGTCAGAAGCAGGCCCGGGGAATTGCCAGAGGAGCAGGATCTCCTGGGCACAGCCCGTGGCAGTGCCAGGTTTGCAAGAGAGAGAAAGGTACAGAGGCTTTCCCCTCGGTGGAGGTCTGGCTGCTGGTGGCTTTGAGCACCTCGAGCCAGGCAGGAGTGCAGGAAAACCTTCCTATTATCCTCTGGTGACACAAAGTGCCTGTGAAACAGATGTCCAAAGCCATGCTCTTCAGGATGCAGATTGCTCCATAGATTTGAGCTGTCAGTGGACCTCCTGCCCTCCTCCCCATCCGGCTGTACCTGTGTTTCAAACGACAATTACATTTGTATTTTACAAAATACACTGCTCATAAGAGGAGGAGAAGCCACGGTGCTCCCTGCCCCCACTCCTCTGGGCCCCCATTAAGTCTGTTTGCCTGTGATTTCTTCCAAATGAAAGAGCCAGTCTGTTAGCAGTTAAGTTAAACAGAGCTTGTCCTGTAATAACCCCGTTCAGGCTGCTAATTGGTACCATTACCTACTCCCTGCCTCCTCCTTGCTACTGGCAGGGCTCGGTCTGCTGCTCTCCTGCCAGGTCAACAAGAGAAGAGGTGTCACCTGTTGGCCTTTGTTCTGGGACAGGGCCTCTCGCCAGGTGGCATTGGCATGGGGAGATGAGCAAGGACTGGAAGGGCTTTTCCAGAGAAAGCAATGACCACGTACCCGCAAATGTGCTGTGCTCTCACTGCTGAAATTGAAGACAGCAGTTGCTCTGCCTGTTCTGGCCACAAAGTCATCCTAATCCTCTCCTTATGACTTTGAGTGCATTGAGTGCATCAAACAATAATGACATCCCAGCATCACCACAGCAACATATGGCTTCACAGCAGGGAAGGCAGGCAAGGTACTGCTCCAGCTGGACACAGCTATGCAGTGCTGGTCTCATGAGGTGCCCAGCTTCCCTGAAAATGCAGCTATTGTTACTACCAGATTGTTCAGGAATATCTCATAAAAGTCAGCACTCGTATAGCACCATGCACTAGGAACAGTTCAAGTTGAGCAACACATGAAAATAAAGATCCTGGGAAGGAATGTACTTGCAGCACTTCCCAGTCCCTTGGAGCATACAGGTGACTGGGCAGACGTCAAGGTTTGTTGTTTGGTGCTCACAGTACTTGGGTTCAAATCCTTCGGATAACTTTTGGGAGTATGATACTATTTCACTTCCATGAGAAACTGTATTTTACTGCTCAAGCTACTTCTAGCCATTGCATTTCAGTCCCCTGCACAAAATAGGCAAAGTATAATTATCTTTGCAGTAATTTGCATCTCAGAGGACATACGTGCTCATCTACTCAGGGATCAGCAACACCCTCTACATGTGAGGAGCACCCCCACTAACACACACTGAATTTCAAATATTTGCTGTCAAGTCACAGGAAAAGAGATGACCACATGTTTTCACTGATTAAATAAACAAACAAATGCAAGAATGCAAGAATGCAAGAAGAAAGCAACTTCATAGTGAGTGCCATTAGAGGAAAAGAATGAGAAGGCTGAATCTGACAGGCTGCTCATTGTGATATATTTGTGCCATTCCTATTATTATTAGTCACTTGTACATTTCCAAAGCAGTTAACTCAGTAATCCTCACAGGGCCTGTGGGAGGTGAGACAGTTATTACCCATTAAGTAAAAACACTGGTTGTCAATGATACCAAATGTTTTGGCTGTGGGAAGGCTACCAGAAAAGAGGATACTCTGAATTCTTGGAAAGTAGGGCAGCACAAGATCTTAGAAGTTCTCATTTTGGCTGTATTCAGAGTCAAAATGGTCTCCCTGCTGCCCAGAGAGGCCTCCCTGCAGTATGTGCAGTATTTCCAGGTATTGAAGGAGTTATTTGAGCCTGTATCCTTTTACGAAGACCTTTGGTAAGATTGTGAAGAGTGGTCTCAGGCCCCTGACAGAGCATCTGTCAGGCACAATGCTCTTCCCAGTAACTGCTGGGAATGACAGAAGAAAAGTGTCTTTATTCTGAATGTTGCTATCTTTGTGTTGGCTCCCCACAGTAGAAACTGGAAGATCATCCTCAAGCACTGCAGCCCTGCACAGAGGGGACCCTGCCCAGCCTTTGGCCCTGCAAAGCAGAGAAAGAATTCAGCATGGCCTTCCCCACCAGAGTTATTCAAAGATCAGGCTCCAAGATTCCACCCTGAACACATTCTTGGGAAGAAAAAGAAATTTCCCTGTTAACTGACCAAGTGCCAGGAAGAGTGTTTATGAAGCCCCTTCTCTGAGAACAGTGTTTGATGCTGCTTACAAAGCCTCCCTCATCCCCATTAGGCAGGGCTCCAAGCTCCTCCAAGCTTCCCCAGCTCCCAGCTCCTTGGACCTGGAGCTATCCATGGTTTGTGCAACACACCCAGTTCTCATGTTCTTACTGCAAACATCTGACTTCATGCACGGTTCCTGTTTTGGCACTGTAGTGTCCAAATCCTCATATCACATCACGAAATTGTTCAGCTCAGAACAAGTGGCCCCAGCATTCACCCACCTTAGGAACAACCAATGCTACAAACGTGGAGAAGGTAGATTGTAGCAACTTCTGAACTGACGTCTTAATTAAAGGAATTTTAGGACTCTGCTTAGGAGAGAAATATCAGAAATGAGAGATGCTCTGGAGAGATACTCTGGAGCTTTAGGTAGTGGAAGAAAAAACTTGATGAATTCAGGAGCTGGCAAAGACTTCTGGTGTGTGAAACTGTTCCAGAGAGTCCCAAGAGCATCTCCACATAGAAGTGATCAATAGCCTCTGTGGCTGGACCAGTGGGAAAGCAGAAATCTGTGCTGGCTGTGAAGCCCAAAGCTTTTGGATCTCCAGAACAGAAGCTATACAACCAGCACTTTCTCTGTCTCTGAGCTAGTGGAGTAGTTTTAGGGACCTTGATATCAAAGAGCAATGAGAACTTGCAAGTCAAATGCTTCTCATTAGTGGCTCATTTTCTTGATGTGAGGGATAAAAGCACAGAATGAGCTAAAGCATCTCCCAGCGTTTTGGTGGAGGGGAAGAGAATAACTACAGAAGATCATCCCTTCCCCAGGCAGTGACTCTAGAGCTTGGCATGACACTGAAGCAGGGCTGTATTGCATCACCGTGCTGCCATCCCAGGCTGAGTGCCTGGCAGTACATCTCCCAGCCTTCAGGAGCTAAACAGGCAGAGACTTGGGCAACAAGGGCAGGAATACACAAGCTGTGCTTTGAAAAGCCACATGAGCATGGTGTTTCTGGAGCTTGTAAACTTGTAGGGGTCTCTTGGTTTTCTGGATATTCCTTGGGGAAGCTGATGCTTGAATATAACCAGCTGGGAAACATAAAAAAATATGTCTGTAACAATATTTGCACCCATTTTCTGGCATTTTAAGAGCCATCAACCTGCCATCAAGTCGGTGGAGGACTACTGCAGGTCTCAGATCAGTTCTGAGATAGCCATTAGCAGGCAGTAGTCTGACCTTTTAGTGTTGAAGAACCAGCATTAAAGAGGACTCTGGAGAATGGTCCGAGGGCTGAGGAGTCAGCTGATGAGGGATTGTTCCTCCCAATGGCCAAATGGTGATGTACCAAATCTTCACTGGTGGTAGAGAAGAAACTCATATGTTTAGAGCAGCCGCAAAAAAATTGGCCATGCTGACCTTCCAAATGATAGTGAGAATTCTCTGAAATATTTAAGAGATTCTTGGTGCCCTTGCATCCAGCTGTTTGCCTGCTTAGGGTAGATCCACTTCTTTGGGACCCATCTACTTGAAATTACTGCGAGGGTTTGTTCACTTTTCTGAACACTCACATTTTTTGGAAAGCAAGGTGCAGCCCACAGAAACAAGGTCTAGTCTTTCCAACCACAGATCACCAGCCCTCTTTGAGTCCAGCTCACAGCTGTGAGCCATGACAGATTGTAAATCTGAGGGCTGGAATGGGAGAACATCCGGGTGGCCACCAGAGAGGGCTGGGGGGAGCTGTCAGGGGCACCGCATGGCTTTTGATCAGCCCTAGGAACTGGCAGTATTCTGCAGGCGCTAATCCGCTCCTTTAGTGATTCTCAGCAATCAGCTTCCTGTCACAGCTGAAGGAGGGAAAAAGCTACTTGATCACAAACCTGAGGGAGCTGGTGTTGAAACATACCTTTAGCTTTTTTCTGAATTTCTTTAAATTATAAAAGAGGAAGGTTAAGAGGGAAATACAAAGAAATATACTCCAAGTACTCACTCTACAGAGTAGTACTCTCGATTTACTCATGGTACATTTTCAAACAGATTATTTGCCTTTTTGTTTTCTGCTTTCTTGAGATTTCACATGATTTGGAGAAGGGATTGTAGTCTCTTGAGATTGTGCAGGCAATCATCAGGATAGTCAACTATGGCTCGTCCAGCCTGTTAGATAACTCCACATTTGTGTGCAGCCTTCCCGTGTAAAACAGATAGAATACTGTTCCCTTCATAGAGAAGAGGAAGCTGGAAACCTCAAGTCATGCTGCAAAGCTGTGGCTGAGAACTAGATCCAGATCAAATTATCTCAAATGGCTTAGCTGTAAGAGTCTCATTGTGAAATCCTTTGTTTGAGCTGTCTTTTCATTTGCATGGTGCTGTTTCTGCTTTTGGTGGACCACCCTAGAACACATGTTGCCTCCTCAACCCAAAAGTGGATCTATCATTTAGTAACTGTCAGAGCATGAACTCTTTTCACTTGCTGGGATCACAAAACTTCCTACAGAAACGCTCATCGGCTGCAGAGAAAATGATGCCCAGTTAAAATTTAATTCACAGATGGGAAAAAAATCCTCTAGAGACTGATCATTTGTATCACAGCTGTCTTAAGGGGAAGAGAGACTAGAGACTTGCTGAGCTCTGCACTTGAAACTTCAGTCAGTCCCAAAATCAAAGATTTATTGCTCAGGCAGGGTCCCACTGGAGGCTCAGCACTTCCTGGCCTGTATGATGTGAATGAAGCCACAAGTCAGGTGGCTTTCCCAATATCATGCTTTGAATCCAGCTGATTCAAGTGCAGAATGGAAAACTCCTGAGCTCCATTACAGCTCCTGACCTGTGGGACAGTCCCGCCTCTCTGAATGTAATAAGTTTTTTAATGGGACCAGGTGTGCAGCACAAACTAAAAAGAGTCCAAGGGAAACCTCTCACTGACTGGTAGCCACAGCCATGTTCTCTAGGTCCAATCACCAGTGTCACAAGGACACGTAGAAGTGTTCTCTACCACCAAAGTATGTGTTGCTGTCCTTGATCCTAAATATACAGGCTGACTTTTAATTAGCAACATATGGCCCAGAGGAATGGCAAGATGTGTCTGAATTTACCTCTATCTTGATTTCATCAGGAAGTTGCCTTCTGATGCTGATCAGCTGTGAAACTCTTGGCACATCTCATGCTAATGGAGTGAAGCTGCAGCTGGCAGCTCCTCCCAGGCTCTCCCTGGGCTCTTATTCACCAGCCTCTGAATAGCACCTGCTGCAGGTGAAGCCTCCTCGGAGTACCAACCTAGGCCAAAGTTCCTATGTGGAGGAATAGGATGCTCTACTGAGCCACCCCAGTGCTGGCAGGCAGAGGAGTTACAAGGCTTCAGTAGGATGGGGAAAGGGTATTTGAAAGGGTGGGAGGTTTAAACAAGGATCATCCACTGCGTGAATCTCAAGATTGGATTTATCAGAGAGAAATCCTGCTTTGTTATTCCAAATTATCTTGGTTCCAGTTCTGTGTGGGTGGAGGTGTATGTAAGTGTGAATGTGGTAAGTGTACAAACAGAGCACAGCCAGACTGACACCTCTACAACCATCTGGCTTCCTTCACACTTGCTACTGGCTCTGTTGTGCCAGGGACTGATGTGACCCCACTGATAAGCAAGCACAACTTGTCACAGAACAGCCCATTCTTTAATGCTGGCTGGGAATGCAAAATGGGGAAGTGCAGGGCCAGGGGATAGAGCACACTCCTTCCCCACCTGCCTTCTTATTCCAGGAGGGAGAATGGGCTCTGGTGAAGCCCTGGCTCACACCAGCCCCACTCGTCTCTCTCTTCAGGCTTGCTGTATTTCTTCTCCCTGCCTAATTTCCCTGTGAGGGAGCGTGGCCAGGCTCACTTCCACTCTCAAAGCAGATGTGAGGCTTGGGACTGCAGCTCCCAGAGAGCTGGGCTATGTTGTCCCATACCAAAGCCCAGCCGTGTGGTGGCCTTGATGCTGCAGCACGCAGTGAGTTCAAAATGGCAGGGAGGTACTTGTGTTGAGCACATCTCCCTTGTTATACTGGGTGGCTCAAGCCTGCTGACAGCTTTAATTTAGGAAGTTGATGGTGGCTCTCAGGTGTCTGCCTGAGTTTGACTGCCTTGGTTTGACTGAGCTTGAAACACATCCCCTTCACTCCCCTATGGCATAGCCTATTCAAGGTCACAGAGTGCCTCTGCTACCATGGGAGTCACGCATCCCCAAGTTCCCCTCCTGCACTTGCCCTTTTCCTCTTGTGTTGCAGTCTGGAGAGCATTGCATAGAAGTTTCTGAGGCCTGAGAGCCTGGTAGCAGCAGGATGACAGCATCCCTGCCTGCAAGAGCCTCAGAGTTAGAGGGTGATGTCCCGTGGCCTTCACGGAGTCCATGCCCCAAAAGGAGGCAGCACAAAGGTCTGCAGCTCTCCAGATGGCCCTTAGAACATGTGAGCAGCCCTACTCTCCATTCCATAGGCTGGTTTCTTGGACACAAATGTGCACTGTGGAAGAAATAGGGTCCGTGTACGAGAGAGGCTGAGCTGGAATAGGCACTGGGGCTGAGACAGCCTTCTTGGTGATTGCTTTTCTTTATTCAGTATCTACTGCTGGAGGGCAGCTTAATCCTAGCACTTGCCTTTCTTCCCACGTTAAATGCCATTGCTCTTACCCTACACACCCAGGTGCTAACAGACTAAACAAGAAGAAGGAGCAGGGGGTGTATAATTGTGATACCACTATATGTCACAGCTTACACAGCAGATATTTGGTGTGTGCCAAAAAGGCAGTGGCTCCCAGAGGAGATTTCTCCCTAGAAAAGCAGCATTTCACACTGACAGCTTCTGTAATGTGGGGAAAACTACGCATCCTTAGTCCCAGGGGTCCTACCATGAGGTGTAAGCAACCAACTTACCTCTCCTGCAGTAGCCCTCAAGCAGAACAGTTTGCCTTGGGACAGTGGATACACCTTGTGCTTCCTCAGTTTGTTTTGATACCCTTCTACTGCAAGACCATATTTAAAGAAAATAAATGAGTTAATTCTGCCAAACCAAAGGGTTTGACATTTGATTGCAAGTTTTGGGAAGAGAGATAAAATGTTTTTTCTTCTCAGCCATGACCACATAGAGTTTGGTTGACACACTTCCCACCGCAGCAGTGCAGTCTTTCAAGCACACTGCTTTCTTAAGCCATCTTTTTGGTTTAGGCTGTGGGGTTTTTGTGGTCAGTCTCAGGTTTCCTTGTCAGATTTGGGAGCTGTGTGTCTATCCTCAGAACTGCTGAGCATGTCTCACAGGCTCTCTTCTCTGCACCTAAGTTGAGTTGGTTTTTAGATATTGTTTTCTATTGCTCAGGGGCTGAGAAAATGCCAGTGAAAAGGGCAGACCTTGATGGAGAATGAATTTCTCTGGAGGGAAGAGAGAACCGCAGACGCCTGCCCTTCTATTCCTGTTTACCTTTGCTTTCAGGAGGTCAATTAAATTGTGGGCATAAACTTACATTGCGGTTTGCAAACTGATACTCACCAGAAGGTGTTCTGGCGTCACAGAGCATTTTGTGTTTCAGTTTCTTCTTTCCCAGCTCCTTTATGGCTTGGTAATAACTTGCAACACATGTATCACAGCAACATTATTTGCACAACATTTTTGCAGTATCACAATAAAATTTAGTTAGCAAAATTCTCATGAAGATGTTACTCCTGTGGAATGACCAACAATACATTTTGAACACAGACTTTCCCATTTTTTCCTTGTGGTACAGCTGCAGGATTTCTTCATAAGCAGTGATTGAAAGGTACATAGTTTTTAATTCTGCGTATGTTGAGAAAGGGTGTGGGGGAGTAATGGTTCAGGCAACAGACATTCATTTGGCCTCCAACCCACTCAGTTACCCCCTTTCACATGGGACATAACCACCCTATGGAACTCACTGCTGCAGGATTCATCTCAGTGTCTCAAACAGCACAACAGAAGAAGCCTATCATGGTCAAATACAGTGATCTAGCCAAAGCTCCATCTCTGGACACATCTGGAGTGCAAGCTATCAGGTGCTAAAAGGGTGCAGAAGGGAAAAGATCCCTCTGTCAATGCCAAGTTTTCATACTTCACCTGCTGTCAAAGCTAGGAGAATGAACTAGGTGGACTTTTGATCTTATTCAGTATAGCACTTACTTCAAATTTACACTGACTGAGAGTCAAGCCTAGTTTCTATCACAGTGTATTGTGCAATTCTTGCTCTCATTTCCAGCGTTGTCCCACCCCATCCCACAGAGGTTAGTGAGTTTGTATCTCAAGGAAAAGAGAGAGTATTTTCTGACTGCAGTCACATTTGTACCATCAAGCCTTGCCCAGTTTTGCTTCTGAGTTCTTACTCAGAAAACTGCTTGCACTTACTTCAAAGAAAGTGCTTACATGCAGCTGACTTTAACATATATCTTGGAATAAGGCTTCATCAGCTCTCTATCCATGTGATGACTGTCCCATCATTTTATCATCTATTTTCTTGGTCCTGGACTCTAACAGAACCTCTCTTAGGCTCTCCCTTCCCACGGACACTGTCCTGACACAGAACCCAGGAGCTGCTATCTTAGATCCTCAAGTCAGGAGGAGCTTTTCTTTGCTAGACTGACCTAAGAAAAAGAGGCAGTTAACTCAAGAAGAGCTCTCCAGCAAAAATTAATGGGATATAGTGTGTTTTTCAAATTCCCTTAGTAAAGCCTTGAAGTCAAAGGCGGAGGCTGGTAGATCTATCAAGTGGAACTGTCTGGGGCTGTTGGGATTCCTGTCCATTCATCATCCAGGCTCTTCTACAAATCTGCACTGTTGCATTTGTTGGCAAGTCTATATTTTTAGCATCTTGAGATCCTTATACAATGCTCCTGAATTTCCCCAGTCCCAGAGTCTGACGTGCTTGCACCCAAACCTGATAATACTTATCCGTCATTCCACATTCCTCCCTGGCAAGGCTCCCTCACTGGTCAGCAGCTCTTGTTCACTGCCATGTGCTGATTGCTTGAATGATCTAGAAAGGAAGATGTACAATAATACAGGAAGGATGTGTAATGAGGTAAGGAAGATGATAATGAGATAAAAGCAATGCAAATTCCTCCTGGATAAGAAAGGACTTGACAAAGCTTGGGGAGTCACTCCTCAGTGGTTCAGTGAAGAGGGATCCCCTTTACAAGAGAAAGAGTGATGAACACAAGTAAAGGCATGATGGAGCCCTTCTCTGATTCACAGACTATGGGGCTCTAGGTGATATGTAGCAATGCTCAGGGAGGAGGTTGGCACTTGTGGTCATGGATCACTGCTGAGGTCCCAACACTTTTGTATCAGCTGCTTTGAGCTACAGGTCTGATCACCCACCCCCATGGGAGATAATGCAGTGACAGTGGCAAGACCCTGAGCATTCCAGGATGAGCATTGCTTCAGGAAGGAGAAAGTGAGTCATCAGTATGAGTGTGCCAGTGGTCTTAAAAGGGACAGCTGGCAACACCTGGCTTTTTCCCTTATAAGCACAAAAGTGATGGAGGGGGAAAAAAGCTACAGAATGGGGAATTCCAATGGAATACACATATTTTAACAGCAGCCATAAACTCAGCAGTAGTCAGAAAGGGCCTGGGTAGCTAGAAGGCACAGGGCCATTGCAAATAACAGTAAGTTATGCAATTTTTCTTCTCATTCTTGTTGCTGGCTTCTGAGAGTTGGCTTAGGAAGTTTCCCTCTCAGGGAGTGGGGGAATGTCTGACTTCAGTTATCTGTGTACCATCAGTCCAACTTCTATAATTTTCAAGGCAGTCAGCAAGTCTCAGAAACACGGCAAATAATGACCACTTGTCAGAAGGAGTATGAGTTATCCTGCCCCAGGACCTGCCTTTGGCTGCCCAATGACTGAGCTGATTAGCTGCCATGACAGAGGATGAAGACCAAAGATGCTTATGTCACACTTGAGCCCTCCGAGACCTGACATCTTTTCTAGGAAATCTGGTGCTCGCCACTGTTGGACATAGGACAGAAAGAGAGATTCATTCCACATGCGTATTTCCAGTGGTCCCCTTCCTGTTTTTCTCTCTGATGCTGCAAGCACAGTTTCAGGCTTTGGCTCCTACATCCACCATGACCTCCCACACTTTAATGTCTGCAGCACCTGTAGAGAAACCTGGAGCATCCTGCATTTCATTGCCTGATTCTACCAGCTACACGTCTGGGGATGACCTGGCTGTCATGCTGACAGTCTGGAATAACACCTGGACCTTCAGGGTGTAGGAAGAGGGTTAGACAGTATCAGAGTGATTTGAAAGAGAGGCAAAAGATTGTCTGCTCCAGAGTCACTATGGGCTTTTGGGCTTTGTGTTGAGCCGGCTTGGTGGAATCAGCAGTTCTCAGGACTGCTCAAGACTGTCATACCCCACCTGTCTGGGGACTCCGGCACTACTAAAAGCTGGCATTTTGCTTTATTAATCAAGTACTGTTTTCTTGTGGCTTTCTCGTAGCTGCAGTTACAGCCTGTCTAGTCATTAGCAACTCCAGGCTGACACACAAGACGAGGTGCTCACCACTCATCAAATGCTGAGCTTATTTGCATACTTTCACTTTCCATGCAATTTTTAACAGTGCAAACAGATGACATGAGATTTTTATCTCATTACCTTCATATAGCTTTTATCCCCCTTAAACTTTCAAAGAAATACTACATGCCACCAAGATTTTGGTCCAGCAGCTGTAAGAAGCCCCATGCAAAGAGAATGGCCTAAAGCCAGGTAGCTTGGTTACATAAAAAGTCTAAATACACCAGGACAGAAGTGTTGTACAAAGTGGAGTCTTAACTGCTCAGACTGATCCAAGCTACTGAAAACTGTCTTCCTTCTACATATGCTCTTCTTTCATTTACAGGTCTGAACATTTTGGTATGAAACTCCCTCCTCTCTCTTCTGATGAACTGCTTGCCTTCAGTGCACATTGTGTCCCAAGACATTGTCTCTTTGGAGTAGTCCTTGTGGAAAAGGTCTTCTTGTTGATGTGCTGCAGGCACATGGAAATGGGGGTGGCACCCCTGATAAGCTCCCCATCAGGCATCAAAGGGTCCCTGGTGGGTCTGGTGTCCAGGCACCATGTCCAGCCTTCGCTGTCTGCTACACAGCCCAGTAGAGGATTTGAAGTGGACTGGAGGGTATTGTAAGAGTGAGTATGTGAAGCATAAGGAGTTCCAGCACTGCAATGCAGCCATTAGAAGCTAGGCTTCCTTAACCTTACTGCTCCCCATAGATTTAACTTTTCTTTCTGGAGCTCATACCTCAGAGCAGTACCTATACATTTACAGGGGACCATGCTGGTGATCCTCTTTCAACAAAAATACTTCCTGCTTCTTTGAAGCTGGAATTGAACAAATTTTCCTTCAAGCTGCTTTATATTGCATCTAGTCCAGGCATCAGCAGGAAATTCATCTGTATTTCTGCATCATTATGCCTGCAACCAAGAACTGCAGCAGCATCCCAAGGTGAGGTCTGTTCTCTTCACTCACATCATCAACTTTCACACCACCATAAAATGGTCCTGTATCACAACAGACAAGGGGGCAAATCAGACAAGACCTCTCCACTGTTTTGCCCAGGTGACAAGCACTATTCATACATCACTCTCTATGGGCTTTGACTGAGCCACACTGAGCCTCCCACAAACAAAGGGGATGAGAGATTCTGCTATGAAGCACTCAGTATGTAAGGAGACAAAAGAGTGATAGGATCTGAGAGGAAACAAATAAAAAAGCTTTTTTTTTTCAAGATCACAGAACAGGTCAGCAGCATTAGGTAACACAATGCTGAACTAAATACCAAAGTGCAGGTGTTTCCTGTAGGACTCCTTCTGTAGATAATTTAATCTATTGAGCAGGTTTTGTTACAGAAATATTTAGGAAGATGTTCACTGCTTTGATTTGGGTTCACAGGCACATCAAACATGTTGCAGCTGTGTATCATTGGAAGTAAAATGAGCAACTGACAGTGTAGAATGGAGCAATCTGTCAAACTCATACAGCCCTTTTTGATTCCCATTTCTAGGAATAAAAGAAACATTTTTGCAACTACATGAACTGTTAAACATTCTCGCATTGTTACGCTGTTAACTCCCTTCTGTAGCAGAAGGAGGAAGGTCCATTAGACCTTTATCCAACCTGATTTTTTATAAGATTCTTTAAGACCCCTGTAAACCAGAAAAGGTATATGGCATTAAAAAAATTGCTTAGGTGAGAAAGCTGAAATGTGAGGTGGTGTTCTGCAGAAAGACCCTGCCCTTCTGGAGCATCCAATCCATGCCCTACTATATCTGCCAAGGCAATTCTGAAGATACAGCCCCACTGCCCAGTTTCCAAAGAAAATATCAATTAAAAAAAATCTTTTCCTTCAGTTTTTCATTCCATTAAAATATCAAGCTGGGTTATTGAGATGGGATGCATGGATTTTGCTCTGGGTATTTTCAGAGCTGTTTCACATCAGGATCACTGTTTCATCAATAGAAATGTAAATCACAGCTGAGCCAGTAGGAAAGGTGAAACAGCTAAGATGGCAGGAATCCATTGTTTCAAGTCTTTTGCTCAGAAAGCTTTTTCTATTTCTTTTCACCAACTTCTCATATGTTGTTTTTTCTATTTTTTTTTTCTCACAAAACATAATTAACTTAATCAGATTTTTGTTAAAGGAAGGAGCCCAGAGATAGGCTGAAGCCTCTCCTAAGCGCCTTTCTGTCTGGGAGGAATCCGAGTCCCAAATATTGAATGTTCTTGTCTGGCATGCTGAATGTCACACAAATATCAGCTGTAGTACAAGTGAAATGCTTTGGTGAATCACTGCACAGTACCTGAGATTCCTGACAGTTCAGTCCCATCCTATTAACAGCCCTGTTAAAAAAAAAAAAAAAAAAAAAAAAAAAAAAGCCTGAAAATTATCCAATGTAAAAATATGTAATAAATTAATATAGTGCAGATCTCCTAAGATTAATAAAACCCACCCTGAACTTATTTTTATAAACATTTGTGATCACAACTGGCCTTTGTAGAGGGTTCAGAATTTGTATCCTGGGTAGACAACCACGTAAAATAGGAAAATTCACTGGGCTTTTTCTATCTACATTTTATACCTGATCCACTTAGCTGCTTAGGTTTTTCTCCGGGAGCAGAGGCACGCACCACTTTCATCATTTCATGGCAAGCCTCCTTCCACTCTCCAGACATGGAGATTCCTAGGGAGAACAGATATGTCTAAGGGGATCAGAGATATTTTAGGCTGTGGACCTGTCTTCTGCTGAGCAGTAAATTGCAATATCATCTTCTCTAAATGAGAAAATATCCACTCAAACAACAACCAGGTAGTCTACGCTCTGTCCACAAATGGGTGCAAATCCCACTTGTTCAAAAATCCAGAAGTGTTTATCATGCACTACTCAAGAAAGAGAAGCAAGTGTCAGGTTTAGAGCTTACTGCCTGAATGACCCAATATGAAATGAAAGAAACTGCCCTTTTCAGAAAGGCAGTATCAGCATAGGTGATAATTTTTGGGATTTTAAGGCCAGTGAGGCCTACATAGTTCATGACACAGACCAAAACACCAACTCACAAAGCAGGACTTCAGTTATAACCATACTTTTTAGAAATTTGTGCCGTGTAGGCAGGTAAAATTAATTTAAATAAGGGAGAGGCACATGGTAGGTGCTTGCTTAAGGCTATAAAGCAGTGCTTAAACATGCATATAAGTAAGGAAATACAAGCCTAAAGGAAAAAAATGCGAAGCTGACACAGCAAGGTGGCTGCAGTCATGGTTCATGTAGCAGCAATATAAAGGGTGTCTGCAAAAGAGTGGACAATGAAGTGAGGCTCAGTGGCACGTGGGTGTTTTTTTGTACACTGCTTGTTCAATTCATTTATTCTATGTTGGCTGGTGTCACCTATCCCAAAGATTTCAGGATGCTCCTCTGTCACAGGCTTCCAGAGTGGTTTCAGCTGTGGAGTCACTGCCTACCTTCACCAAGCAGCCACAGCTACCAGCCTGCAATCACCTGCAGCATCTGTGTCCCAACCAAACTTCTCAATAACCACAGCCAGCCAGTCTCTTTGTTAAACAGCTTCCCCTTGGACTAACACAATGATCATTTTCCCACATCTGTCATGCCACAGCTGGAACAGAGGCTGCCTAGTTGGGACCAGGGACAACAGCCATAGCTGGCATAAAATGAAGGGTGGTTCAGAAAAAGCCAGTGAAAATACAGCAGTTCACTCCAGGAAGACAGACCCAGTCCTGTCATACTTGAGCTCTGTCCCACACTTCAGATGTACATCACCTCTTTTCCCATCTCAGCATTTCTCCAACATCCATTACATCATGGGCTTCCCCCGCCAGCCTTTGTCCTCCCAAACACCTCAAGCCAGCAGCACCCTGGCCACAGGCAATATTTTTTATTCAATTTTTTGTTTGTTTTATTAAAATACTAACAGTAAATACATTAATTAGTAAGAGAGAGCAAGTAGGAAACACGAGGCAGGATGGAAAGGTTTGACCAGCTATAAATAGCAGCTAGAATAAACAGAAAACTGTGAACCATGGGCTGGGAGGCTGGGTTTCACATGGAACCAGCACCTGCTGCTGGGAGTCTTCCACCAATTTGTTTATTTGCTTTTGAAACAAAAATTATATACAATGATAGACTCCAGGTTGAGAGATTTGCCACTTTCTGGGAAAACATTATTACTTAGCCATCACTGGCAGGTGTTTTTGCACCTCCTGTGCACTGCTTGACCCACTCTGCATGCCAGAGGCAAGGTAGGGCTTTTGGCATGGACTTCTCTTGCCCTAAAACCTTGGGATGTGCTGGCAGCCTGGATAGCTGCTTGTAGATTAGCAGGATAGGTCACAGCACATTAGCTGAGCCTACAGGGGCTTAGGATATTTCACAGAAATTCAGATTTTGGGAACAAGAGGCATGGTTAGAGAGGGGACCACATGGTGGGCTCTGCCTTAGGGGCACACAACAGGAGGGGATCCTGAAAGGTCCAAGGGAAACATGCATTGATGGTACAAATGAACCTTGGAAACATTTCTGATTGGGGGAAAGAAAGGATGCAGAGGATTGTCCTGGAATGTCTACAAAGCCATCACAGATAGGCTTCCCAGGGAGTGGGGATGGTGACTCTGAGCAGACCTGGCACAATCTGGTGGGAGCACATGTGGGGTGCAGGGGCTCAAGCATTTTATCTTCCCATGAAGGCAGGTTGTCAGGGACAAGAGGGATCACCCAGTGCAGCTCTCAGCGTGGCTGTCCCAGGTCAGTGTGTGTGGCAGTGGCATGTTTCTGCAGACACCACAATGACTCCTCCTGGCCTCAGAACTCCACTCAAAGACCACTGCCCGTGGCTGCTTCCAAACAGACTTTCCCCCAGGAAATAAAGGGGTGCAGGATGCATGCTTTTCTCAGCCATGCAAACATCACAGCCCCTTAAGAAGGTGACTGTACTCACCCCTACCCTGGGACAGTCCCTGTGGGTGAGGTGCTTGGGTGAGTACGGTATTTTTCAGTCAAGTCTGCCTGAATGAAGAAAAGACAGGAATTCTTAACCTGACTAATGCTCCTCCACTGAATTTCAGCCATCACTGTAGTAGAGCTCAGTAACTTGTTTTTATCTCCCAGAAAATCAGCCTGTCTGGACACCAAGCCATTAAGAGATGCTGTGTCCCACACAGCCTCCACACATACCCTGTCTCAATGTGTGCCAGCACCCCCTGTGCTCAACATGCCTCATTTCTTATTTATATTTGCCAGGTTTGAAACTGCAACCCCTGTTGCTTGTTATGCCTCTCTCTCCTAGATTAAAGAGCCCTAAAATGTCACCCTTTCAATGTTATAATCTGCCTTCTGCTATTATTGCCTCTCAGTAAATAAAAAGGACTTCCCAGTCATTATTTTATACTCCACAATGACAGTGCTTTTTCAGATCAATTAGTTTTCACTCCTCTTATCTGCATTCAAGCCTCACCTCCCTTTCAGTGTTTCCATTGCCTGCTCAGGGACCTTTCCTGTGTCTCCCCTGACCTCTGGGAGAGGAGCTGAGCTGACTCAAAAGGGGAGCTTGGTGTGAGGACATCCGATCTGCTTACAGACCAGCCAACCTAATGTTGAACATGGGCAATGCCTTTGTGCATGTCTGAGCTTCTCACTGCACATCCTGGGAAGATAACAATTGCTGGCTTGCCTGTAAAGTTACATCCCCTTTAGCACAATCAGCTTGTACAAGACATATCAGTTTTTGTGACTGGGTACTTATCTATAAGGACTTTCATTCTCTACCTTGTTCACAATTACCTTTCAAAAAGAACCTCTCAATTGAAAAAATCTTATTTTACACACTCTCCCTTTCTATCCTGAAATACATTAAAACATCAGGGCAAAATCTTTTTCTACAAACAACTGCAAAAACTAACTTGACTGGGGATGCTCTCTGGATTTTCTCTCTCTCTCTCTCTTTCAAATCAGTATTTTTTCATTCTGGCAAGTACCCACCCTATTCCTACCCAACACACAGAAACCAGAAGCTAATCTTAAGTGGGTCAGACCAACTTCATTGTCCATCTTGAGAGAAGTTTAAAATATAAGCTGTCAACAGTGCATAGTTAAAAAGGATACTGAAAGCCATCGAAGGCCAGTTTGGACTACATGACAGTGAAATCTCTTTTAAGGAATGGTAGGAAACCGTGTTTAGTTTTTAAATATAGCTTTTCAACCCCCTGCTATGGCTTTACAATGTAGGAGCAGCATCACTGTTCCCCAAAATATCCTAACCACATCATGCTAGAAATCGAGCTTTACTACTTCACTTTGTTTCCTAGCTACCAAATTTTTTTTAGCTTAGTAGTAGAGATGAGCAGTGAAATTTGGCATTCAAACTGCAATTTCATAAAAGCCTTAAAAAACCTCATGCATATATACATATCTATCTATATATACATCTGTAACAATTACAGTTGCTACCATAGTTCTCTTATCAGAAATGTTTCAGTTACTACTGCCTCCATCCTGGTTATCCATTCATTCCCATCCTGGGGCCCCTGCCAGCCTAGTCCTGGACACCCCCCCGTTCTGCCCCTACCTCACAGCCCCCTCCATCCCAGCCCCCCAGCTCTGCCTTACACCCTTTTCCCACCCCAGCCCCATCTGCTGTCGGAGCATTCTCTCTTCTCTCCTCTCCTCTCACCCCTTCCAGCTCTACCAGTCCCTTTACATTCATCACATTAAAGAAAACATTTCATGGTCATCTCTTTTATCTCCTTCAGTGAACAGTTAATCAGAAAAAATGCTTTCATGTTGCTAAATCAGGGCCAGTGGGCAAAGCCAGGCTGACAAGAGACATTTTCCTCTGCTACTAACCTGGGCTAAATAGTATTAATTACAGAGGCTGGGCTTTGATTGCTGGAGTGTGGTGGGGCTGGAGAGCTCCCTCCTCCCCCTCTGCTCCCTCCCACCACAGACCCACACTGTGCCTCCTTACCTGCCTGCCCTTTGCCAGCATCCCCATCTCATGTCACAGCACAGCTGCAAGTGGGACCCCCTAAATTTTCATCTGGGCTGCTCAGACAGTAATTCTGGCAGAGTCAGATCCCTGGGCTGGAGGACAGTCCAGCTGGGTGGTTGGGGTGTCCCTGTCCTTGCCTCCCCCATGCTTGTCTGCCCAAGGCAATGTCTTTTTCAGGACAGAAACTGCTTCTTTTCATGTGTTTCAAAGAACCTGAGTTCTGGGAGGCAACTCAGTAGACATCACCCCATACAATGTTTCTCAGCCTGTGGTCTGTGGGCCACAAGTGGTCTGTCAGATGTAAAAGGGACTGCAAAATGACTGCAGACAATTCCTTGGGACAGACATATCCATCCTCACACATACCACAAAGGAACAAAGACAACAGGCAGTGGGAGCAGAAGGCAAATTGAGGACAATATGTTACAACTCAGTCCTCCATGGGGAGATCCAAAGGTGTTTATAGCTCTTTCAAAGAAAGAAATTAAAAATCGGCCAGACTAGCCCCACAGACATGAGAGGCTGATCTCTGCACATCCCCAAGGAGATTATGAAGGAAATGACACTGTGCCCCAATTTGTGTTGGTAATAGTATCCCACACAGTCTCCCAGGTGGAAGGCGACACCCTTCCATCCCAAAGATGGCATTGGCAAACAATTGGTTACCAGTTCTGCTGAACTGGCTTCCCACAAATTAGCAAAACAGTCCAAATCCCCAGACAAAATGAATCATAGCAGAAAAATTCTGCTTTTTAAAGACAGAATGCCACTAACTTCTTTCCCCATCCCTCTCTGAGCTGAGCAGGACTTTACAAAAGTGACCACAGGAGGAATTTTCAGGGCGGTCACTCTCTGTTTCAGAGACCTTCCCTTGGGATGGGTGGCACAGTTTGAGGCCTGAGTCAAGCTGTGGTTTAAGTTGATTAAGGTGACTGTCTCTGGTGACCCATGGTGCCAAGCCCTGATCCCATGCAGCTCATGGGCAGCATAATGGGAGCACAGGACTCCAGGAAAAAGGCACCTCCAGATTCACTACAAGACTCATCTGGAGCAACCAGACAAGACAATATCTTTAAATGCTTTTTGACATGTTTTGAGTGTTTGTTGCTGTATATGAAGACCTGTTTCTCCAGCCAGTGTGAGCTGGAGTGTGAGGCCAACTGGTTGACCTTTGAAAGTTGGGGTCCCACATTTTCATCCTGGTACTGAAGACCCCATGTCCTTCTTCCTCCTCCTCCTCCATTCTGTACCTGGTTTCCACAGGCTCATCCTGCCCCTTGAGTCGATGCCTTGCTCTACCCTGCACAAGCACAGAGGGAAGCAGAAGGGGTAGGTCTGGTCCATTTTTCTCCAGTCCACACTCTGATCTTCTGTGTGCTCTTCTCAAGGACACATGGATCTGGTTTTCCCAGACAGCAACAACAGTTTGGAGTCTCCACCAGGGCAAATTAGTGCATGGCCTTGGAGATCTGCCAGCATGGTCTAGCCTCTTAGACACATTTCCTCTGAAAAGCAAAGAACAGGAGAATTTGGAAAATACCTGGGGTGATCAGGGCCCAGCAACCAAAGTCAGCTAAACCTTGATATAGCAGTACCTTGCATGGATCCAGATGCTCAGGACAAGTTTATTCCAAGTTTTTTGGGAATAAGGCCTTTTGAAGTAAAAGACCTCAGACTCTAGGGCAAAAGACCTGGATCTCTAGGGCAAAAGACCTCAGACTTGTCAATAGCTTCATTCCCACCTTCAAATTACAGTGTAGCACTTAAGAGAATTAAATACCCAAGTAACACAACTAGGGAGTTGTTCTAATGCTACTCCGCTCTCTATTCAAATGTAAGCTGACAGTGCTGTATTTATAGAACACAGGATAGTAGTTACTGTGCAACACCCTGGAAGAGCTATTGAGGAGGCAGAAATAGGGATTTTGCTGTCTAGGAGGGCAGTACAGAGCCTAAGGGACAAACACATCCTCAGGCAACGAGCAATAGCGCGGGAAGCTAAGGCTTGAGTAGCCACTGCCAAGTTTAGAGTCTGTTGATATGAGTGACAGCTCAGAGTCCTCATTGCAGCATAATTCAGACTACAAACAATGCAGTGGCTTACTTCAGGTATTTAGGGCTCTTCATTTTTTTTTCCTTTTTTTACAGAAAGATGAGAAACTTTATTTTTTTTCCAGTGAAAATGTAGAAGATAAGAACAGCCTGGATCAAATTAAGCCTCCATCTTGCCCCAAGTTTTCAGGCCAGTTTTTGGTTACTTCTGAGAGAAAGGCAAGAAGCTTTGCATCAGTGGGATAATGTGCTTCCAAAAGAGTTTCTTCCTCAGAAGTTGTCTCTCTTGCTTAGAAGTTGTCTTCTGCCTTGAGGCAGGGTGGTTTCTGTCCAAAGCTACTTGATTTGACTTTGTTCTTTGTTTATTTTCAGCTCTGCTGGCTGTCACTGTGAATAATGGATCTTTGGTGCTGAAACACAATTCTCAGATGAATATTGTCTTCCATGGTAAATTCCAGGGCTGCTCAATTGCAGAATAAATCTTACCTTCATGGAGGGGGAGGCTGTTGCCTTTGGAGATGGGACAGGGTGCCTGTACAGCACCTCCCTGTCTGTGCACAGAAGGTCATAACTCCTTGCTGAGATCCTGCCTGTGAGGGCCAGTCTGTCCTCCAGCCTGTGCCCAGTGAGCTGGGCCTGCCTGAAGCTCTCCTGAGCTCCACACTTGGGAATCTGCTGCCACATGGTGGCATACACTCTCTCTTCCTGGCCCTAGGAATCCCTCCTTGGCTTCCAAGGGGTAGCACATGTGGAAAGAACACTTCTGAGCTCTGCATTGCAACTAGCTCACCAGGTTGCCAGGGACCCATTCTGGAGCTACAAGAAGCCTTTCCAAGAGCACTGTTTCCTGTTTGAAGCAACACAAAAGTATGAGGAATGCTGGCAAAAAATCTGAGAGGATCTCGTGTGCTTTGGGGTCAGCAGGTAGGACTTGTTAATGAAAGACTTTTACCTAACCTGAAAACACTAGAAGTATTTCCACAAAGCAGACCAAGGTCTGAATCCACCTCCTTGAATTTCTGCTCTGCCGCAGATGCAAAGGCAGCACCAGGCAGGAAAATAAACTCTGGAGATCATTCCTGTCCCTGACAAAGACTGAGAAGCAGAAAGGTGGTTGTCACAGGAGCTGGTGGAGAGCATCACTTGCTCTGTCTGTGTGCAGCACTTTCAGTTTTCAAGGCAGTGTTTCACTCCTTGAGGCCACAGGTTGCTTTGTTCTGGGTCAGGCAGCTGCATGCTAGAGAGGATGCATTTGCCAGGCAGCTGCTCAAAACAAGGTTGACTGCTTTCTTCCGGAAGGGTGGTGGCACCGGTGGGTGGAAAATCCATGGGAAGTGCCCCGGGGCCACCTTTGCTCTGGATGCTGTGAGGCAGCAGGCTCAGAGGCTGTTGTTCACACAGTGCTCCCTCCATGCACAGAGCTGGAGATGGCAGCTTTGCACAGCAGGCTTGGCTGGCTGGGAGATGCAACGAGCCATCCAGCCAAAGAGGGAGGGTGGCAGAGCAAGGCACCCACTCAAAGGGTCATCTCAGTAGAGCCACTTCATTTGCAAAGAGCCTTGAGGAACTGGGCCCAAACCAATAATGCCTGGAGTCTGCAACAGAAAGACTGATGCGTGGCATTGACAGCATTCCTGCTCTCCTCCACATCAAGTCAAAGCTGAAGTCCATCCAGCAGCAGCTTCTGGATGAGGGAAAAATATAGATTCTGTGAAAATGGTGAATTGCCATGGGCCTTCCTCCCATCCCACCACAGCCCAGTGGTAAAAGCTGCACCTATTTCTTCTTCCAGATTCACCCCCACTGCAGTCCTCTGGCAGTGAAAATAATGCAGGAGCAACACAGGATGGGCACAGTGACACTGGGAGCAGTAAACTGTGAGAAAATAAGGATGGGGAGGTGTGGCCCCTAGGGAGGAAGAGGGACTGTCCAAGAAGCAGAATGGAGAGGGGGAAAGGAATAAAGGTGCTGTGGCCAACATATTAGGAAACTGTGCTGTGGTGGGATCTCTGTGTTGGCAGGACACTGGTGCCCAGAGGCACTGAGTACTCAGGCCTGCAGAGCAGGGACTGGAAGGGCCATCCCTCCTGCGAGTCTAGTAGATGTCTTCATGACACATCACAGAGCTGCCCCATCTTCTACCTCTGCTGCTCCTCAGCTGCCTGAGCCACAGGGAAAGAAGGGATGGCCAAGGAAGGGGATTTTGCAAATGTTGGGACAAAATAGGCAACAAGGCTGTTAGAAGCTCAGTCGCTGTCATTCCATGTGGCTTGATGTGCTACAGGCACAGATGCAGATAAGAGGGAGGCTTTGAGATTACCAGTATCCAGATGTGGAGCATGCAGGCATCCAGGAAGAGCCCAGGGACCAAACCATGGCCAGTATGGCAGCAGTCAGGCCACTTGCTGTTGGCTGTGCCTCTCTTCCTCTCCTCATGGAGATGGGCTAGCCCTCTGCCCCAGACCCTCTGTCCTCACTGCTGCTCTCTGCTCTTGCCTGCTGCATTTTGTTCCATGGAAAAGGATTCACTGTGTGGGGCAGAGGCCACATGTGTGCCCTGGGAGACCTCAGATACCAGGGTAACCCACCTGGGTGATGAACAGTGGTGGAAGGTGCTGCAGAAGTGCTCAGGTTGATTCCCCACAGAGGCACTGTGTGAACAGGCAAACACATCAAAGGGTGTCTCCCTTTCATCCCACTGCTCCAAGCAGACGGCTCCGAAGCATCTCTTCCAAGGACAATATGGGGGAGAACTCTAATAACCTTACAGTGTGGAGCCGTGCCAGCGCTCCCAGTGGCCGCTCTGGCGGCAGCTAAAGGGGCGCCTTCTCTGCTTCCACCCTAATTGCCCTTAATTGGCTCCTGCCTGCTGGCAGCAGAACTGCAAGGGCTCTCCAAGGATCACTGCACAAGAGTGACAACGTTTGGATAAGGATTGTCTGCCCCTGCCTTGCCCCACCTCCATCACACTCTCCCCCACCCACCAGAGCAATACAATAATATTTCCAAGTACCAGATTTTTCTGTCAGTACCTATCTTTTTCCTTCCAGGCCCTACTCTGGAAGGGGCCTTGCCAGGGAGCTGAGGCCAGGGGGGCAGGGCAGGGTCTGTGTCCCAAACCCAGAGGAGGGGGTGTGTGGTGGCCTTGGGCTAAGGGGGATGTAAGCATTGTCCATTAGTACAGCACTGCAGCCACTGCGTCCAAGAGCAGGTGTCAGTGCAGGGAGCCCTGCTGCTCTGCTATGTGCCAGGGCTTCCTGTGCAGGTGACCAGAGCTTAGAGGTCCCCCCCCCCATTGCAGAACCAGCACACCAGGGGACTCAGCCCACAAAATCCCAATTTCCCTAGAGAGATGTGCTGCTGTCCCAGGGTAGCCAGATGGGAATGGGGCTGCATCCCAATGTGATCTGGCTACAGCCTGCACTGTTATTTTGGAGATGCGGAGAGGAGGTAGGGAGGGCTCCTTTCCGTCCCTATTCCACGTCACAGTGCTGGGTGAGGGCACACAAAGCAGAGGCTTCCCAAAACTTCCCTTCCCTAGGAAGGGTTCTCCAGCAGACGCTTGGTCCTTGGTTCATCTGGCTCCAGTTTCCTCTGGCAGACCACCCTGCACTTTCCCCTCTCCACCTGATCCCCTTGTGTCAACAGGAGGACGGGAAGCTGCAATACCAAAAGCACCTTGTAGCTCTGACCAGGCACGTCCCCATCAGACTGCCTCCCTGCTCCTGCTTCCAGCCAGGACAAACCCTTGCTGCAGCAGCAAAATATAGCCAAGTACCTTTCCAGTCCCTCATGGTCACCCACATCCCATCCAGGGCCTGTATCTGCAGGCAGCAGGCATCACATGAGCAACATGCTCCACGGCAAGCTGGCAGGGGCATGGAAGTGCAAACAGGACACAAATTCAGTTCTGATGGAGGGAGCTGCAATGTCCTTCCCACTGATGTTATTTTTAAACTGTTTATCAAAGGCTCACTGCTCTTGGCAGCAGGGTGGGCTATTTTTGGATGCCTGCTTCACCTCTCCACTGGAGATATGCTGGCAAAAGTTTGCCCTTCTTTTGCCTGGCACCCTCAGACCTCCCATGGTCTCTGAGGTTTGCCCCACTATGGTCACTGCTGTTTGCTTCCTCACACATCGAGGGACTCTTTAAGCAGGAGGTCTGAGTTCAGGCAGAGCCTCATTATGAGCCCTTGTGAGCAAAGTCCCTCATCCTTTCCTGCTGTCAGTGGTGACATTGCTGCTTGGGTATAGGCAAAATACACACTTGCACCTACTGCTCTCCTTCAGGATTGGTAGAATTTGTCCTGACCTAAGCCTGGCACCCTGGAGCTTTGCAGTCAAGTTTTTTTTTTTCTCCACTGTTGGCTTTCCACTTGCTGCTGCCATGTCTCTTTACCCATCTAGAAGAGCAAGGTCATGTTTCCCTACTCCACAGGACTGCTGGGACAAGTAATTGGGACAGGATGACTGAAAACTCAACACTGTCCTCACAGAGCCTCTTCTCTATGGATGGGTGAAGGACAGGACAAGTTCCACAGAGGTGCAACACTGGCAAAGGTGGTCTGGTGAGGCAGGGCTCAAAGCAAGTGCAGGGAGGCAACAGGGGTGCATGGAAGTGCAGTACTGGGTGTTGGAATCAGCGAAAGCACATCCTGGAATGGGAATGCAAAGCAAGCCATCAGGCTCTGAGGTTAATAATAGGCTGTCTGAGTCTTGACTGTGTAAAAGAAAATCAGTCCGTAAAAGAAGCTCACTGGCAGAGTGCTTGGCCCTGACAGAATAATCCACAGGAGCCCAAACAAATGACTGGCCTCATTACCGACCTGCAGCCTCAAGCATGGCTTGAGACATGCTGGGCTCACATAAAGAAATCTGCACTGTCCACACTGCTCCTGCAGTACTAGAGAAAAGGACTTGGAGAAGTTTCCCAAGAACATCAACGAATTCAGGGATTTCCTTTTGTTAACAAAGCACAAACCTTCTGCTGAAGGAAGATTTTCTTCATTCAAATATGATTTTGGAGAGCCAAAGGGATGTGCCGGCCAGGAGATTCTCCTCCAGGAATGAGGACAAAAGAAAGCCAGTGTTGGCATGTTCGAGGTTTGTACTCATTTGTGAGATCTGTACTCAAAGAGAACGGATGTGTCTTTTCTTACAGGAAATGACTGGATGAAAAGGTGAAAACCACTTACTTGAGCCTGTTAGAAAGCTTCAAGCTATACAAGCACACATAATTGTACTCTCCAGCCCTGAGCGTTAATGGACAGACTTCTCTGAAATGAGAGACTGGCTCAGGCTTAGGAGAAAATGAGGTGGAGCCCATTGTGATCTGTGACATCCGCCAGCCAGTCAGCCCTGTGGCCTCACTGGTCACCATCTCCCTGGACAAGATAGTCAGAGGGGACTGGAATTGCTGTCAGACCAACAGCAAAGAGCTCAGGGGAAACATCATCGGGGTAAAGAATCAAGGGACAAATGCCAAGGGAGAAACATGAGTGAGGGAAGGAAGATGCACCTCCATGCTGAGGACACAGAACTATATCCAACAGCACCCACAAGTGCTGAAGTGTGTGTAAGACTACTGTGCCAGCACAAGGCAGTGTGTCTGGGAAAACTGGCTTCTGATTTCTAAGCAAGTCAGGAATAAAATGGGCAAGGTCACTAAGCAGCTTCTTCAGACATGCACCAGGGGAGGTGACAGCAGCATGTGGCTGGCTGTGGGAGCCAGCACTGTAAGCGTGGCCAGGGCAAGCTTCACAGGGAGCACATGCTCACGGAGTGAGTCTCGCTGGTGCACTGAGGCTGCTGGCACAACATGTATTGCTGGCATGAGGTCTCACTGAGGCAAGTTGCCCCCTGACATCTGTGGGCATGTTGGATGTGAGCAGACATTCCCATGGTGACTGAAGGTGATGCCATGGGGTGCAGTCAGAAAGACACACTCACCATGAGAGGAGAGGGTGCAAAGGAAAAAAATCATACTCTTGACTTTTGCTCTTAGTAACAGGGGGAGAACTCACTATGAACAGTAGGGTGGTTGGGAAGTCTAGGGCAGAGAACATGAGAACCTGAGCCTGCCTGGATGAGGGATGAGTTCACTGTTCCCAGTCAGAGAACTCAGGAGAACTGAGTTTCTGGAAAGGAAACAAATGGAAGGCAAAAATGAAAGAAATAACTAAGAGTATCAATGTGCTGTTGCTGTAAGCAGGATTCACAGCTTAATGAAAGCAAAACTCATAGATTCCCCTCAAACCTTGAGTCAGAGTTCACTTGGTTGCCTTCTGCCCTGGGTCACCTACAAAAGAGAAGTGAAGAAAAATGCATCAGAGGGCATTGCACATGGCCAAGAGTCTGCCATAGTACCTTTGCCTTTCTGGGGTCATGACAATACAGGGGTAGATTTCCCCGATATGAGTGCAAAAAACTCAGGCTGGAACAGCTGGAGGAAAATAGCTTGGTGGAAGGTGGAAAAGAGACAGGGATTTGAAGGAACAATGGGGAGAGGGACATCATCCTGGACATCACAGGGAATATTAACATACACAAATGCAAGCAACCCCTGCATACTACTGTGTCCAGAAGGCTCCTGATGTGTCCATTTTAATCCTCCATCCATTATTTCAGTAGACAACATAAAGGCCCAGCATACAGGCCCCTTCATCTGACCATGTTTCTGTCACAGAGGTCCTCATCACCAGCCACCACTGTGTTTTGTACAGTGTCCTGACAGGTCAGCCACCTATCCCAAAATCTGGGCCAGGCCACCCGGCCCTATGTGTCACAGCAAGACCCCGATGTGACACAGGGAAGGAGGGGAAGCAATGACTTAGTCCATGTTGGCAGAGGCCCAGGGATCCCAGCCCCACCTGGCAGCAGAACCCCTCTGTTTTGGGCAGCGGGAGCTGGGACAAAGACACACTAGTGGGCACAGCAGCTGCTTGGAGCACGCTGCCCCCCCATGGGGGACATGCTCCCTGCCTGGCACAGAGACCGTCCTCTCCTCCTTTGTGGCGTGAAACAAAGAGCAGAAGGAGGGAAGGAAGTGACTTCTCTGGAAGAGATCGTGGTGGTGGGATGAGCACCCATCTCTTTCCAAACAGACCAAGCAGTGATGCCCCGGCTCTTCTCCCATCCCCTACTGCCTCTCATTCACTGCTGGCATCGCCTCTTTCTGTGCCCTCCGCCTCCCCTTATGCAACAGGGCGAGTGGGAAAAAAAGAAGCAAAATAGAAAGGCAGAGCGAGGGAGGGAGGAAGCCGATGGGGCACTGGCTGGCAGGCAGACAAGAAGCGCGGCAGGGGCGGCTGGGAGCCCGGGACACGCGGCCTGTGCCAGGGCCTTGTGGGCTGCGGGCATGTACGTGCGGTCAGCAACGTGCGCGCTGCAGCCAGCGGGCCGGGCACACGCCGAGCACCCGGGCTGGGCTGGGCTGGGCTGGGCTGGGCTGGCAGACACCCTGCCCTCCTCAGTGGGGTGCAGGGAGCCCCTGCACCAGCCCCATCACTGGCGGGCAGATGGTGGGACAGGCCGCTGGTGTCCAGCCAGCCCCAAGGACAGCACGTGCCACCGCGCGCATCCCCGGCCGCTGCGTCCAGGTGCTCTCACGTTTCCAAGCGGGTAGCTGCGTGGTTCTATCTCACCAGCTGGCTGGCCAGTTTTGACCTAAGGAGGGAAAAATTTTTTGTGCCTTCCGCTGTCCCAAGGCCACATGCCTCCTCCCACTGGCCCGTGCGCGATGCCGTGCCGGGAATCACGCTGCTGCTGCTGCTCCCTTCTGCTTGTGTCAGCAGTTTCAGAGCACTTCTCAGCCTGGCACAGGCTCCCTCCCTCCGCTCAACCCCCTGCATCCTGGCCACCTTTTTGGGAGCATCCTGCCCTGCTCCCACTTCTCACCCACAAGTTCAGCAGCAACGGGAAGTCTCACTTCTACCCCCCACTCAAAAATGCCTCCCCAAATCACTCAACATTCATATTCCACACTCACAAACTCACCATTTCCCTTGTATTCATGGGAAGGGAAGGGAAGGGAAGGGAAGGGAAGGGAAGGGAAGGGAAGGGAAGGGAAGGGAAGGGAAGGGAAGGGAAGGGAAGGGAAGGGAAGGGAAGGGAAGGGAAGGGAAGGGAAGGGAAGGGAAGGGAAGGGAAGGGAAGGGAAGGGAAGGGAAGGGAAGGGAAGGGAAGGGAAGGGAAGGGAAGGGAAGGGAAGGGAAGGGAAGGGAAGGGAAGGGAAGGGAAGGGAAGGGAAGGGAAGGTAGTGCCCTGATTACTCAAACCCACCCTTGGCACAACTAAGAATATACCAACACCACCTCCAAGGAGTCCCCACATCCTGGAGAGCAGTAGCACTTCTGCTCTCTGGAGAGGTGGCAACAGTGCAGCTATGCAGGGATAGAGCCCGCAGCAGCTCCCGTGGGTCAGAACTGCTGCCAGCGCCTGTCAGCTGTGCTTCTCTGCCATTCGTATCTCCATCTGCACACTTTTGGGATATCCAACCCAAACAACTGCTCCTCAGAGGGGATGGGTTTCAGCAACTCAGGTCCTCTGAGAACGATATTCATCCTGCAGCAGACAAACCCAAGGGGAAGCAGTAACACATGAGCTTGGGGGTGGCTTGTGCCTTTTCAGGGTACTGAGATGCTCCTGGGCAGCAAGTTACCTTCCTTGCTGGGTGTCACTTGCAGACCAGCCCAGTGGGCATTGTCACGGAGCCCTAGCTCCTTGCAGGGGAAACACTAAAAGGATTGTGGGCAGGGAGAGGCAAATGTCATGGGTAGGAAAGAACACCAGCTTCTGAGTTCACATCAATTGTGCTTGTAAATATTTTATTAATTTCTCAGTTACTCAGTGTAGAAGGCTACTATCCAGCCTCTGGCTATCAGAGAGCAAAAGCATTTAAGAGCATTAAGTGTATAAGCAGGCCGGACATGTAACAACTACTGTGTGAAGGCAGCACTTTTCAATTTCATATCCTCACTGTGGCTTTCTAGCCCAGCCCTGAGGCCATGGCTCTGCCCCTGCCCCTCCACCCCTGCCCTGAAGCATGCCTGACTGCCACCTAATACATCATGTACACAGCAGATTTATAATTCCTACTTCTAGTCACGACAAAGTAGGGGGTGTCAAATATTAACCCAGGTTTCTTGAAGAAGATGAGTAATTATGTGTCTTTAAAACTGTAAAAGCTAGATTGGCAATGGGCTGCCACCACATTCCTTTCAATGGAGGCAAATGAGGCAGATCTAATCATATCCTTCATTCACTGAATCCTGCAAACTGCCTGCATCTTTGCAGTGCTCAGTGAGGAAGAGTGAGCATTTGATCCTGGTAGCCCAAGCAGAGCAGTTAAGATGGACGGACATGCAAACAAGGTCCAAGCTCTTGGGTCCAAACCAGTTCTGGAGAGCTCTCCAAATGTGTGGGCTGTTCAGTTCTGCTCTTCTAGTGAAAAGGCATCCTGGCCTGTTGGCCAAGGCATGGCAAGGTCCAAAAGAAGTGTGTTGGACGTCACTTCAGACCACTGGGCACAGTGCTGGGGTGATGTGGCAACCTCTCTGCCACCAGGGAGGCAAGCAGGTCGCTGGGGAAGAGGAAGAAGAGGGGCCAAGAAGTAGCAGGTGGGAAACTGGGATGAGTAGAAAGCAGATATGAAAAGTGTAGGAAGTGGTGTGGTCAGATAAGGAAAGGGACAGAAAGGAGAAGACAAGTTAAGAGATAAACAAAAAGGACCAGAAGGGAAGAGTTTGTTCAAAGGGAATTACAGGGGTTGTTTAAACTGAGAACTATCTGGAACAGAAACTGCATCTACAGTTGCCCAACCTGTAGGCCTGTGACACCTTGGGTTTTAGCTTTTCTATTTTTCAAATTCTCTGCTGCTTGGTGTGTAACTCTGAAACTTCATATTAGGTGTTAGTAAATTCTCTTCACAGTGTGGTTAGACAAAACAATACCTTCCCAGCTAGAGAATTAAGGACACCTTCTACCCAAAAAGCATAAATAATGGCTAAGGGAAGGGGGCAAACCAGAGGGCTGAGACTTCATAACCTGGGGCTGTGGTTGGACAATTGACCCCAATACACAGATGAACCAAAACTATAAAAGTGTAAAAACTTGTGACCAGGAACCATCTTGGATTTGATTTGGGTGTAGGCCTGGTCAGGCTCTTGCACTGCCCAAAGTGTATCCTTTCAATAAATACTTATTTTATCCCCTTTGCTCTGTTTAGTCTCTGTCCCAGGTCAGCCTTTCCAGGCATCACCTGGATCCCAAATGAGCAACAAATTAACAGATGTATGAATTTAAAACAGATCTTAGGAAGTAGATGAAAGGGTGGGAATTACCAGCATTCAGAAAACTGGTGGAGACATCCAGACCCAGAGAGGCAAATATAGAAAGAAGCTGGAAATGCAAATACAGTCAGGTGTCTGCACTAAAATCCCTAACACATGGGATAAGCAAAGGAAATGATGAAGCTGAGCTGGCACATGGGGAAACAGCCTGGCCCCACCATGTGCCACCAGCACTACTTCAGAGCTGCTTAGCATTGGAGCACTCAGTTAGGGAAATACCACTCTGGAAATACTCTAGTTGGTGGTGAGATCATTCATTCTTCTCAGCTGGAAACCTGACCCTGTTGCCAAACTTATTTTCCAGGCCACAAGCTGATGCTCATGGAAAACTTTTGCCCTGAGGCCCAAATAGAGATCCCGGGCTTGTCGGTGCCAGTGCTCAGCACCCCGGCAGTCTGCACAGCCATCTCAGAAGTGTCTCTGGCCACGTTGCAGCTGGGTCAGTGGTTCAGCTGGGGAAGATGAGCACAGCCAGCATGATGTGGTGGCAAATCACACTCCACACACTGTCGCCAGCTCCCAGGCAGCGATGTGCTGGCTAAATTTGTATTGGCATGGAGTACTCATTGCATGATCTTCAAAGAGATTTTACAGAGGCAAAAGCCTGGCAGCAAGTGGCAAGAGGGCTCAAATACCTGGTTTGATATTATGTCCCATAGCTGCTGTTAAAGCGAGTTAATTTCTCCTGGATCTCTGGCAGCAGGAGGAGACGTGTTTTCAGAAGCCTTTTCTGGCTCCAAGCATCACATGAATGAGTGTGCATATGTCAAACTCTTTCAGTCATGGCTTTTGTCACGAAGTCATGGCTGTGCCAAACCACCATCCTACATCTGAGGTTTTGGGCAACTTACACCATGCCATGCCAGAGAAGTGAGCCATGGCATTGGCAAGGCACTCCCCCCAGCCCAGCTCTGTGCTACCTGCTGTCCGTGCTGCTTCAGCTGCTTTTCCATAAGCAGTTGGCCTCAATCCAATGAAAACAGCAGCAGCAGTGCCATGTCAGTGCAAATGTCTGTGGGAAAGCCAGGCCTGCCCAGGGCAAGCAGTCTTCATGGAGCTGAGGGGGAGGCTGGGCACACTCCAGGCCCTGTGCCTAATATTTGCCGTGACACCCAGATAATATTTGTATGCGGCTGGCAGGTGCTCGCTTCCCTTTGGCTGGGGCAATATTTGAGTGTGTGGTGAAGGTGTGAATTATACCCTGCTCCAGGCGCTGCAGAGCATTGAGGGATACCTAGGGGTGCAGGCATCTTCCCTGCCTCCAGCTGCGGTTGCAGGCAAACTCCTGCAAAGCCTTCATCTCCCTCCCTTGCCTTCCCTGCAAAAAGCACTGGTCTGGGGAGACAGGGCAGCCCCAGGAGTCTCCAGCCATTTCGGTCTCAGGCACACCAGGGAGAACCAAGGGTCAACACTCCTAAGAAGGAGCTGAATTTGGAGAGTCAGACGCACATCATTTGGGACACTGGAGCGAACTGAAATGCCAGGTGTCCGGATGGAAGGGTGGCGAGCATCCCTGCTCCGGCCGGCAGTGAATAACCATTAGCCGGGGTGCCCACAAAGGCTGCTGCCTGCGGGCAGACGTGATTGCAGGCACAGCCTCGGCTCCCGTGCTTGTGGGAACCTGGCGGAAACCCTCCCGGTTTCCCCTGGTCCCGGCTCAGCTGCTCTGGGAGATTTGCATTGGCAGCAGGGTGGCGGGGAAGCTCGCCCGCCCCTCGCCCGCATGCTGCCAGCGTCCTGCCAGTGCCGGCAGCCTTTCGCCTCTGTGAACTTTTTGTCTCTTGTGTGAAAGTGGAGCGCTTATCAAAGGAATCGTTTAAGCAATTTAAATGCATCTTAATTAGAAGTGGGCAAATGGCACAAGGAGCTATACAAAGAGCAATACCTTTAGCTTGGAAGCACACCTTCACCCATGCGCTCCTCTCTCACCTATAGACATCCCTCCCTTCCATCACAGGTCCCTGGGAAGCTCAGCTGGCTAAGTACCTCGATCCACCCTGGCAGCATGTAGTGTCCCCACAGCTCCACGCCGCCCCAGCCCAGCTGCATGTTACCATACGCACGGCTGGGTCAGTGCCCCCCTCCATCCCCTCTCCCAGACTCCCATTGCTCTCCCAGCCCCAGGCGCCTGCACCCTTCCTGCCCCCTCCCTGCAACCCCTCGCTCCTGACCCTGGTGTCACCTATAGCTGCAATAGCTATTCAGCCTATATCCATTACTAAAAGAAGAATCCTCTGTAAAGCAGCAGAAAAGCCCTGGCTGTACAATGTGCGCAGAGTGAAAAGGGAAGGCTGTTAACAGCACTTGGAAAAGGGCCTGCATTTGACAACAAACACAGCCAAGTTTCAAGCTCCTTGCTAATTAGTCTATTAGCTGTATGAGCAGAGAAAGCCTCTCACCATCCAGCACAGCTCCACTCTCCTCCTTCAGCCCTGTCACCTCAGGAATCCCGTGCCCCATCTCTGTGGTTCGGTGCTACGTAGGCATCACACCAGTGGCTGGCCACTTGCCTGCATCTACACAGAAGAGCCAGCCAGAGATGGCTCCTTGCTGCCGACCTTCTCCAAGGGACAAAAGCTGCTTAGGAAATGGAGCCAAAGTCCCAGGTGCTGCTGGGATGCCAGGCTGTGGAAGTAGAGAGCACCCTGCATTACCCACAGACCTGCACATCTGCCGGATGGATGCCCCCAGACCCACCGTACTGGCAGGACCCACTGGGAACAGGCCTGTGAAGAAAGTGCTGGGGAGAACCCATCCTCCTGCCGAGCAGCACGTCTCCCAGACATGCTCCTGTGCCTGCAGAACCATCAGTCCAGGGAAGATGTTGCTCCCTGGGGCATATTCAAGCAGAGAGTGAGCAAAACCATCATTATTCACCCTGGCACATGAACACATGCACCTCTGCACCCCCAGCCTTCCAGAACATTTCTGGCAACCCACCCAGCCAGTCCAGCAGAGAGTGGTTCCCAGTGCATCAGCAGCAGCTGGGGAACATCCATCCATCCATCCATCCATCCATCCATCCATCCATCCATCCATCCATCCATCCATCCATCCATCCATCCATCCATCCATCCATCCATCCATCCATCCATCCATCCATCCATCCATCCATCCATCTGTCCAGGGAATGGGTTAAACAGCCTGTGCCCCACCCTTGAGGCCAGCCTGGGTTTCCAGGCATGGAAGGGAGAGGCTTACAGCTGGGGATCATTACTGGGCAGCCATAAGGAGGGTGGAGGCCTTCCTCCCACACTGATCAGAGGAGCAATGCAACTGTATGCCCTGGAGCCAAGGGATGAGGTCCAGGGCTTGTTTACCACCTTCTGTGAAACAGGGGAGTTTTGTCCACACCAAGGAGAACATCAGCAGATCCCACCATGTAGTGATGTGTTGTGTGCTTCCCCAGAGCAAGGGGACCACTTGATGACCACCCAGTCTGCTTTGGCTGACTTCTCCAAATCAGAAGGTCCTGATTTGGCTGGATTGCCTTGGGATATTTATTCATCTGACATTCTCCTGACCAGGAGGCAAGAGGGGATACGGTGCTCCCTAACCTTTTATTCCTGCTAACAGAGCCCATTGACAAGTCATGGGAACAGATACACCTCTGCTGCCTGAAAATATGGAGCAGCAAAACATCTGATTCTGTTCTGCCCTATGCAGGACTTGCAGGAATCAAGGGAAAAGGGCAGGCAGCCTTTCTGACTTGAACACATCACAACACCTCCAGACACTGACTGTCCAAAAGACTTGGAGAAATTTAGCAAAAACCTAAAGGATACACTTATAGCAGAGGAACTAAGCAGCAGCCATTTTGTCATGGGGATGGCATGTTGCCTGGACATCCACAGATGAATGGAAACCCATATGCTAAGGGATGCTGGAAGCATGGCCTTTTCCTTGGAATGATGGGGAGCTCCACATGAAAAATTGATGACTCCTGAGCACCACAATCAGACAGGGAGGAGAAGAATTTGTGGTGCTCCTCCAAGCTCAACCCCTGGAACAAATTTGCCAGATGCAAAAATAAGATATTATGAGATATTTGGCTAGTGTGGCTGTTTCCCTGCTTCATGCCCTCAAGCAGCAAAGCTGTGCTGGCTGGTAGAAATCAACAGTGTAGACACAATCTACTTGGCTTCCAATGAAAACCAGGAATGTCTGGAAGGCCAGCTGTAGCTTCTGAGGGTTAAATGGATGTATATCTCTGTTGGGGGTTGGTTCTCTCCCTTTTCCCTCTGTGGAATTTTCCCCATTGTCATGCTAAGATACCTGTTGGCTGGGCCCTGGTGACAAGGGGGAGGAGAGAGAGAGGAGGGAAACCCCCGCAAGATTCAAACACCCAGAAGAGGAAGCAGAAGGCTGGGCCTCGGCCCCATTTCCCCTGTGGAGTTCGGACGAGAAAGACGATCGCCGCCTCCTGCCTCTCTGTCCCATCCCAGCGCCAGGAGCCATCCTCACTGCTGTTGGACCCTGCCCTGCTCCCTTCTCACTGTAACCTGCCACCATCCAGCACTCTGCTGAGCATCAGGACCCACACCGTGAGCGGAGGGCTCTCTCCATCTCTCTCCCCCACCTGGGACAGCGCTTCCATCACCCCCAGCCCTCCTGCAGCTCTGCAGGACCTGCCTGCCCCCAGCACCAGGAACTGCAGCTCAGGGAAAAGGTGCCTGCAGCCAGAAAGGGACTGGGACTGAGTTACTGTTCTGTTTGTGGGTAATTTCATAGTTGTTGTTGTTCTAGTTTGTTTTGTTAGATACACTAGTAAAGAACTGTTATTCCTACCCCCATATCTTTGCCTGAGAGCTCCCTTAATTTCAAAATCATAATAATCAGAAGGATCACATTTTTTCAGTCCAAAGGGAAGCTTCTGCTTTCCTTAGCAAACACCTGTCTTTCAAACCAAGACA
The DNA here is from genome assembly GCF_963662255.1 of Cinclus cinclus. Classification (NCBI taxonomy): domain Eukaryota; kingdom Metazoa; phylum Chordata; class Aves; order Passeriformes; family Cinclidae; genus Cinclus; species Cinclus cinclus. Next base: position 81,658,700 of record NC_085048.1, read on the forward strand.
ATCTCCTCATCCAGCAGAACTGAACCAACTGCTGGGAAAGTTTCATCTTGGCTAAGCAGGACATCCAGAGAAGGTACTTTCCAAGATCTAATTTGTACTATCCACTGTGATCCCCCTCTTCTCCTCCATTCCAAGAACAGGAGATTTTGTAATCTCTGCAGGATGGCCTTATCAAATACTCTTGAGCTGTAATATAACATCTTGGAGGAAGCTATTCTCCCTGATTTCATCCTGCACATTACACAGGGGTGATTCAGCCAAGGAGTTTGGAGGAATTATTTATTAATGGGTCATGAGATCACTGACGTCACTTTTCTGTGAAATCACTGCGAAGAAGAAAACAGCTCATTTGCCTCAGGTCCTTGAAAATCATATAAACCTGTGGGGAATGTCTCTGCTGCAGACTTCATCTGCTCTTGACAGATGTTTATACTACAGTGGCCTCTCTCATCTCAGAGCTGTAATCCAGAAAATGGTCGGCTTGATCATTGCAAATGTGTCTACATTACACTAATGTGTGGTGGGTTGGCTTTTCTGTGTCATCAAGTTTTAGGGTCTAGTTTTTCCATGCAGACTCCACCAGCCTCTGTGAACATGCTCACCCTCTAGCAGAGGCACCCACTGCTTGAGCCAGCTTTTACAGAGCATTTGAGTTTAAAGGAGCGGTTTGCACACTTGAGCATCAGGCTGAACCAGCACAGACAGAAGAGAATTTGTCATGCAGACAAAGGCAATAAGTCTGTGTGAAAAGGAAGGTAGCTGAGGTCTGCTCTGGACAGCATTTTGCAGAAGTCCGGCATGGCTCTGAAGGACTCCTGTGGGCTCAGCTTCACACTGAATCCCTGGAGGACTCAGCAGCTTCATTGTGCTCTCCTCCCAAAGGGCTGCTGTGAGGTCTAGTGGAGACTGAGTTCCCCTTCTCCTGCTGTCATGAAACCTCATTCAAAGACTTGTTCACTCCACATTTGCAGCTTATGTTCCATTAGTGATTTAACTTCAGTCACCACAAAGAGTAGGCTTCCTCCACCTCCTCTCTAGATCTTCATTCGTTATCTAGCCAGCACTGAATGAGGGACTTATTCAAGAAGTCTTTCCATCTGATTCTTGTACACAGGAATGATATAATAAGCCTTTCTGGTCAATTGCAAATTTAGGAACCTCCACAGTGCAACTAAACCCATGCATTTCCCATGAAGAAGTGATAGCAGCCTACTGTCCTCTGTCAACTCAAGGGCAGGTCTGTCTGAACAGCAGGTTAAGCTTCATTTAGGCTTCCTGGTGTTGTGCCAGGTATCCTGCAAGGCTATTCACTTTTTGAGACAGGGAATATAGTATGGTGTCCAGAAAGCATGGCAATGTGGGGAGAATCACTGCTATGCTCTTGTCACCCTGCAATGACCAGGTGTGCCTTACCATGTAATGGTGTATGATCTAAAACAGGGCACCTGAGACATCATCTAGCAGTATCTCTGCCAAGGACAGATACCACTATCCAAGCAGGCCTGATGAGTATTTGTAGCATCTTGGTTTTGGAAATTTCTCTAGAAGGAGATTGTGTCATTGGAGTTGGAGCATCTGTTTGGAGGCCTGTCACCAGTGGTGTCCCCCAAGGTTCAACATTGGGCCCTGTATTGTTTAACTTATCCTTGCAGGAAGGGGCAGATGCCTCCTCAGCAAGTTCACTGGTGACACAAAGCTGGGAGGAGTGGCAATGCCCCAGTGAGCAGTGCAGCCCTGCAGAAGGTTCAACAGGTTGGACAGATGGACAGGGGGGAACTGTCTGGAATTCAGCCAAGGGCAATGCAGGGTCCTGCACCTGGGGAGAAACAACCCCAGGCACCAGTACAGACCTGCTGAGGTCACTGCAGAGCTGCTCTGTGGAGAAGGACCTGGGGGTCCTGATGGACAATGAGCCATCCATGAGCCAGCAGTGTGTCCTTGTGGCCAAAAAGGCCAATGGAATCCTGGGGGTGCACTAGGAAGAGCATTGCCAGCAGGTCAAAAGAAGTGATCCTTCTCCTCTGCCCAGCCCTGGTGAGGTGCACTGCACTGGGACTGCTGTGTCCAGTTCTGGGCTCCTTAGGACAAGAGAGACATGGAGCTGCTGGAGTGGATTCAGTGGAAGGTAAAAAAAAAATAGATGATTAAGGGACTGGAGCATCTTTCTTACAAGGAAAGGCTGGGGGAGCTGGGCCTGCTCAGTCTCAAGAAAAGACAACTGAGAGGGGACCTCATCCAGGTCTATGAGTATCTAAAGGAAGGGTGCCAAGAGGGTGGATCCAGGCTCTGCCCAGTGGTGCTGAGTAGTAGGACAAAAAGCAATGGACAGAAACTGACGCACAGGAAATTCCACCTGAATATGAAGAACTTCTTTGCTGTGTGGATGACCCAGCACTGAAACAGATTGCCATAACAAAGAGGTTGTGGAGTCTCCCTCACTGGAAATATTGAGAACTGTCTGGACACAATCCTGTGCCATAAAATAACCCTGTGTGAGCAGCGATGTTGGGCCAGGTGACCCACGGTGGTCCCTTCCAACCTGACCCCTGCTGTGATTCTGTGATTGTGTACTCTCTGCAAAGCACTCTGTCTTAAGGAAACAGGAGCCCTAAAGGAGCTGAAACATTTTTCTGGATGTCTAACCCCATCTAACCTCCTGAAGATGGATAACAACTTGTTTGGTTTCTTCTTTAGACATTTTTTATGAACCTGAAGGTTGTCACGTTTCCCTTTTCCTCCTCTCATAAGCAGACTAAACAAATCAAGTTCTTTGAAACTTCACTCATAGGTCATGGTTACTAGGCTGCTGATCATCTTTCATAGACTCTGGTAGGTGTAAGCTTTTCTTGAACTATATTGCCTAAACTGAATATATCCAGAAAGTATGAGGCTTTCCTAATACTTCATAAAGTGGAATGATTGCAGCATGCCTGATGCTTGTGGCACTTTTGTTTATATAGCTGAGCAGCAACCTTTGTTTTTCTTCACATCTGTGTGTCATCAAGTCAGTAATGACACCCATCACCTCAATGATATCCATGTCCTTTTCTGAAGGGCTTGTTGCCCCTTGTATATGCATACTGCAAATTATCCTGCTATGTGTGCCTCACATTTGCCCTTATGAATTGCATCCTGTTTATATCCATTTCACCAGTGCCACACCCTGCCTGAACTTCCATCCTGAGCTCCAAAGTGCCTGCAACCACCACATGGCAAATCAATGTCAGCAGAAAACATGAGGCAGCACTGCATCAAAAGCAGAGTGGTCAACAAGGCAAGGGAGGGGATTCTGCCCCACTGCTCTGCTATGGTGAGACCCCACCTGCAGTGCTGCATCCAGCTCTGGGGTTCCCAAAACAAGGAAGGACACAGACCTGTTGAAGTGAGTCCAGATGTGGGCCATAAAGTTGGTAAGTGGACCAGAACACCTTCCCAACAAAGACAGGCAGAGGAACCTGGGGCTATTCCACTTGGTGAAGAGAAGGCTGCATGGAGACCTTATAGGAGGAACCTTCCAGTATCTGAAGGGGGCTTACAGGAATGCTGAACAGGGACTCTTCATCAGGAACTGTCATTATAAGACAATAAGTAATAGCTACAAACTGAAAGAGAGGGAATTTAGACTGGATATTAAGAAGAAATTATTTACTGTGAGGGTGGCAAGGCACTGGAACAGGTTTCCCAGGAAGGCTGTAGATGCCCCAGCCCTGGCAGTGTTCAAAGCCAGGTTGGGTAAGGCCTTGAGCAACGTGGTCTAATGGGAGGTGTCCCTGCCCATGGCAGGGGGTGTTGGGACTGGATGATCTTTAAGCCATTTCAACCCTTTAACATTCTATGATTCTGTGGGATGTAATGCACATCTTTAAAACCAACAACCAGGTTGACCATGCAAGTAGCTCTCAGCATTAGAGCCAGGACACATCTCGCTCATCTCTTCTAACCCTGTTGTAGAAGGAAGTTAAGCTGCTGCCAAAGCCATGTTGATTCTTACTTCTCATCTTGCTCTCTTGGTCAGCCTTATAAATAGAGTATCTGTTCCAGGGCCCTTGCTCTTGCTGAAGGCAGCCTGAAAGTTCTGAAGTCCTGTGACTCCACTTCCTTTACTCCTTTAAAAACAGGTATAATCCTTCTGCCTTTATTCCCAAGTCATCTGGAACCTCACCCCTTCTTCTTAAAATAATTACTACCACATTTAAAACCATTTCAGCCAGGATTTCTGCAGGGACAAGTAATCTGAAAGGAAGGGAGACACATCTGAGGTCACTGATAAAAAGGATGAAGGAACCAGTGACTCTGGCCCATCTGTGGGGCACGTGGCTCCAACCTCTCTCCCTGGTTAAGGGAGCCTGCAGGTGCAAGTCCAGCACCTCCTGTGGCACAAGGAATGTACGTGAGCCTGCAGACAGCATCCTGCAGCATCTGGCCAGTTTACATAGCAGGGAGCTTTTGTTAACATCAGGAGGTTAGCCAATGAAGGGAAATTTTACAATTACACCACACAGCTCTGTTGACTCAAAGGAAGAGTTAACTTCAAAGCTCCACGTAGCCAGGCTCACGTAGTCCAGCCAGCTGCACAATGAGACATTTCAGCACAAGGCTGGGAGCCTGCTGGATGGATGCAAGACATTCACACGGGGCAGATAGCAGCTCTCGCTAGGCAGCTGGCAAACGGGCAGCTCCCAGGAGCCAGAGAGCGCCCTGGGAAAGGGGCAGGCAGAGCAGGGAACAAAGGCTGCCGAGTGGCTGCGGGTGTGATGCTGATCAGCATCCTCTCCATCAAGCTGGAGCTGGCAGCTGCCTCTGGACACCCTGGATGAGTGGGCCACTGAGTTCCCAGGCCCCTTGAGGGATGCAACAGCAGTTTCACAAAGTGCAGTTCTGCGCATCACTGAAGGGGCTGCCCCAGCGTTGCCCCCTGTCCCAGCCACAGTTTTTAATTTCTTTTCCTAGACAGGAGAGGCCCAAGTCTTTGGGGAACCTTTCTGCCTTGTCACCTTACCTTTAGCCATGAATGAATCTATTTTTTGCCCTGTTCTTGGTCCAGCAGTTTTCCCAGCCGAGCCGTGAGCAAAGTAGGTGGGGGGAAACACTACACCCAGCTCCCAGTCACTTCTCCCCTGCCCGCCACAGAGCCAGGCAGCCCTGCACACCATCAGTGACAGGGGACGGAAATGCCCTGTGCCCAATATCCGGTGAGGCTGAGTGATGACAGACTACTAATCATTTCCAGAATTTGTGATTGGACTTAAAGGGCTGGGTTTGCCTTCCGTGAGTGTGGGAAGGGCAGCTGGGGGAAGGGAGCGGCCCACGTTTGGGTAGGGAAGAGACAAAGCTGTGCAGAATATTGCTGTGCTGCTGCAGTGATTCAACCTGAGAGGTGATTTATGAGTTTATAGGAAAGAGATAGATGTCCTGTGGGATGTCCATGATAGTGAGTGGTTATAGCTTTGCTGGACACCAGTCTCCCTTCCCACCCATCACACATAGCACCTCCACTTCCAAAAACTGCATGGTCCCTCTCCACTTTCTTAAGGTCTTGGAAGGAAGTAGGTCCTGCCTCCACTCCGCCAGCCCTACCAGGCAATCAGTTCTGCTTGCTGGCCTGCTTTCACAACAAGCACCTGCATGCTCCTTCACTTCTCACCTGCTTGTGTCCAGGAAAAGCTTCCCACACATTTTCTCCAGATCTTCTTTTCCACTGTGGTGCTGGGGAGTGTAGACAGAGATCAGCCACTTGCTTTATCCCAGCTGTGAACCTGCCTCACTGAATTTCCTGGTCTTCCCCATATCCCTGGTGGCTGATGCCAGGATTGTTGCTTGGCTGTCTGCTCTGGGAGAAGGACATCCTTGGAAGGGGCCATCTTTTATAGTTTTGTGTCTCAGCAGGACCCAGCAGTACCCCAGGGGCTCTGCTTGCACAAGGAGTATTTGGTCAAAAATCAGCTCCTGCACTCCAGACATGAGGTATGGCCCCAGTGGTATCAAAGGCAAAAAATGCCTTTTATTATTACCTATGCCACTATGAGATGATCACTCTAGAAGAGAAGCAGAGATGTGCTTGCTGACCTGGCTTGTTGCTTTGAAGCCCCTCATCCAAAAGCAGCCCCAAGACAGTCTCTAGGATGTTGCCATTTCTAAGAACAGACCTGTTTTACCCTGGGAACAAGGCACTGCCCAAATTTTCTCACCTGTTCCTTTTAGGGGCTTCTCTCATTTTTGTCTGAATGTATAGGTCTGGTCTATAAGGTAAGAACCACCCCCAGTTTCTCCACATATCCCCACTCTGGGCCCCAGCTATGAAGCTCCTCTGAAGGGAGACTAGTGGCAAAGTCCCGTGGAGACAAGCTGGATAGAGCTATGAAAATGGAAGCCAGCAAGAGGGTGGGACACCTGGATGGCTGCAAAGAAACTTTTAAGTAATTGTTTCAGAGGAAGAAGAGATTGGGCTGTGGAATGGAAATTAATGAGCTGTCTGAAGTACATGTGCAGGACAGGCAGGAAGCCTTGGGACACTCCTGGAGCAGGGCAGCCAGCTCCCACAAAAGCAATATCCTATGTAATACTACATAGTGTCCATGCTACACACAGCTTTGGCAGCATATATCTTTTGGGATGAGCCTCACTGCCTGATTTCCAGATAAGGATTTTACAGAGATTACTTGCTCCTAGTTTCAAACCACTGCAGAGGTAACATGTTTCCAAGCTTCAGGTGGCCACTTTTTCCCAACTGCTGCAGGCAGGGCTGGGACATCCTTTAGCAGAGATCATCAGAGTCGGGATGATCTCTAAATGCTGAGTTTGACAACCTTTTGCAGACTCTGCCTGCCCCAGCTGGGCGAGGAGAATGTTTGCAAAGAGCCTGGGATGAAATCACAGTCTGGAAGATCTCTTTCTCCTCACAGCCTCAGGAGTTGAGCTCAGTGCCCTGCTCAGATCCACTTTATGAGTGCTGCTGTTTGATGTGAAATCTCCATCCCAAATTCAGGGCTTCAGACAGATACAATTTACAGTTTTCATGTAGTAACCAAGATAAAGGGGGATGTCTGCTGGATGCCAGGCCAAGCCCTGCCCTGGATCATGCCAACACACACATTTGGGAGAGCAAACATGTATCAGGAGTGTGAATTAATTACCCAGGCTCATTTATCACCACCTCTTACTAATCCCTGCCTCTCAGCGAGGCTCACTTCCCGTCTCAGTGACAGGCTGCACGTACAGGAGCAGGGCTCTGGCTAAGGCTTGCCTTGGAATCCCAGGCAGCATGCTCCTATCTCCACACCCTGGCTGTTCCCTCCTGAGCTGGCAGGCAGGGCAGAGCTGTGGGGCAAGCCAGGCAGGAGGGTGGCAGCAGCCCACTTGTGCCTTTCACCTGCTCCCGTGGGCCTTGCTCCTAACTGGTGCCAGCTCCTCGCAGGTGTCCATCTGGGATGCAAGTCACTGGCTAATGGGGCTGAGCAGAACTGAGGGATGCTGTGGTGCTGGGGCAGTGTTGCATAGCTCCCAGAAGAGGGAAGGTATTCGTGAAGGGCCTGGGTCATGGTGGGGTCTTGGCAGCTGATGTGGGGGACAGAGGACCTGGATCAGCCCTTCTCAGATGAAGAGTAAAGCAAGGAGGCACCCCAAAGACCAAGGTGTGGCATTACGGGTCAGGCATTGGGAAAGGCAGCAGTTGCACAGGGATGCATGGAAACAGGGACGTGTTTGCTCTGCTCTGACTGCCAGGGCCACACTGAGGGAAGGTTTCTCCTTCCAAAGCCCTTAGTCCTGCTTCACTACATCCCTGAGTTCACAGCAGAACTGGCTGCCTGAACTAACAGGACTGTGCTGTGGAGGTGGTGAGGGGTGAGAGAACCCAGTCAGTCCTACCGCACTGCAGCTTTCCTCCCCCAGGTAGCCCCATCCCCTGGACCCTCCCTTGGCTCCTGATGGGCTGCATCTCCTGTCACCCCACAGTCTCCTCCTCCACCATTGGCCACCAAGAGCTGAGTCTATTGGCATTGTTTGCATCAGCCAGTCTAAGGCTGATCTGGTCAGGGATGTTTCTGAGGAGCTGGTAACAAAGAAAACTCTGTACCACTGACCAAAGATGCTCCATATCCTTCGAAAGCAAAATCCCTTTGGTTTGTAAGGAAGATGAAGACAAGCTTGTTCAGCAGATAGGACCCTGTGTTCACCCTCCTAGTGCCCCACCAAGGGGCTAGGTCAGCACCAAAATAAGGAGAATGTAGTATGTCCCCAATGTTTAAAGAGTGGTACAGCTTTCTGAAAGCCCTGGCTACAGTGGGACTGCAGCTTGCAGAAGAGGGCTCGGATCTTAAGGAGAACTTGGACAGCATTAAAACCTGGGGAGACAAGAGACCAGGCTTGGATGTAAAATAATCCAAGGAAGAGAGAAAGTTTGTAACCAGCTCAGAGAAGGAAGCTTGTGGGAAGACAGGGAGTGTGCTACAAAGGATGTCACGGTGCAAGGGCTGCGCAAACATTGTGATTCCTGTATGCACTGAGCTCCTGGAGCAGCAGCAGGAAAGACATTCAAGCACAAGTCAGGTCGCCTCCTACTTAGAGGAAGCAAATGGTGTAGAGGACAAACACCAGCCAGGTAAGTGGAGAAAAGGGCCACCACCTCCTCTCCTGAAACACTGCTCTGTCCCTCACATACCAGGGGTTTCTGTAAGAGGAACCAGCAGCATCTCCTAGGGAAAGGGATTCGCTCCAACTGCCCAGCTCAGCTGAACAGAAATGGGGGAGCTCCTTGACATGCTGGCTAATAAAATATAGCAGCAGCCCAGGTACTCAATTTGAGAACATGTTCTACAACATCTTACCCACCACACATCCCTTGCACTCCAGTGACATCTGTCTGTGTACTCAGCACAGCCACAGCAGGCAGCCCTGATGGTGTGCAGTAGGAGGCACAGAGACAAGCACAGGGACTGCAGCAAGCTGGTGAGCTGCCCAGTGCAAAATTTCTCTGTAAGAATTTACTGCAAATTTCTTGACTCCTTTGGCATATCCCACAAACACACAGCAGGGTACTGATGGGAAGGATGGCTCTTGGGCTCATAGGATGTTTGTCCCAGAAAGCACATGGGCTGTCCTTGCAAATGGCATAGCATGCTGCAAAGGACTCTCTATCAGTCCTGAAGGATGAACCCAATCTAGCATTAAATCCAGCTGGCTTGAGTGCCAAGAGCAACAAAGCTCTGGTCCCACAGACTTCAATGAGTCATTTACCCCCAGCATGTTGCCTGGACCATGTCCTTGTGATGACTAACTATTGGCATCGATAGCTCAGAGGTGTGTATGTATGTTCTATACCTGCCCAACTGCTGCCCTTTCCAAGAGAAAAGTCATCCCTCACACAAACAGCCCTTGGGCTCTGCCACCAATGCTGTCCTGCACAGTTCCTGCCCTGTGCTGCCTCCCCCTGCCTCGACTGGCAGGCAGCATGGTTGGTGCTGTGGTTGCCTCAGTTCCCCCTTCCCTGGTGCTACAACCAGTCACAGCATCACAGGATCACAGTCTGTGGGAACAATGATGACAGCAGAAATCCTCAGAATGCAGTATATACAAGCACTGATGCTGGTCACTACCCTCAGTTCCAGGCCTACAACACCTCTCCTTTCCAGGTCCCCAGCATTTTGTTTTCTCTGCCAGGGAAGAATATGGCGAAATTTTGTTATTTAAAGAGACTCACTCCCAGACAGCACAAGGTTTCCTTGGCCATCTCAGTCCCACTGGCTGATGGGCATCTCACAATCAAAACACAGTGTATTTGTGGCCAGCCCCAAGTCCTGAGCAGGATGAGCAAACGGCTCTTCTCCAGGATCTCTCTGGTGGTTTCACCCTCCTTGGTCAATGGGAAATAATAACCCAATGGAAAAGCAAAAGAATAAGTATCCCTGTGTCTCCTCTGTGAACAAACCAACCCCAAAGACCCCAACCAGACACCAGAGGACCCCCACAGGTTTACCCACTCAGAGAGAAGCAGCACAAGAAATCTGAGCCATGCCCTGGCTCCCAAACACCTTCCTCTTCCCCACCTGCTTCTCAATACCCCTACCACTGCCCCAGCTCCCTTTGTGGCTACCCCTGCCAGGTCAGCCCACAGCTGTGCTCACTGCGGGATTCAGTCACTTCCTGACATTCAGCACTGTGCAGGGTGACCAGGAGCAGATGTATATGAGCAATCAGAGGAGAGTGGGAGATCTAATACCACAACCAACAGCACAGGGAGAGCATGTCAGGCAAGGAACGAAAAGGGAAAAAAAATAAAAAAAATAAAAAAATAAAAAAAAAAAAAAAGAGAGAGAGAGAAAGAGAAGGAGAGAAGGGGAAAAGGGGAAAAAAATTAAAAAAAAAAAAAAACCTAAACCACAGACGTCTCAATACTTTCCATGTGGTGCCGCTAAGGAGGAAATCGCCTCCATTTGCTACGTGCAGAGCCGGGTGTCTGCACAGCGGCCGGGAAGAGAAGGGAGCCTGTTTCCCAGGTGGGGAGGAGGGGCTGCCGGAGGAGCAGCAGCGGGAGGAAGGTGCCTCCCTCCCACACCCACGCGGGACCGGGATGGCGGGGCGAGCTGCAGGTGGCGGGGCCGTGCCGGCGGTGTCTGTGCTGCAAGGACATCGGGCCGGGGCTCCTGGGGTCCCCCGCTGCCCGCCACGGGGTGCGGCCGCCCCGCTCCAGCGCTGTTCCGCTCGGGAATGCCGCCCGCGGGTCCCGCGCCCGCTCACGCTCCCAGCGCCAAGGGGACACCGGCTGCTGGACACCGGCTCCTTATCCAACATCCCGTCTTGCTGCTGGGGCCAGGGTGCCACCTCTGACCCCCCACACTCCCCGGGTGGTACCGTGTGCATTTTCCCACCGCTCAAAACAGGGGCCAGGGGAGGTGAGGACAAATTTCCCAAGCCTGCTGCGTCCCACTGAGCAGTGCGGTGAGTGGGACGAAGGCTACAATGTCCCCCCCGCGCTCCCTTCTCGTGACTGCCCCTGTGGCCTCTGCACCCACCAGGGTGCTGCCAGCTGCCTGTTCCCTATGCCCTCCCCGGGCCTCCTGCCCAGCCCAGCGCCTCTGGGAGCTGCTGCCCCCATCCTTCATCCCAGCTGGCAGGTGGGGATTTCTGCTGGGGCAGGAGAGGGGGAAGGATGGTCCTGCCCAAGGTCCCTATCCGAGGCACGCCCAGATTGCTGCTTGCGAGATGATGGCAGAAGATGCAGTACCTGAGGGTAACTGAAGACCCCCTGGAATTTTGAGGGCTTATCCTGTGAAGTGCTCAGCACCTCACAGGTTTGGGGGGTCCCTCCTCTCCAGCCACTCCTTCTTCACTTCCACCATGGCCACCAACACAGCAGCTACCCCTTCTTCATCCACAGGCTTGTTTCTGGGCTGGTGCTGCAAGGTCCGTGCTCCTCACCCTGTCCCACAGAACAAGACATGCTGCAAAAGCCACCCCTCCTTGCCCACCCCCAGCACCAGAGTGGGCACACTCCTTGTGCCAGCCTCACGGGGGCAGAGAGAGCCTTGGGCTGAGGGGTGGCACCACATTACCTCATACACTTGGATCAGGAGGCAAAGTCCCTGATCAGAGGTCTGGCACAAGCACACCTGAGCTTTGCAAGCCAGGGAAAAGTCCATGGTGTGCAAGGTGAGCAAGGTCGGATAGAGGGTAGGGGCTCAGCCTGGGGACCAGGGCACAAGAAGCCCTTACCCCCGTCCCTCAGTGGAAAGCAAAGAGGTGTTTGCTGCAGCCTCGCAGCTCTCATGTCCAAGCTGCTGTCCACCACAGCCCACAGAGCACATGGGCTTGACATAGGGAGACTCATGTCCAAAGCTTTTCTCCAGCTGTGAAAAGAGGCTGCCAGAAAGGCTGGGAAAATACCTTCTTCTGCCTGCAGCAAACACCTCAGCTGTGAACTGTAAAGTCAGTCTGGTTCTGCTCCAGGCTGCCTAAACACCAGCCCAGACCCCCTGAGTGCCTTCCCCATCATATCTGCAGGATCACAGCTGCTAAGGAAGTTACAGCTCTCCCATCCCCTCTCTGGGAAGCCATTACTCTGTCCCAGTTTGACCCATGTCACTGGGGCCTTGCCTAATCTCATTTGCACAGGTGGAGAACCTTTGTAATCCACAGATCTGCATCCATGCCAGGTAAAGCAAATCAGCCTTTAGGCCATTGCTGTTTCCTGGGAAAAGACAGGATTAACAGAGCCAAGTAATGGGAAATCCAAAGGGCCCATTCTAGAAGCTGTTTGCTACAAAAAAGGGTTCTTGAGGGGAAGACAATATTTTAATGGCTGCGGAGTCTTTCAAATTCATCAACCATAAAACACAGGGAAGCAAGAGAGTGTGTAGCACAACCCATACCATTTTGGCTGGTCCATCACATTTCCCACAGTCCTGCTCATCCTCAGAAGACCCACGTGATTGGTGCCATGACCCATTGCAGATTTTTGTGGGGCACACTGGGGTACAGATCATTTGGCAAAGCCTTCGAGACTTCCGTGATTTGCAAAGGAAAGCTTCAGACCGACATACACAAGTCTCCAGCACCCCACTGGAGAGGAGGATGCCACTGCAGTTCTCAAAAATATCACTCAGTTCAGCCCTCCTGACCTGCAAGACCTTCTGGCAATTATGGTGTCTATAGGATACCACAGGAATCAGAATCCTGGGCAGTCCACCCTGAGGCCCTCCCCAACCTTTTTCAAAGAGCAGAACTTACCTCCAAACACCTCCTGACATGTGGGACTCTCCCCACTGGGATGTCTCGTGGTTCCCCTGTAAACTGTCACAGCTGGAGACTTCCTGGGCACCTTCTGCAAGGAAGAAGGCAGTCAGGTCATGAGGCAGTGTGTCCTAGCTGTGCAGCTGCCAGCCAGCTCTGGCTGGAGGGGCTGTCCAGCTCTGTACTCACCGCTGTGCTTTATCGAATGTACACCGTTACCAAGGGCTCATGGTGCCTTCTTGAGGAAGGTCCAGTCCATCTGCCTGCAGGATGGGTGACCCCCTCACCACAAGCAAAGCTTGGAAGCAGCACCAGCATAACTGGGCTCAAAGCCATGAGACAGTGGCTTGTTTTTTCTTGGGAATCAACATGGTGCCCATAGGAGCTAGCAGTCCCCCAGCAAAGCTCAGGGACTTCCACCAGGGACCCTAGTTCATCTTCCAGGAAGGTGTAGGGAGGCAACATCTTCTGCTTGCTGGTGGTGAAGGCACGGTGGGGATGATGCCACACCATGCTGCCCACAGGCAGAACACCCACTTATACTAGGCATCTCTCCCTGTGTTGGTTTATTAATTTATTTTTCATTTTCTCTCCCTCCCCTTCTTCCTCCTCCTTCTTTCCCCCTAATCTGTGAGCAAGACTCTCAGAGCTCGCAGAGAGGGGAAAACCAGCACAGCTGCAGATTGGATCAGGGGCGTGCTGGCAGGCAGGCACGCACAGCTGGGAGAGGGGAGCACGCTCTCACACACACAAAGCAGCACCAAATGGAGTGCATGGAAGAAGGCCAGCAGAGGCCAGTGACTCACATCCCTGCCCTCCATCAGCTTCCAGCCAAGGAACGCCAGTAGATGACCAAGGCTGGCAGGAGATACCACAGCACTGGAGCCGTGCTGAGCACCCACAAGCCACCCAAGCAAAGGATGGGCAAACTCTCCTGACCATCAGAGGCAGCCAGATGCAAAGCACCACGTTATCTTCTGTGGGTCCGAGTCTAAATATTTATTTCCTTATCCAGGCCCTGACATGTCCCTCCTTTCTTCTTTGTTGGTCAAAAGCATCTATATCACCAGTGGCAAGAAAAATGGGAGAGAGATGCCACAAACTCAGCAGATGGGCAGTAAGGAAAGTGTGGTTTGCTCCTCGCTGAGCACCCAGGATTCATGGAGAGCCCTTCCCATGGCAGAGATGGATACTAAGGAGGCAGCTGTGAAAATTGCAGCTGCACCATGAGTTCCTCTCTCCACATCTTGGACTATTCTCTCCCCTCCCCAAACACCCCAGTGACACAGCAGGGCCTGGGATGACTGCCAGATTCTCCAAGCTCAGAGGCTATTTAGTCTCCCAGAGAGGAAAAAGAATGCTCATGGGAAACTGTCAGCAGAGCAAAACCAGCACCTCTGAGGACACACAGCACCTTTGCAAAGGGTTTCTCAGCCTTGCCTGTACCCACTGTAGCACTACCACAGCAGGGTCAGTTTCTTGCCTTCCTTGTCTGCTGTGACAGCAGTGGCCTGTGCCAGGGCACAGCAGTGGTGCAGGAGAGAGAGGAGGGAAAAGGGCCCTGAGCTGATGCAGCATCTGCACCTACCTCTCAGTACACAGTCTTTCAGCAGCTAAACAAGGGCTTAAGGCTTCTACCATCCTCTGCAACACCTCCACTGCTGCAGTGCAGGCCTCTACCATTTGCTATGGCCCAGCTGTACATCCCAGTGCTGGTCTCCTTGCAGTACGAGTTCCTCCCAGTCCTTGGCAGCATCACTTCTGTTTGGGATGTTGACTCCCCGGCTTGACAAAACACAGACACACCACAGACCATCAGAAGAGAAGCTGGTAAAGCACCATTTCATTGTGCTGCAGAAAAATAGGAGAGGATACTGTACAGCCCTGAGCAGCACAGCCTCGTCCAGCCCTGCCTGCCCCCAGAGCCCCCATCTTCAGCCATTTCCTCTTGCACATCTGCACTTCCCAGCACACGTTGGTTTGTGATGCCTGGCTCCGTTCTTCCCTCCCCTTCTCGCCCAGGGGTAAGGACCACACAGCCTCCTGCTGATGCAGGGTATATTGCAGAACACACCACCATTCAGAGCTGCAGTGAGGTGTAAGTTTGAGGTAGCTGGAAAGCACTGGTATAAGCTGACCAACTCTACTGTGTCTAAGGAATCACACTATCTCCACTCCAAGTGCATCTCCAAACCAGGGCATACCACTCATAAGTTAAAGATGGGACACTGTCATTCTGGCTTGGAGGAGAAAGAAAGTGAAGGTAAAAAAGAAGGAAAGTTTTCATTTCCTTCCCCCTGACCAAACATTATCACCATTCCAGCAGACCTATGAAAGCAATGACACAAGGGACAGGCATTGCAGGTAAGCCTGTTCCTTCCCAGCACTGTGGAGATGCAGTCACTCTTCCCATGCCAAGCTCTGTTATTCAGCTGGTTTTAACTAGGCCATGCTAAAATGTTTGGGTTGAACTTCATCTTGCTGGTTAGCTGCCTAATGCTGAGCTATCGAGGCAAATATAGTTATAAAATATATAATTTCAGCCAAAATGATTCATCTAATTCCAAGAACATTGTAAGGGGAAATGCTTTGGTTTCTCTTGCTTTTGTTACAGAGAAATCTGATGACCTTTTCTTTGAAGAGCTCTTCAAGCTGCATGTTTTTGGCATGCAGACTTGAAGTTTGGCAAAAGGAGAAGCAGGGAAGGCCTTTGGTTTAGTCCAGATGCACCCTTTGCTGCTGCCAAACTTAGCCAAGTTTTTGAAATATTCCATTTCACATGTGCTCCCTTAAGGCAGTCTTAAAGAGCTTACCGGCCGAATTCCCTGAAACTTTTCCCCTTTCAGGACGCACTCCAGCCAGGGGCTGAGCAGGATTTCCAGATAAGCAAAGCTGTGGATCGCTGCAATCCAAATCACAAGTCCAGTCCATCCCTGAGACTAGGCAGCTCCTGCCACCTCACAGGCTCCTGGCTCAGGCAGAGTGAGCAATGCATGCACAGGCAGGTGGAGAAAGGGGCTGACTGGACCAAGAGACAAACCCAGGAACTGCTGGGAGGAGGGAGGATTTGGGATGGGAATTTGACTGAAGGGAAATGGGACTGAATCTAGAAGGGGAAGTGAAGGTAAACCTCCATGAGGACTTGGCATGAAGAAATGCAACTCACTGAGAACACAGCACAATGATGCAGAGGATCCTGCAAGGCTGCATCCCTGGAGAAAGCTGGGGTATCCCAAGAAACAGAAGAAACAAGGAGAGGGGCAGGAGGAGGGGACAGCCAGCTGCTGAGTATTACCAGCAATAAATCAGGCAAGCACTCAGTTAAACCAAGAGGTCTTGGACGGCATTGCAGGCAGAGGTGACAGCCAGGAGGTGAGCAGGGAGCATAAGAGCTGACTTTGGGGGTGTCAGGACAAGACTGCATCTGCAAAAAGGTTTCATTAACACAAGGTATGGAGGAGGGTAGGTGCATGTCATGGAAATACACTGTGAGTGCTCATGCTGGTAGGTGGTGAATCAGTCCTGCACCATGATGCCCTGCTAGTGGAAACCAACCCTTTAAGAGTGAGCTAAAAGTCTAATAGAGGTGTGCAGGCTCCCCTCTCAGAAGACAGAGGAGGGAATTTACCAGAAAGTAACAGACTGTAAATCATGACACTGCTCCCAAACAGGGAGGGACACATCCTGCATGCTTCAGAGCAAATGAAACACTCCAATGTGTCTGAGGCTCAGAATAGCACTATTTGTTTATTTATTTTCATTGTGATGGCTCTAGTTTTGCTTGGAAGCAGCTGCACTGAAGTCTTCGCAGCTCTGAGGTCTCCAACCTCAGCTGTAGCCCAAAGGAGGGCAAAAGGTTTGGAGACCATCCAAGAAAACATTTGAAGCTTGTGAGACTTGCTTTGCACTAGCATTAGGAGCCCCCTTCACAGTCATACTTCATTAGGTCTAGGAACCAGTGCAAACAGACTTCAGCCTTTTGTGGAACCACTGTTCTCCATGGATAAGCAATCAACACTACCAGTCTCTGCCTTTGTTTTTCCCTTAAGGAGGAAAATTTTCCTACCACTTTCTTAAAAAAAAAAAATTGCAAAAGAAACACACATTTAAAAAAAAATAAATAAATAAAAATAATAATAAAAAAAGGTAGTGCTTACCCTCATAAAGCAGCAATGCCTTTTCATTTTTCCCCCAGAATCCCACAGGAAACCCAGAACAAATCCAGACATTTTTTCTTAGGAAGCACATCTCCTCTTCCTGGTCTCATACCTAGGTAAGAGCACAAAGTCTGTATTCAGGCTGTGTCAGCAGCATGGGGGTAGCTCATCCATCTTCCAGTCAAGGTGCCAGCGCATGACTCATCTGCCAAGGAAATCAGGGCACATGAAGCAGAAGAATGGAGAAAGCAGTGGTCCAGGTTACTCCAAGTGTCACTTTGCCAGGAGATGTCTTCCTATGCAGATAGGGTCACAGGTCCTGGCAGGCCTGATGGGCAGAGCTGGACCTCAAGCTGTGGGGAAAACTGAGGTGGAGAGTATTTGTGCATGTGAGGGCTATTGGGAAAGGGAGCAGCATCTGTGGGCAGCTCTTCCCTGAAAGGCTTTCTGTATGGAGTGGCTGGAGAGTATCTCTTGGAGCTTTCTCTTTGTATTAGAATATCCTGAGTCAGAAGGGACCCACAAGGATCATCGAGTCCAAATTATAACTAAGTATTGAGTATTGAATTTTTTATTCTGCTGTAACAGTGGGTTCTGTATTCTGCAGGGAGCAGTATTCTGCAGGGAGCTTTCACTTTTTAACACAAACCTGAACTCCTGAAAGCTGGGCAGTCTGGCAAAATGCCCTCTCTCCCCCAGGCCTTCACCGTGAAGAACAAGGGCTGCCTCCCAGTCCCCAAGTCCTGCCAGAGACTCCTCTGCCACGGAGACTCCCATTCAGCACCATGGTCATGCCACCACATTTTGTTAGCAGGGCATTGTGGCACACAGTGGGATCAGTGGTCCAGCCAGGGTGCTGAGCCTGCAAAAGGACAAAATAGCCATGAGCTACCTGGACTGTAGCTCCCAGAAGACAGAGCAGCATCGATACCAGGTCTGTGTTTTAACCTCTCTCTCTCTAGAGGAAGGCTGGGCAGGTATCCAAAATGGGGTAGTCCTCAGGAAATGCATAACCCAAGCGGCTTTCACAGGAGTGTTTGGCACTAGAAGAAGGACCAGATGAGATTTGGATGCTGAAGTCCTTCTGCCCTCAACTTCTCCTCCACAGGCTGGCTCCTGCCAGCTGTTTCTCCATCTTTTCACCACAGCACTTTCAGTTTTGACCAAGCCGAAAAATGAGCCTTCCCAGTTACAAAGCTGAAAATCTGCTGAGGGGAGCTAGACTTCTGCAAAGATTGTTTGCCTCACAAATTGATCTGAGAGCTCCTCCAAGGGGCAATGGCACTGCTAACCCACCATTTCTCTCCCTGTCCATATCCTCAGGTGTCTGCAGAGCTGTCAGACCTGTGATGCTCAGCAACCTCAGGCATCTGCTCCACTTTCTCTGGGAGAGACAGCCAGGACACTTCGCTGAGCTCGAGCAGCTCCCACGCAGCGGGCCAGCGCTCAGTGCCAGGGGATGTGTGTGCAGAGCCAGCCGGAGGTAGAATTCGAGCCTGCTTTCTCCAAGACAGTCAGGGCCAAGTCCAGAGGAAAAGGCGAAGAAAAGCTTTGCTGTCAGAGTCAGGGTTTACAACCAGCCGTAAATGGCCTCGGTCCCTAAAGTTCCCATGGTGACAGACCTGGTGGGAACAGAGCTGTCTCCTCTGTCCAGTCCCCACCAGCCATTCCCAGGTCAGGTGGTACAGCCATCTAGCACAGCCTGGGTGAGCTCACCCAACTCTGGTACCCCTGAGATGGTGAACAAAGTGCAGCCCTAGCTCTTGGGGAGCAGCAGCCAGGGCCAGGGCACCTTGCATAGCATCTCTCGAGGTATGAGCTGCAAATGCAGCAGCTTTGGGCCTTGATGCTTCTCCTCCAGCTGAGTACAGGGTTTGATATTCACCTCCTTCCACTCAGGCTCCAACAGACAAGAGATTGGAGACAGCAATGGAAGGACCATCTCTCCACTGGACACTTGCACAGAACACCTTCCACCAAGGTCTAAAGCAACCTTGCTGGAGAGAAAGGCTGTTTGCAACACATGGTCTTTGCTATAAGCTTCTCTTCTTTCTTTAGTTTTCTTTGCTGATGGCTGGCCAAATTGACCTATAACTCTTCCCAAAATATGATATTCTCTTGCATGTTATATCAGCTTGCTTACTTAATGCATTCAGAAGGAGGAGAGGCCCTGCAGAGGCATCAGTGTGCAATGCAGATCTAGGTTTGCACCCAGGGAAGACTCTCTTTGACCTACTGAGAGACTATGGGTAAATCGCTTGGTTCTTCTGTGTCAAAGACTCCTGTGCATTAAAAGAAGACAGCTTTTTGCCTGCTCTTGCACTGCCTTCCATGCTGTTAGAGAAAAATCTTGTGGAGATAGACGGATGGACCCCATCCTACCATGGCAGCTCCTCCAGATTCCCAGCAAGTGTGACTGGTCCCACCAGACTATCCCCACTGTGGACACTCCTGCCTGAGCCTATTGCCTCCCTGACTCCTCACAGAGCTGATCAGAAGAAAAAGCTTTTTTAGGACTTGATCAAGCTATCCTGTTTGATTCATCTACTTGAGGATGAAACAACTGATGCCCTCTAAGTGCTACTGGCTGCTCATGAAGTCCAGGACATCTTGGTGACATTGGGTGTCTCCACTGCAGAGCCTGAGATGTGGTCAGACAACTCATGCTGGCCATGGCAGCTGCAGTTAGGGTGCACAGATGGTGTGACTCCGGTGAGTGAAAGAGCTGACATTCCCCAGTCATCTCTCTGTGTGTAATTCCTCTTAAGGCAGAAGGCCTTGCCGTGGCTGGTTATGGCATCACTGTGCAATGAACATGAGTCACTGCTGTAACAGGCTGAATTACGACTCCTTGCTTGCTGAGTTTGAAACAGAGGAAGGCAGCTTAAGCAAATGGAAGAGCCTAAGCATGTGAAAAATGTTCCCTTTTCAAAACTCCCATTAGCCAATTGAAAATCTCTGTATTTGGGTTGCAAGTCTATGCCAAGTCTCTGTCTGAGGCTCAGTTCAAACACTCAGGCTATATAATCCCTTCCAGTCTGGGCTCATAATGGAAATGCCAGCAGACCGTTAAGCACAACGGTATTGCCAGGTTTTGCTATAATTAAACACACACGGGAAAAGGTATAAATAACCAGGTTAAATTAAGGCAGGCGGCTGTGATTGAAGGGATCTCCAGGAAAGCCTGCAACCTGGTTGTGTCTGACTGGTTCAGGGGTGGTCCACCAGGGACTCTGGATTTGTGCCTGGCTCAGGTGAACCCTTTCTAGCAGATGCTGTGTATTAAAGTGAAGTCAGCTGGCAACAACACCCTGCAGAGCATGATGTTCCAGCCCCCAGGTCTGTGCTCCTGCCCTTGAGGAGCAGCTAAACCTTGTCTTACAGAAAGCCAGGTGAGCCTTGCTGCCTTCTGAGTCACACTCGACCTTGCTGGGTTTATTTGCCCTGTTGGGGGCTCATGTTTGTTGTTGGCCACCTTGTCCTCATTTCCAGAACAAGTGGCCTGAGGAAATGATGATGCAGGAGCCATAGATAGAAGTTAAATTTCTAGCAAAGAAAGAGTGGCAGAGGAAACAGAGACTTCCTTCTGGGAGGTTGGTTTTGGCAGACGACTCGGACTGCAGGTCCCCCAAGAGAAGCACCGCTCTGCAGCATGCAGGCATTGCAAAGCAGCCAGCAGAAACACAGCAGGTTCTGCTCTCTCCTCTCTGCAGGTTGTTCCCACTTTGACATCCCAGCTGTCTGGCAATAAAGCTTCCTGTATGTAGATGCTGGGAAAAGGGGAAACACCCCCAAAGAAGACACTGGCTTAGGTGTGCCACAGACAAGTAAAGCTAGAAAAAAAAGACAAATTCACAAGAGAAGCACTCCCAAGCCAGCCTTCTTCCTTCTGATGATATGTGTAAGTAACACCACAGGAATTCTGCAGGACTCTCAGGGAAGGCAATGTAGGCTGCAGGATGCACCAATGCTACTGCACAGTCCCATCCTTACTCAGGGCAGCAGGTCCAGAGCTTTTCAGCAGAGTTAGCTGTACGCACACATCCCTCGTGGTTTTCCTCTTGTGACTCTAACTCAGTTTGAATGAGTTTTCTGGGCCAACTCTTCTAAATTTGTATCAGTATCCAGGGAGCTTTAGTAAATAGCACAGTAAATATTTGCTTTTGATATTTGTCTTTCAAAAAGACAACGAGGCAGCAGCCATGCACAAGGACACGGCCACGCGTGTGACCTCAGGCAATCACGGAGCTCACCCCGCATCTCAAAACCAAGGCTTGCTTTTGTGTCTAAAGAAATAACTTCACTGGGATTAATGTGAAAAAGATCCCCTCCACTGAAACTACATCCATGCATGTTCTAGCACATACACATTATTGTGTACGATCGTATATTTTTCTGACCAGAGTCATCATGCACCAAATCTTGCACTTTCCAAAAAAAGAAAAAGCTCATTTCCAGCCTGCAAGACCAACTGTGACCTCAGATTGTGCTTCCCCAGCTGAGCTAATAACACTCCCAACCCCCAAAATATGGAGGCAGCTCAGAATGGAAATGTTAAAGAGCCGTAATTCCAGAGGATGTGAATGGCTAATTCTGTACATTCAAATGAAACAGAGGGGAAATATACTGAATGGAGCCCATGTATAAGATCATATGAAATGTAAAAAGACTTGTTGTTCAGTGCACACACTGCCTCTTCAATCTAGTTCTGTTTAAATGCCCATTCTTTTCATTTGGCATCTCCTTGTCCCTCGATGGCTGAATCAAAAGAGGAACGAAATAATGACACAAAGATTTTTAAAAACTCAGCTCCAGCTGCAGCAGGGAGAAGCCTGAAGCGAAACGTGAGAGCGTATGGCTCTTTGTTAAAGCTTCCTTGGCTATAGAATATGGTATATGAAACGCCTGGCGGATCCCATTTGGTCCTATGGAGGGAGAGCTCTTAAGGTGGCTCTCTTGGGTTTGTGGAGGATTGCAGGAAGGCTTCCCCACATTTGCAGGCAGCAAGCATCCCACCTGCAGAGACCCTAGAGCCCAGATGGTTCCCCCTCCAAGCACCCCGGGGGCCCAGGGCACTCTCTCCCTGACAGTGGGTGGTCCAGCCTTTTTTTGTCTTTTTCTTCATTGTAGCTGCCACTTTACATTGGGAAACCAAACTCAGCACTTCTTGTTGGGAGATGGTTCCAATTTATACAGATTTCTAAGAACTAAATACATTTTATTCCATGCCTCTGAGGTATTTTTGCATGCCCAGCTGGCACTTTGCTTGTACTGCCCCTGTGGTGCCAGTGGAGAGCAGCTCATAGTCCCCATAGTCCCTCATAGCCTTTCCTAAGCTCTGCATTTGGAAGCTGGTGGAACAGTCGATGCCCCGATGACTGCAGGGACCCCAGTGTCACCATCCCAGCAGGGCTGGGAGTGAGCTGGGGCAAGGCTGCCTGTTACCTCCATGTTTCCAGCAACCACAGGAAAGTTCAGCCAGTCCTTGCACAAGATGCTCCACCACAGCCTCCTTGCAAATGCTGCAATAAGCCTTTTGGGACAGGGCATCACCCAGAGCATCCACTGCTGGAAAGGAAAACCGCCATTGCCTCAGCTCTCAAACTGTGGAGAAACCAGGGAGAGAAGGTGTAGTGCAGAGGAGGAGGTTTCTGAGGATGGGGCCAGCTCTCCCCACCACCACTCAGTCCCTTGGCCAGTGCCATGAACAGCAACACCAAAAAAAATCCAGTGAGTGCTGTGGTGACTGGCTCCCCACAGCTGAGAAACTTGGAGCCTTATTGCTTAATCTAAACAAACGTTCAGTGAACATCAACACTAATTTGTTTTCCATGGGCTGAATACTTTTCCTCTCCAAGGCTCTTCCAGTGGCTGTGGCTGATTTCTGCTTATGCCCAGCATACCTTCCCCAGGACCCCCCACCTTCACAGTTGCCACGGTGGTTCTCAGCATGTCCACTCACAGGCACCACCAGCCCCTGGCATATGCTGGGAATAGGCCCTTTCCAGGGGTTCCCTGGGAGAAAACCCAGTGATGCTGGCATGCCCAGAGCTAACATCAGCACTGAAAGCCCAGTATGCAACCTGTGCACCTGGACAGGTATGAAAATCATTCATCAGCATTCAAGGATTCTCTGTATCGTGTGTTACTTGGGAAGTGGAGTCCTTGTATGTTGTGCCTACCCCACCTTACAGCCGCTGGCACCACAGGGGTAGTACAAGCAGAGTGCCATGCCTGGACAGGCAGCAGGACACTTCCCTGCTTCAAGGAGCACAGGTCTGCCCTGCTCAGCTCTTTGCCTGGTACAAGGATCATCGCAAAGCACCAGGGAGAAATTTCCAAAGGCATTTGGTCACCTCAGTGCCCTTGGTTATCTGTTGAATCCCTGAGAGGAGGGGTGCCATGATCAATGCTGCCTGCTGCCAGGGCCGTGCCCCAGCCACATGTGCTGCCAGCACATCAGGAGACATGTCACCTGCCTGTCCCGGGGGCGGGTA
This sequence comes from Cinclus cinclus, assembly GCF_963662255.1. Lineage (NCBI taxonomy): Eukaryota > Metazoa > Chordata > Aves > Passeriformes > Cinclidae > Cinclus > Cinclus cinclus. Next base: position 81,682,080 of record NC_085048.1, read on the forward strand.
AGGAGGAGCACGTTCCTCCACAGCCACTGAACCCACCTCATGACGCTTGCACGCGTGGCTGCCAGAAGGCTGTCATAGTGCAGGGGAGGACAGCCAGAGTGGCCATGTGATCCCCTCACTGCTATTCCTGGTGCCCCGTGAGGCTGGAGGACTGTCACACGGAGTGAGAATCACCCGGCTGTAGCGTACAAGCCAGGTGAGTCCAGCTGTGGTGACAGCAAATTCCTAATTAGTTCATTACATCAGATGGCCAAACACTCAGTCATTACCCAAGGATGGCCTACGTGCCCAGCAGGGCATACTCCCCTGATCCCTTCTTCCCAAAACAGGACTGGGAGAGCCAGACGAGCTCACCCTGGAAAAGGGACACGGTATGTGGTGTGCCCGGCAGGCCAACAAGCTGCAGGTCCCGCAAACCACATGGGGAAAACCCAGCAAGACAAAATGGCCTGATTGTGGCTGTCCTACACAGTAAGGTCTCATCCTGCCCCATGCATGGACGTGGAATGGGTCTCTCCCACAGCCACAGGGACCTAAGCACAGGATGGTGGGTTGCACACCAGCTCCCCCATCCTGCTCTCCTCCACCTGAGACTGCAGGCAGGCGTTATCCCCTCTTTTCCAACCGCTTCCTGAAGACAGACATCTGGGCACGCATCTGGACGCCTCTCAGCAAAGTAGTATCAGGGCAAGCTCCCTGTGTGCTGGCTGGCAGGTTTGCAGAGAGATCCTCTCCCCATGGGCTCAGTCAGACACTGTGAGTGCCGGACAGTGGTTCAGAGTTCTGCCACACACCCACTCCCAGCAGCACCACACAGCAGCGGCACTGCTGCCTCAGAGGTAGCACAGGCAGGTTTGGCAGGGATTTATGTATCTTGGAGTTGCTTTCCCCGTGGTGGTAGCTGGAACTGATTCTGAATACTTAGCTGGTTTAATATGAAAACAAAAATCCCTGGATTGACAGCTTGTCCAAGCAAGGCACCGTTTGAGTTCCTGGCAGCAAAGCAGTGAGAACTAATGCTGGTCACAGGGTGGAGGTGAGAAACTGCAGGCCAAGCTGAGCAGCTGGGCTCTGCTCCATGCTTCATCTGGAGTTTAGATGCTCTTCTTTCCTCGAGCCAGGCTAACACAGGGTGGCAAGGTGTGCCCTCATCCTCCCTGGGCTTGAGCCCCAACAAGGCCTGTGATGCCAGTGGCTTGGAGGTGCTGCAAAGTGCAAAACCAGGCAGGGACCTCCTGCCCACCACAATGTGAAAACATCTAGGTCACTACAGGCTCTTCTGTCCTCCTCCTGCATCCCCTCATGGCCCCAGGGGCACCTCACTACACTGGATGGAGTTTTTCTCTTGCCTGCCCTCTGGATGGATTGTGCAGGATCCAGGATGTCTCTGAAGCACGGAATCCTTTAGAGTAACCACCTCCCAGCACACAGCAATCCTACCTAACTGGTTCAGACAAGAGGTGATGAAAAACCCTGTGTCCTGCTGAAACCACTGTGAGATTTAGGTCAGGCAGGTGGGATCATCCAGGCTAGAGCAGGACCATTGTGCCTGCACCACCAGATCTGTGTAACACCATTCCTGGGGCACAGCTGGTCATGCTGAAGGGGTCAGTGCTGCAGCACCATCCTTGTCCATCCCCTAAGTAATGTGGGTGTTGTTGAAAAATGGGGCCCAGCCACTGTGAGCACTGTGCTGGCACTTTCTGCATGGTCCCTGGTCCACACTGCAGGACAGCTCTCCTCCTGCACAGTGGCGTGGGGGTAGCACATGGGGTTAGCACATGGGTAAGTACCCCCAGCAGGAACTAGGTCAATGTGCTATTTGGAAATACCATGTTAGACCTTCTTTCCTGGGAACGCACCTCTTTCAGTCTCATCCAGAGCTCCCCCTCAGTAGCTCTACACCTCTAACACCTTTCCCAGAAGGAAACCTCACCAACGCAAGTAGACAAAGCCACTTCTGAAGGAAAGTTTATTTCCCATGTGACAGAATGGGCAGGGTGGATAGGAAGGCAGCAACTGCCCCAGATCAAGGGCTGGTTCCTGCTGCAGCAGGCATGATCCACACCTGCCCCGGGGGGAGAGGGAAGCTGTGGGGCTGTGCGCAGTCATTTCTTCCTCTCAGTCACCCATCCCACAGCTGTGCCAGCAACTGTGAAGCTATTGTCCTTGTCCCTACACTGGGAAATCCCAGATCCAGCTGGAAACGACCAACACATATAGTCCAGGTGAGCCTCGGAGGCCCCAGAAACAAACCAAAAAAAAGGGGGCTTTTCCTCTCCTTGTATCAAAGCACCAAGCAGACCTCACACCCTTTCTCTGCCAGCAAGTATCAGGGAGTTACTCAGTTTCTTCTGGCTTTCCCCACCAAAGGGGATCTCTGATGCAAGTGGTGGTGGGTCATTGGAGAGCAGGGTGTAGGGCTGTGAATATGCCCCAGGGCACAAAGCACTGCTCTGCGAGGCTAGGCATGGAAACATGGCAGCAGGGAGCTTGCTGACCGCACGAGACGGCTGTTCCCCCCAAAGCCCGGCCTGCTCCCAGCACCCCCTCCCTGGGACTGCCAGCAGGGCACCGACGGACTCGTGGGGAGCAGCGCTGGGGCCCGAAATCACGGTGGCAGGACGGCATAAAACCTGTGCGGTGCCGCTCGCCCCGAGGTGGGCTCAGCTCGGGGACCACCGGGGCGCGGGGAGCTGGGGGCGGACGGCGGTGCCGGGCGGTACCAGGGAGCGGCGGTACCAGGGAGCGGCGGTACCGACCCCATCTCCTTGAGGACACCTTAACGGCGGTGCCCGCGGGCGCCTCCCGCCGCCCGCCCCGCTCGGCTCCCGCCGCTCCTCGCGGGGAAGCAGCTGACTCGGGGCGGCTGCCAGCGCTGCTGGCTGCTGGATCCGGCCGCGGCAACGTGCAGCCCGACATGTAAACCGGGCAGGCCTATGCTAATGGCGGGGGGAGGGTGCTTGGCGCAGCGGCGAGGGGGACGGAGGTGGAGGCCGGAGCACAGCCAGAAAATTCCCCCCTCCTAATCGCCCCCCCCCGCTTCTCCATCACCACCTCCCCGCATCCATCTGCCTCCCCTCCTCCTCCATTCATAAAATCCGGGCGGCACTGCCACCTACCGTAGCGTGCGACGGCCGGCCCGCAGCTCCGCTCGGCCCGCGGGCAGCCCCCGGCCCAGCCCCCCTGCCCCCCGGCACACAGCCGCACCCCCGGCCCGCGGGTCCCGTCCCCACCGCCAGCCCCCGTCCCGGCAGTGTCCCCAAAGTCCATACGAGCCTTCCCACGGCGCAGAACGGCAGTCCTGTCCTTGTCATTAAAACCAAGTTGGGGTCCCCTCCGTCCAGCCCTTCAACCCAGCCTCAGGTGTGCCCCAGCTGTACTTGGGGTGGTCTTCTCGCCACCCTCGAGGTGAGCGGTCAGCCCCACCACCTCCCAACCTGCTGGAAATCAGAAGTCAGAGACAGCAGTCTCCCACCTGTGCTGTCTGGTTTCCCACCCTTAGGGAAACCCCCAGCTCGTGTTTTCAAGCACCTCGGTAAAACCACAAAGCTCTCTCTCGGCACGGGGGAGATGGAGGAGATAAAAGCCTGAGACAAGGCATGGGCCTTGGGTTTCAAAAAAAGGGATTAAAGTAGCACATACCCGCCGGGAGAAGGGTGAGTTAAGCTCGGGAAGAAACCCTCCCAGGGCCAAGCAACCCCCTCCAGGAAGAGACACTGAGGGGCAGCCCCTTTTCCTCGGCAATGCCTTTCCCATTCCCCACTGGAGAGTGCTGAGACTCCCACCGCCCTCGCCTTTTAGTGTTCTATTCTCCCTCCTCAGCACACAAAAGGGCAATCCCTGGTTTGGTCTCATTCCACATCCCTTACCAGCACCCACAGGAATAAACTCCGGTTCCTTCCCATATCAGGGAACTCTTCCCCAGTCCTACATGACCTTCTTTTCCTTCTCTCCCTCCCCTTCCTCTCCCCTAACAAAGGATAGTTATTCCCAGCCAGTAAAGATGGCAACTCCACACCCCAGTGGGAAGTGAGCAGCCCTGCAGGGACCAGACCTCCAGGTTAATGGGTTCATGAGAAGGAGCAGCAGGCTCTCTGGCCAGGTGTCCCCTGGCAGCACTTCAGTTCACACCAGCCTCCCTCTTTGTTCATCACAGCTCCCCCCCCCCACCAGGACTAAAGCCTCGATGGAGTGGGAGAATGGGAAGGGGGTGAATTTGGACAGGCCCAACAGAACCTGCACACAGGTCAGTGTGTGCCATGCCTGTGCAAGTGGAAGACCTTGTGCTTGAAGCTGAATGGGAAACACTGAGCATCTCTACAGGGAATAGAGAGAGGGAGGGAGGGAAGTAGGGAGGGAGAGAGGAAAAAAAATCTTGTGAGTGCAGAGTTTGCAAAATGAGCTGGTGGTAAATAGCTGGAGGATAGACAGCGTCTCTGTACGTGAGGCGCAGCACGGAGAACTGCACCTGAGCGAGGCTGGGCTACTGCTCGCTCCAGCATCACACGTCACTCACTGATGCATCCTCCCCAGCCTGTTCTCTCTCTCTCTGCACCAGCTCCCCCACCTCCACCACGAAAATGCAGTGGCAAAAATGGGTTCCCCCCAAGCTCAGTGCAGCCACAAAGCAGAGAGCTGTGAGAAGCACAACTGAACTCGATTCAAGGTCCAGCAGGTGCCTGCCAAGGGAGAGTCAGCACCACGAACCTCCTGATCCCCTGCTGGGAACCCACAGACCCTTGAGCTCAGTGTCTCCCCACGCCCCTGCTCAGCTGCTTTCTTCCCTGAGCAATGGCAGCCGTGTTTGCCAACACTCCCTGCTCGCTAAGTGCTGCTATCCAAGGCCCTTTGTTCCCCTCGTCGAGCAGCCTTCCTTTGCATTCCGCAGCCAGACGCTGAGGCCCAACACCACTCATCTCACCTGGGGTGCTCCGGACGGGAAACCACCAGTTTTCCCCTCCCTCCTGTGAAAGACCAGGCAAAACTCACACAGCACCTGGAAAACGCATCTCCCTCCCTACGCACGAAAAGGAACAGAAGCCATCCTTTCCCTGGAGAGAGGCTCGCTCAGGGGTGTGGGTGACAGCAAACCCTGCCCCTCATTTGCAGTTTCCCGAGGCGTGCTGCCCGGGCCCGCCGGGACGGCCGGTCGGTCCCACGGGCGGCAGCCGGCGGTCCCGCAGCCCGGTTCCGTGGGAAGGCAGCCCGGCACCCGCCTGACACCCTGTGGCCGCCTCCCGCCTTGCAGGGACGCGGAGAAGCGTGCAGCGGGACGGGGATGGGGATGGGGATGGGGATGGGGATGGGGATGCTGCGTGCGAGGGGGCACACGGGGTCTCTTAGAGGACCAAAGCTGACAGGAGCAGCGAGTAACCACAGACCGGGCACATGCCTGACTCCCGCCACCCGCCATGCAGGGATGAAATGCTACAAACTTTAATAAAGTAGCACACACGTGTCCCAGCAGTTTCCCTAAGTGCCTGTGAATTCAGCCCAGCATGTCCAGGAGGAAAAGAATTTCAATTTACTGCTAACTGATGCCACAGGCTCAAATGAGTGCACAGGATCTCCTCCCCTATGGCAGCACGTGACAGCAAGGGCTGCTATAATAATGCCCCAACAGATGGGAGACTCCTAAGAGCATCCATATGGGTTCCAGCCCCTCAGAGAGTCCTCTCTACTGCACAGCAAGGCCTTTTCCCTGCTCCTCCCTGGTTTTACTCACCTTCTGCCAGAGGGATGAATTTCTACTTTCCAAAGCACAAGGGTTGGGGTCTCTGTGGAGGCTGGAGTAAAACGTCCTCATTTCACACCACCAACCCCACAGGGTGCCCCCTTGTTGCATCCATATGTGAGGTGTGAGGGTCATGGTGACCATGTGTGGCATGTGTCCCACCCAGGTCGGGATGGGGGACACACTCGTGCAAGAGTGTTACACCTTAGCAATTCCCATTGCTCAGCACTAAGCCCGCAGTCTGAGGCATCAGCAGCAGCTATGCCACTGCAGGACCCCAGCCCAGGGAAACTCCTGAAGCAGCTGTGGGTGGAGCTAGCACTCACCCTTCTTAGGGAAATGGGAGGAATGGCTCCATGTGCTGCTCCAGGGGAACTGCTGATCCTTAGCAGCCTCCTCTTTTCCCATCCCTGGAAAAGCTGCCAGTACACTGAGGGCAGGGAGAGGTGAAGGTGTTTTTCTTGAGAGCAAAGGCACCTTGGAACAGGAAGCCCTTGCTCCAGATGATCTCCTAGGTAACCCAAATGAAGCCGTGCAACCTTGATAGAAAAGCTTGTCTCCATTTAGGAGGGAATCCTTTGTGTTCTCTTACTGACCTGCCTCCCCTCTCCATTTTACAAACCCCAGAGGCAGTCTCATCCTTGATCCTCTCAGGGCCTTGGAGAGAGTCCTCCAAACCCCGCGCAAGCATGTGCATGGCTGCCGGCTTGATTCTCCTGCAGGAACATCAGCCATGCCCAGGGAACTGGTGATGCCTGCTCACAGCATTCGTTCCCGACTTTCCCCGGGTACGCACAATTCTGCGTACCTGCAGAGAGAAAGGTTGTGTCTCATTCCCAGGTCTTCTTGGGGCAGCATTTCCCCTTGCTGAGAGCTCATTGGCAGCAGGGCAGTGAAGCCATCAGCTGCTTTCTCCGCTCTGACTTTCTCTGCCTGCAGTTTGGAGAGATTTTGACCTGATATTCTGCCCCACACATCCCTCTGGCTGGAGCCCAGCAGGAATAGCCAGAGACATTCAGATGATGCATCGCAGGGGAACCATTTTAATTAAAAGTGATGCTTTGGTCAGCAGGGTACAGACTTCTTTGGGAATATAGGGAGGAGAAGTGAGCTGGGTGAGTGATGGGTGGGGAGAGAAGATGTGACTCCTCACGGTTAGATCTGAACTCAGCAGCTTTGCCAGGAAAGTGGGAAGTTGGCAGGGTGAGCTCAATTCTCAGATGCCTTATCGTGGGGCTGGTGCTCTTGGCAATGCTTAACAGTGTCCTGAAATCCTGGTGCAAACTGGGGTCTGCCCTCCCCCAAACTCAAAGCATTTGCTGCTCCTCAAATACCAATCCCTTTCCCATCAGAGAAGGAGGATGTCTGTGCAGTGCTTACAGATGTTTAGGGGTACAAGGTCCTCATGTTAACTCTCTAGCTTTGCCAGAAAAGAAATCTAAAAGCTCAGCAGAGCCCTGCACCAGGTGGGTTAGTGCAGCATACTGGGGAGCCACCACAGCCACAGCCACTTCCTATAGATGGGAATCACCACGAGACCTGATGTCCCACTGCAAACTCAGCCGCTGTGCTCTCAGCTCTGGTGAGAGAGGGGTTCCATCATTGCTGAGAATGTTATGACCACAAATTACTTGTGAGGGGGAGTAGGGTTTGAGGAAGAATTAGGCAAGGCAATTCTTCCTCACACAAAAGTGAGGAATCCCCTGGGACTGGGAGGCTGGAAAGAGGGCCAAGCCCTGGTGTCCATCCTAAAAAATCTCTCTTAGGCTTTTTCTAGGTTTTCTAGCTAGAGCCTAGTCCACCCTGGATATCTTCCTGCCTTCATGAAGGATGCTCTGGGAAAAGCTCCCAGACACCTAACCACATAATTCTAAATTACCAGGAATGTTTTTCCATCCAAACACCCACTAGGTCTGTTTTCATGGAAAACCAAATCCAGGCCCTGCATGCTGCACCTGCCCACAGCCACACGCCTGGAAGAGTCAGAGGTGGAGCAGCCTCCAGGCTGGCACAGAGGCAGGTGCCATGATGGCAAGAAGCACCACACTCCTGTCCCAGCAAGGATGTGTCCCACCACCTTCCCACCTTGGCTAGCAGCAGCCTGGCCATGTCAAACCACAATTACATCTCAGGTAATGCAGAGAGTATTTCTAGCCTGCACTGCTGGTTGCTGTGAGGAGCTGTATTTACCCATCAGCAATAGCAAGACAGAGGGAGCAGGGCAAAAGGATGGGTGGTATAGGATGGAGGAGGGGAAGTTATGCCACTGGACCTTGGCAATGCCTGGTGAGACAGCAAGGAAAGGGTGGAGAGTGACTACGTGATGCTTCTCAGGGAGAACTGATCTTATTAATAAAAGCTGCTTCTTCCCAAGGCCTTGATAATCTCTCCTGCTGCAGATTATTTACAGCTGTGGAATTTAATACTCCAATGAACAAAGCTCTCTGAAGCACAGAGGGAGCAAGCAGCCTGTTAACCCTTCTGCATGGCACCAGAGGCTCAGGTATGATGTCTCAATGCAGCTGAGCCACAGGCTGCCACAAGCCCAACAGATCTCAGCACCTCTGAGGCCAGCACCCAAGCCAGGCTGAGACTCAGCAGAAAGTCAACCCAAAGCCCATTCAAATTCCTGGATTCTCTTAATTAAAAAGGCAGGCCAGTGAATAGTCCTTGGAGGCAGAACTTGAGCAGGGCTGGGGGGCTGTGTGCCAGTGAGGTGCTGCTGCATTACACCAGCAGGTAAGCACTTGACCTTACAGGTTTTGGGACAATAAACTCAGCCTCCAGGCTGAGGGTATTGTCAGCCCTAGCTAAGTTTTCTACCCCTCACGTTCAGTGCCATATGTGTGAAACTGAGCTATCTAAGACCTGGGAGTCTTGCTGTGGGTCTGCAGCACTGGTGGGGACACAGCTGCAGCACAGGACTCCTGCTGCCTTCCTTGGGACCAGAGAGCCCCATGGCTAAAGTATATGCATTAGTATATGTTCTGCCATGTAACACCTTCCTCAGATTGTCTTGAAATCTGGTGCATCTCAAGAGGAGGGCATAGGAACCATCAGACTTATTGGCTGAATTGTCCCTTAAATACAGGTGATTTGGAGGTGGAAAGAATAGGGTGGGCTTGAGGCACAGCCTGCTAAAATCAGAGGTGAGAGGGATGTACAGGAAGGACAGGGTGATCATATGGGCTTGTCCCACCAGTGCATGGGCCTGGTTTGAGTGTATTCATTGCTGAATGGGATGGGCACAAGACAACAGCTAGGGTAAGGGGAGGGTTAGAGATGGAGAAAGAAAGGCAAACACCAGCCTCACTTGCATACTAAAATCCACTGACCACCCCATAACAAAGTGGCAGATTTTGGAGCTATGAATGCAGCCTGGGTTTGGTCTGCACCTCTCTTAGCATCCCTGTACTTCAGACATTCCCCAAGGACCACACAAATTGTTGGTCTAGCTCTGCATAGAATTGTTTAAAGGGTCACAGTAGCACCCCTACCATAACTAAGTAACTATAAGTACTAAACATGATAAACAGCTCCTATCCAACCCCCCTAGTCCATGTAGGAAAGAGCAGAATTCGTGTGGGATCTTTTGTCCCCACAGTCAGTAAAAGCCTGGCTGCTTAAGTGCGGGAAACACAGAACTTGTGCACAAAGTCTGGAGTCCCTTGGGGTAGCAGTCCTTTTATATCTCAGCAGCACTTAGCCTTTGCACAGCACCAGAGCAGCATAGAATACCTGCCCTAAAACCTCAGCATATACCTCCCAGGTTACACAGCCTCTTTGCTCTGAACTTGAACCCCTCACCCTACAGTTCCTCTTCTTGCCCTGTGATGCCATCTGCCAAGGATTTTTCAGGGCTCTTCCCCATGCTTCAACCACCCACAAAGGAGTAGCTGGAGGCTGTAGAAAATAGTTTCGCTCAGCCTCAGCTAGCCCAAAATTTGCACAGGAGAGCCCATTAATGCTGAATTTCCCCATTCTTAAAAGTCTTGATGTTTGTTCATCTTCCCACAGAAACACAAGGTACAGCCTGGCAGCCATCACTCTGCATTGGCAGTGTTTTGCCTTTGAGTTTTCCTGCAAGCAAGGCAGGCTGGCAAAGCAGAGACACAAGCAGTGAAGGGAACACAGGGAGTAGGGCAAACACAGGATCCACAGGAAGGATCCTGCTCCACAGAGCCTGATGGGTGTTTGGAGATCCCCCCCTGCAGGATGGAGGGAAGCCCGGCTTCCCTCTTCCGCAGGTTCCACTGCCTGAGCTGTCAAGCCTTCATGAGGGAACTGCCTCTGCAGGGCTGCATTTGATGCCCTGGAGGTCCCCATGTCCTCAGCCTACCCCACTACAGGTGAGGCCTCCTGGGACCCTATTCCTCCTCCACAAGGCAGAGCCAAGGCAAAGTGTCAGACTTGTGAAGCCAGTTAAACCAGCTATATACAGATGTTAGCATTATAAAACATGGATTGAAGGCTTCTTGGAGCTGTCTATAGCCTCTGGAACAATGTCCAAGAGCCAAGCATCAGGCTCAGGAAACAAGGGCAAAGATAACATCTACCATCCCACCACCTCCGCTCCTCACTTTCTACTTCTCCAAGCAAAAGGTTTTCTGCCACCAGTGAACTGGAGCCTTTCCTATCCTTCAGACACCCACAGGGAATCTTGAGCCTTGTTCTGAAGAGGAAAGTAAATGATTAGGAGTAAAACTCATGTGACTGGGCACCATACAGCCATTGTCTTTGCTCCAGTCAAGCACAAATACAAAACCCCAAAAGCTTGTCCTGCAGAAGTAATAGCCCCTCCTGCACTGGAGATGGGTACCACATTCCCAAGCTTCCCATGCATCCCAGGTAGATGCTTGAGGCAAAGTTTGAAAAATCAGGACAAAACAGCACCTGAGGGCCTTCAGCAGGTCTTCCTTAGGGATGGCCTGAAGCACAGGCCAAGAGTAAAAACCACATTCTGGTCTGCTCAGCTTTTGCCATCCCCAGTGAACCTAGAGTGGTCTGCTGTTGTCAGTGCTTCCAGGGAACTGCTACCGGGCCATCAGAGTGGACTGGGCATCCCTTACCCTACTGTACCTCTCTCTGCCCCATCCCAACCTGTGGTGACTGTTTCAGTGAGCAGGACCAGGCTCGGCAGGACTAGGACATCAGGGAACACCTGAGATCTTCCTACCCCCTGAACGCAGTGGGTGAAGCACATGCCACCCCTAATGCTTGATGGCAGCTCTCCCAATCCAAAAATGTTACTCATTTTGGAGCCAAGAAGGGACCACAATGACTTCCAATCACTGCATCATATTGCCCCCAAAATGTGAGGAAGATTTACTACATCCAGGGTCAGCATCCAGTCTTACAAGCTGGAACAACAAATCCTTTAATCCCAAGAGGTGTATCTAATATGGGAAACCACACTGGGGTGCTGTAGTCACAACTGGAGGCCATCAGAGGAAGACAGTTTTGTCCATGTCCTGGCCTTGGCCCCAGGGAATTCACCAGTGCCCCTCACACTCCACACCCATAGCCATAGCTATGAAGAGCATCTCATTTGAGATAGAGAGTGAGCAGGATATGGGCCTTGTACCAAAAGACCTTGGGTGTCCTTCACAGGCTCTGCCTTAGGCCATGCTGTACCTTGGGGCTTGCATGTTTGTTTTTAAGGAACTGCATTTGGTTCATGGAGTTTACAGCCTTCAGACACTTACAAAGCAAGCTCATATTTCCAAGGCCCAAGGGACAGCCTGTCTTTTTTGTCTATGCCACAATAACCAGGCACATCACTTCCCAGTCTTCTGGGGAGGGTGTGTGTACTATTCACACTGAGCACACTCACTGTTGCCAGCATGAAGGTGAGCATCCAGGTTCATTTTTGAGCTCTGTTAAGCAGTGAAGCCCTGGAGCAATGAATTTCATGAGGATCTTGTGTTTTGGGTGAAAGGAAAAATGAAGAATTTTAGGGTAATTTTATTTCATCTGACAACCTGTTTGATTGAACACTGCCACTACTGCATTCTTAGAGAGGGATGAATGGAGGTGCCTGATGTGTTTTCTCCCCATCCTTCTTTTTATCCTTCTGTCATGAGCCCTCATTAATTTTTCTTCTTTCTAGGCTAAACACTCCTGAGCTTTGCAATTATATTTTCTTGTTAGAGGACGCTTTTGTGACAGGCCTAGGAAAATTTCCATCCTCTATCCCTGACAGGTTCTGAGATAAGCTGACCAGCCTGGAATGCTCACTTGAGGCTCCATCACTGCAACAGCATTCAGACTTGATTCAGTGTCATTCATCACTGCACTTTTTATGGTGTAGAATGGGAGAAACTACCCAGAAAATGAGTTGACAAGGCTGTAGTTGGTGCTAACACACTCAAGGGAGAGCCCTTTGGGCAGTGACCACACAAGCTTTAACCTTGGGGCTCTGCCCTGGCAGCCATGCCAACCCCAACCCCCTTCCCTCACTTCCAACTCTTTGCCCCATCTAGCCTCTCTGCACTTCCCACTACAAGTGTCCAGCCCATTGAGTTTCCTTGATGGACACTCTTCTTCCACCGCCTTTGTCCATCTTGAACAGTAGCTGCAGGGTATAAACAAGTGTCCACGTGTTTCCCTGTTCTCTTTGCTCTTCCTTAGTCATGTCAATCCCAAACAGCACAGCCACATTCAGATGAGATGCAGACACTTAAAAAAATGGCAGCCCTCACTTGTCTCATCAGAAGGGCTCAGCAGGGTCCTGCCACTGCTTCTGTTTGCGGCTGGGTGGGAAATGCTGCTCAGCCCTCAAACCTGAGGCTCAGCATGCCTTTCCCTCAGGGAAGGAGATCTGGCATCTGCCTCTAGACAAGAGACCCTAGAAAGGAGTGACAAAGCATTCTGAGGGGGTTGTTTTGCATCGGGAGAGTGGCCCAGCTCAGGGCTTCACAAGAGAGCCAGGCTGCGCCTCCCTGCTGCTCACCCCTGACTCCTGTTTTGCACCCTCTGCAATCCATGAGCAGCATCCTGCTGCTGTTCCCCCTCTTTCCACCCAGCTACCAGCCACACGGGAGTCAGAGTGCTGCTTTGCAGACCGATCTTCCCACTGATCTTCCTAGACCCTGACGCCCCTGGTTACCCAGCAGCCTTCCGTGGAGACAGGGCTCAAATAGGCAGCCAGAGTTCCCCGGCTCTCCCCGGGGCTTTTCCCGAGGGAGCAGGTCAGGCTCGTTCCCCCCAAAACCTTCCCGCGGCCGGAGCTGCGCTGCCCTGCTCTGTTCTGCCCTGCTCTGTTCCGCCCTTCCCTGCTCTGTTCTGCCCTGCTGTGTTCTGCCCTGCCCTGCTCTGTTCTACCCTGCCCTGTTCTGCCCTGCTCTGTTCTGCCCTGCCCTGCTCTATTCTGCCCTGCCCTGCCGTGTTCTGCTCTGCCCTGCCGTGTTCTGCTCTGCCCTGCCGTGTTCTGCCCTGCCCTGCCGTGTTCTGCCCTGCCCTGCCGTGTTCTGCTCTGCCCTGCCGTGTTCTGCCTTGCCCTGGGCTGCTCTGCCCTGCTCCGTTCAGTTCTGCCCTGCTCTGTTATGCCCTGCCCTGCTCTGTTCTGCCCTGCCCTGCTCTGTTCTGCCGTGTTCTGCTCTGCCCTGCCCTGTTCTACCTTGCCCTGGGCTGCTCTGCCCTCCTGCTCCTGCTCCTGCTCCTCCCCTGCCCTGCCGCGGGCCGGCGGCTGCACTACGTACTGACCGCGGGGGATTTTGTGTCGTCGGTCGGGCTCGGGGGTGCGGGGCAGGCTGCGGGGCACACCATCACGCCCACATTGCCATCTAGCCTCCCGCTCGGGGATGTGCAGCTCGCCGCCCGCAGCCCCGACAGCCTAGCGAGGCGTTCCGTCTCCGGCTATATCACCCCTAGTTCGGCTGAGGTTTCAGCTCTCTCCCCCTTCTCCCAGCCTCCAAAGTCACCCGCTGCTTCCCCCAGCTCCAGGGTCCATCCACCCTGCTGGCACAGGGCCACGAGATGGGGCCGCCTGTCTCCCAGCCTGAAGTCTCCAAGCAGATGGAAGACATCAGCTCCCTGGTGCATCCTTCCACGATAGTCTGTCTCACCCGCTTCCTTTCAGGGACACCTCTTCTCACGGCCAGTAAAATCCCCAGTGCTTGCCTGTATTTTTCCACACTCCAGCCTCATCGCATGTCCTTCGTGAGCAAGCATCTTCCCAAAGGCCATCTGTCCTTACCCATGCAGGATGCCCTAAAAAAAGACACCTCTTCCCCAACTCCCATGGATGAATGTCTGGGCACAAAGTCCTGACCATCACCAGTAAATAGGCATCCTCTTGGGAGCTTCAGCTGATGCAAATCCTTTATCCAAATGTATGGGAAAGTACATTAACCCCAGGACCCAGCTGGAACTGAATGGGGGGGGCCCACATTTGTAATGAGGCAAGAAGACCCCAGGAAGCTCCCCCAGAAGCTGCACATGAGCTGAGAGAACTCTTCCAAAGCATGTGTCACTCTGGAAATGTTTTTCTTTAATGACATAGAAAAATGTTAATGGCAGAATAATAAGCAGGGACCAGCAGAGAGAATGGCCTTCTGGCAGCAGCTGAGATAGGAAGCGTTTTGGTTTTTCTTACCTCCTCTGAGGGAATCATTCCGCCTGCCTGTAGCCATCCTTTAAATAAAGGACCTGCAGGAAGAACACAGACAAGAAATCACATCTGCTTTCCTCATAGGATCAATGCAAAAGGAAAAGCCTCCCATTGGAAGAGAGTTAAGCCTCAGCGGATCCCAAAGAAGGATGCCCCAAACCAGAGCCCAGGAAAACCAGTAGCTACTCCCAAGACAGCACTGACTCGCTGCTCAGAAGGCTCTGGAACAGAGCAGAGTGCAGCCTGGAAGTTGAGAGAAAGCAGGTATTGTCCCCTGTGCAGAAACAAAAGAGGGGACCTGGAAATGAGAATCCTTGAGCAGGGTCTGCTCATAGGAAAAGATGGAGAGCCTGGAGAACCCACATCAACCTGGGCAAGGCCCCATCCATCTGCCCCTGCCTGCACAGGCTCTGCACCCAGGGCCCACATCAGTGGGATGGATGGTTGGCAGCAGGCTATGGGCTCATCCACAAGGTTGATCCTTTCCCCTCAGAGAGATACTGCTACAGGCAGCACCAGGAATTTGCCAAGCACAGAGCTGTCAACATAGGCCAGGGATTTCTGCTGAGACTATATTCCTCACCAGGGAAGACAGGTAAAAACTGCAGGGGATGCACTATGGGATATGCTTATCTTAGCTGTCTGCATGTCTTGCTTATTAAGATCTGAGATTAAGGATTTAGTTCCACACGTATCAATTTACTTAGAACTAAAGCATCACTTCACATTTTAATCTCAAGTATGCTGCATTGTCTTGCCCGCTTCCTCTTGTGCCCTCTCCCCATGACCTCTTCCTCAGCAAAATGCTGGAAAGTTATTAGCAAACATTATGTGAAACGTTTAATATCCAAACAGCAGGGTCTGGCATCCCATGAGAGATTCATAGCCCCTATGGTCAGGAGAAGAAAAACAAGGATTGTTTGCAGGCGCCCAGGTCCTGCTGGTTGCTGCTTTGAGGCTGGAGTTGTTGCCAAGCAAAAATCTCACAGTAAAGCGTTCCTTCAGACAAGTTATAAACCAGGCTAGGCAGCAATGAGGTATTCAGCTGAGGTGAACCCCGCTCTGGCTTTACCCACAGACTGTGCACAGAAACAAAATACCCCATACAAGTGCTATTTCAAATTCTATTATCCAGCACTGTATTAGTGGAAGGGATCTTCCTCTTCTGTTCTCAAAAGCATTTACATTAAGGAAGGCTGAGCTCTCTCTGTCTGCAGGAAGGCTGGGACATACCTGTCAACTGGTTTATGATTTATTTAAAAATTATGAAAATATTATTGTTTATGTGTTTATCAGGGTTGGAGGAGTTTCAAAAGTTGCTGAAGATTTTATAAAGCAAGACCACAGAGCAATTGAGAGGCATAAACACTTCCCCTAAAAATACATAAAAGCATATACCCTTTTTCTATGGTCCCAAACATGACCCAGAAACAAATCTGACCATGCAAAAAGAAAAAAGGCAATTGACAATGTCGGAGAGGTCAGCCTGTCTTTGTAACCTTGTGACACTGAAGCAAACCCCACCCACGGGAGGGAGGCCAGTCACACTTATCGCTGTGACTGCCATGCAGAGTTTGCTCACTGTCCCACTTAGAAGAACAACATAAACATTTTCGAGCACAGAGTTCCTCCTGGAAGTTGACTGCTCTCAGATTGACTGGAAACACTGACTTCAACCAGGCAAGCATCTGCTCTGCTGCTGTGCCGTTGGGCAGACGCCTATGGAGGAGGCAAGCCCAGGGCTAAAAGGCAATGCCCATGGGGTGCAGTGGACTTGGAGCTGCAGAACAAATGTTCCCCAGCCCTTGGACAACAGCAAAGAAGGAACATGCTGCCAGAAGTAGATGGTTCTGCCTTCCCACAGGACTGAGTACACAGGGAAGTTTTACTTAGTGAGATGGCCTTTACTTAAAGGTTAATATTGAAATTAAACCTATCGTATAATCTTTTGTGTGTTACCTGAAGTAATGGAGTTTGAGGGGATCCAGGGCTCACTTTTTCCAGGGACAGTGTGGATCTCAGAGTGGG
Source organism: Cinclus cinclus (assembly GCF_963662255.1). Lineage (NCBI taxonomy): Eukaryota > Metazoa > Chordata > Aves > Passeriformes > Cinclidae > Cinclus > Cinclus cinclus. Next base: position 81,698,456 of record NC_085048.1, read on the forward strand.
GACCATGGGGCAGATACATCTGCAAGGAGTAACTGTAATATGCAATAGCTCAGCACTGCATACTTAAGATCTTCACACTGAGACAATGAAGAGCTGAAGTAAGGAGCTTTCCCAGCATAGCAGGAAGAGGAGGCAGCAGAGCAAAGAGCAGCCAGCCACCACTGAGGAATTGGCCTAACTCCTGCTGATTGCAACCCTCTTACCCAGCACTGCTATGTCAAGGAGTGCTCTGTCCTTCACCAGCCATAAACATCAAGTTTCTCTGCTTAGCTCCATAGAAAAGCAGCTCTTTGGCTCCTGGATCCCCACCAGTCCTGAAAGCAACAGAGTAGCATTTGCCCACTGCTATGGCTAAGATTAGGGAACTGGACAACAGCCAACCTTACCAATAGCCCACCAAAGATGTCCAACAATGGTCCCGAGAAGGAGTCCAAAAGGATGCTTCTTTCTGTGGACCCTTAAATGTGAACCCAGCCCCTGCATTAATCTGAGAACACATTTTTCAGGGGTTGGTCAGGTGGAGAGCACAGGCTACATCTCAACTCACCCTTTGGCTCCCACTTCAGCTCCCCTTCCTACTTCTGCTTCCCAGTCTCTGGTATGCCCTGTTCAAGCAGACACCACCTGATGGTGCAGGCCACCATGCCCTCCTGATTCTAATTGTTCCTAAATACTTCTCTTAGGCAAAGACAGAAACTAGTCTTGTTATTGAATGTGTCCAAAGCATCCATAATTCATCATTTATCTCTCCTACTCTATTAGTTGTGAATCCATTTTGTAGACCCCCAGTATCACCGAGCCAGGGATCGAGTCTTGATCCTGGGGAACTGGGAAAGGCAGAAATAGGAGGAAAGAGAGCATAAGCAATACAGGACTAAGATTTTCATGTTCTCATTTTAATGATGACAGACCAGATTAACACCACAGGAGGAATAAGGGTGAAGGACCATTTCCCAAACATACTGCAGATATTCTGTGAAATAAATTAACCTTCTTTTGAAAAAAAAGAAACTATTTCAATATTTAAATCAGTTGCTTGAAATTAAAAGGGAGGAGAGATTCTTGATGAACATCAGCTTTTTCCTGGAAAAGGACCAAGGAACAGATACTGTATGAAAGGATTGCTGAAGGCCTCTCTTAGCATTCATACAAAGTTGCGGGCAATGGCCAATACTTTGGAGAACTCGCCTTCTCTTCTTCGCAGTGTATACGGTATTGGTGTTTTTATTCTAGTCCCTATTGGATTTCCATTATCTTCTATGAGTACCACATTGTTGGAATCAAATCTAGGTGTCATGGTGGGGCCAGGCATCTTGTGCCCTACAATTAAAGCCTTCTTCTTTTCTCCTTTGATAGCCAGAAGGATCTTGTCTCCGACTTTGCCAACTCCAGTCTTGTTATATACATGGATACATTTTGGTGGACGGTGGTACGGCGTGTTCCCCAAGGTGCTGTTGTCCACCACTCGCACGCGGGTTAGTTTTTGTATTGCTTGGCATGCTCCAGTGATGCTACCAAAAGACAGGAGAGAGAGACAGATCTCATCAATAATCCTTGGGGAGCAAAGGCAAACCCAGCACAGAATCTTGTCATTACACAAGCCACTCAGAAAGCACCAGCAAAAAATATATACCATATGGGTGACACACTGACTGCATTCAGTGTGCTCTTTGAAAGCCAGATGCTACTCTGGGCTTTGCACTGTTTACTAAATGTCAAATATAAAATGACCTTTCTACTCCAAAACACAACTAAAGATTGCATGAAGAGTGGCTTGCATATCATGCGCTTTTTAGCAACTGCTGATGATCCAGCTTCAATCTACGAGCAAAAAAAAAAATGTGCTCACTTCTGTTTCAAACTGCCTGCAGGAAGCTAAGACTCAAGTCGGGCTCTTCCGATCTTGCACATAGTCTCCAGCACTAAGGACTTTTATGACCAACCTTCCTTTCAGTGAAGTCTGTGAGTCTCACAGCTTGTTTCGCTCTCAGTAACACCTCTGAGGTCCAGCTACAGCTGTGCTAAACTGGTTACAATCTAAGAGATCACCACCTTCCCTATGTGGAAGGAATCCAGAGCGACACAGTCTCTTCTGTATGCTTGTTTTGTGGGAGTAGGAAACAACATAAATAACCTGCACAATACTAAGCTGTTATGTCTGACTCCAAATATGCTTCGGAACATCAGGAACATACTCCCTTTACAGAAACCATTATTCTCTTCAAAGGACACCCAAACACAGACCATTGGAAAAGCAGGAAGATCTCTCTGCTGCTAAACAACTGCTTTGCAGTGAGGAACTGGAAACATGCTGGCCAGAGCTGCAGGAATGGCAACCTGCTGCCAGCTGAACTACTCAGTGACAGCATATCAAAGCAACCTAACCATTCGTCTGGATTTTAGAGCAGAAGTGTAAGAAGTCAATAGGGACCATCATCCCTTCTTGAAGAGGAAGGGTCTCTATTTGCAAAGCTACCTAAATGATGACTATGTACACCAAACGTGGTGTGAATGGACATCAGTTGAAGCAGGTATTTTTACACAGGGTGAAGAAGGCCAGTGGAGTCAGTCTGCATTAGTCCAACTGCTCCAAAGGTCAAGCACTGCCTTTCAAGATCTGTTTCCCATGGCTTTCTCAAGGCTTACTTGAGCTTTCCTCTCTCAGAAGTCACTAACTTCTGCGAGCAGCCATCCCATCCCATCCTATCCCATCCCATCCCATCCCATCCCATCCCATCCCATCCCATCCCATCCCATCCCATCCCATCCCATCCCATCCCATCCCATCCCATCCCATCCCATCCCATCCCCTGGCAGGGACTGTGGTACACTACACTCTCTCTCCTCTGCCCACCATCTGTGGCTGCACAACAGGGAAAGCAGAAGGGAGGAGGCTGAAAAAAGAGAAGTGTTGTCACAGGAAGAAGCAGGGAAAAACTCTGTGGCACCTAGTGTACAACATAGCAGCAGCAAACAGATATAAATGTAACTGACCAGGAACCACTAGACAAGAATAATTGCACTGGGAGAACTTTTCCTTTCCCTTTTTTCTTCATTTCTGCAACAGTCTTGGAGGAATACCCTTACGAAGATCTTCCCATTAAGTTTTTTGAAGTCCTGTTCACCTCTATGGACTGGACTTCACCTCCCTGTCATTGTCACTTACATATACTTTAAATGTATACTGGCCAATGCTCTCATGCAGCTCACTTACAGAGAAAGCCAGGAAGACCTGGATACCTCCTTGAGATAGCTCCCAGGACTATCACCTGTGGTTGTGTTTATGCCACATCTCCTTAACCAGCCCTGAGCATTGTATTAATTCCCCCTCCAGACCTGGGAACGACTGTCCTCATCCTTTAAACTGAAGCCCTGACCCTTCCAAGAGTTATAAATTGGCAGAGTGTAGTGTGGGATTACGTTTTGCACAAGTCATTGTAAAATATGAAGTCCATAAATTTAAAACTTTAAGTGCCTAGAGCCTGGAAAAAGAAACAAAAGAAAAATAACAAAATAAACACTGTTGAAGTGTGAGAAAGTATTTTCAGATTATTTTTATTCTAAATAACTTAAATGATAAAGCAGGGGCTCATTGTTGGATTTTTTTCCACTTGCATGAGAAACACAGACACTTTCAACTTTGACTTGCAGGCCCATGGTATTGCTGTCAAAGGCCTAAAAGCCTCCTTACACACGTATGAAAATGCAGAGTTTAGACTGTCAGGAACCCGCAAGTGGAGTGTCTGGGCTCACTTTTCAACCTGTTAAAGGACAATTGTGAGATTTTTCTTTTATTATATTATCCTTTGGAATTACAAATGCTGTATCTTATTCTTGATCTATTTAACAGCATCTCTTTCAACCACGAAACATTCTGAAGAAAACAAAAGCAAAATTTGAAAGTTACCTGAACTGTCGTTGGATCACAGCACTGCTTACATGGGTTAAAGATAAACCAAATCGTCTATTCAAGAGAGCCATTTGGTAGCCAATGCTGCATAAGAAACAAAAGAATTATGAACTCTGGAAAATAAGACAGAATTTGGTTTGTTTTCTTTTCTTTACATGAATCACACATTAGGGCCTGAGCAGCTATTTAGATGCTGCAATCCACAGGACACACAGTGGTAGCAGCACCTACAGCACACTACAAAGCAGATCTACAACCCCTGCCTGAATTCAGGAAACAATGTATTTCAGACATATATACTACAAAGCTGGATTCAGTATCACTGCATTGCAGTTTCCTACACACAGAGGTAAGAGTCTTCTGCGTGTACTGTGAATCACGTAACAAGAAGCAGGTTTGAGAATTTCAGATGTGAACTGGTTTAGAGGCTGCAGTGCCCAGTAAAAGCCATCACGGTTACTTGTAAAAGTTACCAAGGTTACCTACAAAACCAAGCAAAAGGCCAAATAACCTACAGACTGGCATCACAGATTCAGGAAACAATTTGCCAGACAAGAAACAAGTCAGAGCTGCATTGGTGAGGGCATTCTCTCTCTTAGCATAAAAAGGTGTTAAGCAGCCAGTTTAGAGACCTCAGTTACACTGCTGCCAGTCTGTTCAGGCTGCCCAGAGAAAAGCGTTCCCTGTACCTTTACAGTACTTGCTCAGTGCTGCTGTACACTGCACACCACCCCGACTGCAGCAGAGCTGGGTTACGAGGGTGACCTCCGACTGAGAACCACACCCTCTTCCGTGCCCACGTCTATGGCGGTTCCCTAACCTCATTCTGTCACACTGATGGCTCCACATTGCAGGCACAGTCTCAAAGGCATATCTGAAGCCAGATCACTTTCCCAAACATCATTAGGGAGTGATGACCCAGGTGGTTATGCCGGCAGATCCAAGTGAAGGGAGGAAAAAACACAGACCTAGAGTCAGTTCTCTTTCTGGACAGCTCAGGTACAGCTAAGACTTTCCACCTGACTGCAACTACTACCATGTGACACTGCTTGCTGTGACCTTGGCAGTGTAACCAACATGTGCTCTGCTTCTCCCCTTTCTAAAGCAAACACTAAAAATCCATTGACCTCATCTCTCTCTCTGACAGTTCTGATGAGCTTTGGGCCAAATTATAGTAATACATTGTAATGGCATTTTTTTAAACTTTTATTTTAAAAACAAAGCAGAGTTAACTTCTCTAGGGAGAAAAAAAATACCCACAGAGGCTTCCAAACAGACTCTTATTACAACCAAGTTGAATTACAGCCTAAATCTTCACTCCCTATAACTTTTTTTTTTACTCCAATGTGTTTGCTTACTTGGGGACATGTATAAGTTTTAGGGTTTTCAGTTGTTCTACACAGCAAGTGTTACCTGAGAGCACAATGAGAAGCACAGGACACGTGGACTGCAGCAGTTTTGAGTGGTGCTACCTTACCAAAGTACAGGTGGAAAACCAACTCTGTCATACAGGCAGGTTTGGAAGAGAACATTAATAACCAAAGTTTATATTTATTTACTAAGAAAAAAAACCCAAAACACTCTTCTCTGGGTAGATGATTATCAATTGAGTCAAGGACTTGCCTGCACTGTTTCCTCTCTGAAATGAGACTCCAAAAAGGCTGTGTTTATGCCACATCTCCTTACCTAGCTGTGTGATCCTAATGACAGCAAGACGTTGTTGCATTTACAGTGCTGCTGGCAATCAAAGTCTAATACCTGGCCTTGTTGCTGCTCAGATTTCTAAGCAAGTTCAACTATGCTGACTTGTTTTAAGCCCACTGTCTGCCTGTGAGTGTGCTGTTTCCCCAAGTGAAATTCAAACTTGGTGGGTAATAACGCTCCTACTTCCTCCAGAATCACAACGAACCTTTGCATCCCTCTACAAAACCCAAACAAGCAAGCAGCAAGTTGGCCTCTCTGTTGTTTTTCAGGGACACTTCTTGTGGAGTTCAGACACCACTATCACCCCATCTGTATTTCCTAGTAGGCACGGTAGCCCTGGTGGTGGGAGAAGGTGTGTCTGCTCATCCTCACTGCTATATAAGACTAATAGGAGAGGTCTGCAGGCTCATGACAAGGCAGGCACAGGTGCAGGCTCTGCCTGCTGTCAAAGGGACAGCAGTGTCAAAGACCAGCATAGCCAGATGCGCTTAAAACACATCTAAAATGTGCTGAAGTGCTGCCCACACTCTGAACTCACTCATCACTCCTGGGAGAAGTCATTGTTTATTTCTACCCCGTGGCAGCAGTGAAGGTTTGAAGTTACAAAACTACCAGTGGAAGCATCAACAGCATTAAGTGTCCAAGGACTGTTTATTTTTCCAGATGACTCAATATCCCCTTCTTAGCTAAGAATTATTCCTCAGCACATTAAGATGTGTCACAAGCTAAGAAATTTTGCATGATTGATTATTTGGTATGAAGCATCCTGTTAGCAACTGAGTAAACAGGGGGGATGCCTCCCATTAGCAGGAGGGTTCAGGGTGGAAGGAAAAGAAGAATGCATCTATGGCATGAAGAACAGCATTCAAGGGTGCAAGTGTGTTCACAACGAATGAATCACAACTTCAGCTATTGTAATGTGCCAGTTTCCTTTCTAGAAAGGAACAGATAATAGTCTGGTTCTGTCTCCGGGTGTCCCTCAACCGGACAGTTCAAGTTGGATCCCCCTGTGGTTCTGAACTTCATCTCTCCTGCCCTCAGTTTCCCCCTGGGGAGTTGCTAATTACTAAACAACTGAACTCTGAAGGGCACAGAAGCCATTCACTCTGCCACATGAACACTCCGAGTTGGTGCCAAAATTGAAGAGCTGCTATAAATCAATGACAGCCATCATCACCAGTGCCCTCAGCACTTTTCTCCTCCACAGCACAGGTTACCTCACACCAGTGGGCCTTAAAAAGGCTCAGAGGAAGCTGCACTTAGGCACAGGGAATGCACATGATCCAAGTTTGCTTCTGAAGGTGGCTCCCCCCAGGTCACCAGGTTTGAGTGCTCATAGGTGTATGGGAAGAGTAACCCCATAACCTTCAAGTACATGAAAACCTGTAGGAATTCCCAGAAGAACACCATCAGTACTGCCCAACTGAAACAGGCAGGAGAGCACTCCAAAATACCCTGGACAGGCAAAACACAACCACTTGCTAAGTACTTAGTCACTAATACACTCCTGAACAAGGATTTATCTTTGAAGGGACTTCTGGAGGTCATCTAGTCCAATCTCCTGCTCAAGCAGGATTAATTTACAAGTTTTTCATGCTAGGCAAGAGCACTATTTAAACAGACAATATCCTAAAATGAGAGGCCTAACACAAAGGCAACTATTGATATAACATTGACCACTCAGAGCTGCGCCAAAGCAGCAATAAGGAACCATGCAGAGGAATCTCTTACTGTTTCTATCCTGCAGCCCCTCATTTCTAGTAGAGGCTCTTTCTCATGAAAATCACAGTCACAGAGACACTTTTCCACTCTCCATATACCTGTTTTAAGTTATCACAGACCTCAGACAAGAGCTCAAAGTAACATTCCGAAAAGGGCAAGGAATTTGTTAATCAAATATTCACTAAAATGACCCTATTTCTACTTCATTGAATTACTTTTGAGCATGTAATAACTTCCTACTGCAAATATTCTTCTCAAGGGCCCTTCTGCCTTACCCCAGTCAATGCAAAATACCGACATAAAATTCCAACAGTGCTCAACAAAGAAACTCTTCACCAGTTATAAACATCTGGAAGTTATTTACCCACTGCACCATTTTCAAGTTCTCTACCTATCACCTTCAGTGGTTTTCCTTGATATTAATGAACTAACTTTACTTGCAGTATTTACTGCAATCTTGAGTGGCTTTTAAATGGAAAAATTCTGGGAAGTTGCATCCCAGCTAATAAAATTGGAAAATACAAAAAATACTTGTACAGTGTTTTCATCAAATGCATGCAAACACATGAGTAGACCACATCAGGGAACGGGTACAGAACAATGACATATGCCAGACAAGGAAGACAGGACTGCACACTCACTTTGAATGAATGTCAAGGCACACAGCACAAAAAGAAGCCCTGTGCCCCCCCAACACACATTTCCATCACCTTCCTTATGCAGGCTTTAGCACTTATGTAAATCAGTAACAGCTTTCAGCTAGCTCAGTTTCTTGATCCAGCTCAACCTGAAGGCACATGAACACTGCTGCAACAGAAGGTGGCACAACACAAGACTGGGACTTCTTCCACTGTCAACCCAGACTTACGTGGTGACAGTACCTCCAAAGAAACGCTGGGAGATTTGGACAAGGATCTCTTGTCATTTCAGCAAAAACATCAGTGTGCTTCACAACAAGGGTCTGCATGAATCTGCTCTACTAATACACCATGGGAGCACTGAAAAGGTCTGCATCTGAACACGACAGGAAACAGTCCAACAGCTCTGACCAAGTTCTTATCAGTGGTGGATACCGTAAAAAACAGTCAAGACACCATTCTTACCTTGTCTGCATCCTAGAGTAAATGTAATTTTAGAGAGTTCTGTTAACTGGCAATCCAATACTACTTTCCTTTTTAATAACAAGTTTCGGAATTTACCCCTCTTCCCTATATTCCCAAGATCTGTAATTCCATAATCATTCAGCTATTCCTTTTCCTTCTTTCTGTTGGCAACTCATCCACACAGGCCCCATGGAAAACCAATGGACAGTGCAAAGCAAACGCTGAGGCCAGCCACCCAAAACCTGCTGTCAAAGCCAAAGAAACCAGGTAAAAATATTCTTCACTTTTATAACAGTGACCTGATCTGCACAGTCAAACAGTGGGGACCAACATCACCTTTATTCTGTTAAAAGATCAAAACAGACATGCTCCAGGCACCATAAAGATTTGAACTGCCTCTGTCATCTATCACTTAAACACAGGAAATAAACCCAAGACAGTACATGCAACACAAATGCCTAAACCCCTACTCTGCTACTGCAGGTCTATTTATAGACAGTCTGCCACAGTGAGCTGCAGGAGCCAACTGTGAACTACGGGACTCAATCCATTCACAGCTCTCCTCATAAAGGAAACAATGTGATTAAGGGCCGTGCGTGTTAAAAATACACAAGATATTCATTGCCAATATATAATTTGCTTTACATTAATGACAGACAAAAAGGCCAGGATCCACTAAGAGGAATTCAATCTTTTTAAAATCTGTTTATGAACAGGATTAGCTATTAAACAGGATATTTACTGACCCAAGTTACCAACAGAAACTCATTACAGGTACATCTGTTAAAAATTTTGAAGCAAAATATACTAACCTCATTTTCCAGACCATGATCAGGAATGGCAGGTAACAAAAGAGCTCTTTTGCATACCTTTAAAATAAAACTTACTTCTGACTTTTTAAGTATCCAGAAGTCACAACTGTGAAGTACTTGTGGTATTTATTGTTCTATTATCCAAACACCTAAAATCATCCTATATATTCATATTCACAGCACTGTACTAAAATAGGGAGGGGTTATTCCCAGTGCACCAGCAGAAAACTAAGTCAGAGAGAGGACAACTATCTGTGTGAAGTCAAAGGAAATGAGCAGTACAGCTACTGGATTAGGCCCAGAAGTTCTCTCTGGTGGGCCTTTGGGGTTTGAGGTGAAGCCAAGAAAGGTCCCTACCCATCTCTGCCTTTTGGGAATTACATGTGAATTCAGAGAATTGCCCACACTATCAAAATTTTACACTGCTATCACCTATCAAACATCTCTTTACTGGTTTTAGAAGTATTGAGGTCTCAAGAGCAGGACAGTGGTGGAAAACCACAAGACCAGATTTGGATCCCAGCAGCGACCTGGGTGGCCAGGCCCCAACCAGTAAGATGCAATCACAACCCACAAAGCAGGAACCACACTGGGGGGAGCTGTAGCAAGAACACAAACAAAACGGAAGAGGTGTGTTGTCTGGACCGGGAAAAACTCAGGAAGAACTGATCTAGGCTAGTTGCTCACAGAATAAAAAACTGTAGTTTAGGCTCTAGGTCTTCCTGATAAAGCTGTACCAGAAAAGGATGCCTAATGCTATCAGAACTCAGGCTTAAGAGAAACACGATTTGGAGACAAAGGCATGCTTGCATTGCAAGGCAGTACAGAGCTACCTGCAGCTTTGGTGGCATAAGCCTCATTTCTTGCTCAGAAACTTCCTTTAACTCAGTCTCTCTCCTTGCAAACAAGACCCTCTCAGGCAAGCATGGAGAGCACTGGAACCAGACAAGCCAACAGAGCTCAGATGAGCATCTGTGTCCTGCTGTTAAAAAGGCTGGCTAGCCCACCTGTTTTTACTACGAAGACTAAACTATTCATGCTTTTAAGAAGTATGTCATACTGTCTTCTCCCCTAGCTGCATCCCCTTACTCATTGAACCCCCAAAAGAGTTTTCTGGAGAATAACCAGGAAAGCTCAGACTAGCACCCACACTTCCCGAGTCCCCATGACACACACGAGTAAATGCCACATTTGTCAGGACACAGGAATTTCAGTCTAACTTTGCGCCATGACTACTCATACCCAAAACAGCCTAAATCCAGCATCGCAGCCCCACACGAATTTTGAGCAAATTAACTCTCTGAACATGCAGGAACTCCAGAAGAGCGTTTTCCCTCCTTCCCAGGACACACTGCGGAGGCCCGGACTGCAGTCCAGCGGGAGCACAGTGTGCAAGCGACACAAAAGCTCCAGCTCCCAGCTGCTTCCGCGCCGTATCACCACTCCCTGCCGCGCTGCGAGCCGCTCAAACTCGCGCCTCCCATCTTCCCGGACAGCGTTTCTCCGTCCCTCTAGAGCAGCAGCTCATGCTCAGGGCTGACACGTTCCTCGTCCCGTGCACAGAGCACCAGGGGCTCCTGCAAGCAGCTCCCTACAAGGCACGGGCGGCAGGGCCGGGACCCTGGGGCAGGGAGGGCCCGGCCAGCCCCGGGGCCCACAGGCGAGCACGGCCGCAGCACAGCGCCAGCGCCCGAGAGCTGAGAGGGACTGTCCGCGCCCCGAGTCACTCGACCACAGGGCCGTGTGAGCGCCCGGCTCCGGGAAAAGGCCAGCACGCAGCGAGCAGGCTAGCTCGGCGGCGGGGCAAGGCCGGGTGCCGGGTACCCCCCTACCTACGCTACGCTGCATTCCCAACGCCCTGTCCCCATCCCTGTCCCTCCCCAGGCCCCACCGCGCACCTCCGCGTGGATCGCGCGCGCCCTACCGCCCAGCGTTGCACCCGTGCGCACGCGCGGATCTGCGGCCCCGCCCCACGGCCAGTGCAGACCCGGCGGCTGCGCGCCCCGCCCACCGCCGGGGCCCCGCCCCTTGCCGAGATCAGCCGAACCGAGCCGGACTCAGTCGAGCCCAGCGGTCGCCGTTCGCTGCTGAGGGCGGCGGAGAGCAGCGCGGTACCGCAGCGCTTGGCCCGGCCCGGCCCGAGCCCGTCCGCGCTTGACACGGGGTAAGGAGCTGCCGGTAAGCGGCGGGAGCTGGGGCACGGCGGGGTACTGTGGGGTTCGGCGGCCGCGACTCCTCTAGGCCCGGAGGGTTTTTGCCGGTGGGGGTGGGGGGTCCGTGGTGGCTGCTGAGGCCGGGCCGGGCACGCGGCCGTTGCGCCGAGCCCGCGGTGGGGTCGGCCGGGGCCGGGGGCGCCGCTGCCATCTTGGGGCGGAGCGGGGCTGGGGGCGCGCCCCGCGCGGCGCCCGGGGAGCGGCTTGGGCCGCCCGCGGTTTCCTTCTGTCCCCCGGAGGGGTCCCTTGCCGTCTCTCGCCTCGGCTGCTGTTGGGTAGCGGGGTTTGTGCACCTCGGGGGTCGCCGGACCCCTGCCCGCGGTCGCTCCTCTCTTCTGCGGTCGGCGCTTTTGTGCGTGTTAGGATTCGGAGAGCTGCCTGCCCCCCCGCCGCTCCTGCGGGCACCTCTGTAAAGAAGAGCAGCAGGGAAGCAGGAGGGATGTTCCAAGGGTGGTGGGAGTAGGGAGCAGGTTTCTGATATTGCCCTGCTTCTTCTCCTCTGAATTACTTGACAGAGGGCTGTCGGATGTGGCTCATGTCCGTGGCCAGATAGCCAAGCAGACCCCTTTTTGCTCTTGTCTCAGTCGCCAGCCTCTCCATATCAGCAAACCCTATTTTTTCTTCCTGCCGTAGAGTGCACTCTTTATGTAGCTACCTGCTGGAGGGAGCATCACTCCAAAAAATCTGCAATGTGGCTGCAGCCAGCCCGGTGTTCTCAGCAGGTTTGGTAGCTCTCAGCTGGATGGAGAGCAGGTGTTATGGCAATTTGAGATTCTGGGCACCTCCCTCCATTGCTCCTCTCGATAGTAGAAGTTAGAAACAAAAAAACCTATCAGTGTGTGCTCAGGGTGACTAATTTAGTTGGGCATACTCCTAGAGGAGTCCCTTTTCTCCTGTATTTGTCTGTTACTGTGAAAGTGTCATTCTCTGGAGGAAGCACACGGCGGAAGACCATGGGCTGTGGGGCAGGGGCAGCCGATTAGCAGCGGTCACAAAGCTCCCGAAGGGTTACATGGCTCAGGTGCCTTTTGGGTGGTGCTGCCGATGCCCCACCTGAGTGTGGGACAGAGCCTTTGCAAGTGCATGACAAGGGACCAGTACCCCTCCTCTGCAAACAACCACACTGTAGAGTCCCTAATGGATTTTATTACTCTTAATGCTTCTGAGAGAGCGTAGAGCCAACCACTCAGCTCCTAACAGACTCCAGGAGGACTCCATTCAACCAGAAATAGCAAAGCATTACTTCTAATGACTGCAATTAGCTGGTATCTACCGAGGAAGGCCTTTCCATCTTGAGCCTTTTAGTAGTAGGAATACGCTATCTTTATGGGGAGAGAAGTCCATTTTGCAGTCTTCACCTGGATGCCATAAGAGCAATATAAACATGAAAAAAGATGCCTTTCAGGGGGTTGGGAAGAGGCTCTGGTTTGACTCATAAGTATGTTTTGTTGCACTAAGTTTGCTCTATTTTTGTCTGTTCCTGTCTTTGGTAACCTTGGAAGGAACTGAAGCTACTGTATTTTCTGAGGGTGTCAGTTTTCATGTCAAGAAGGCATTGCCACGAGGCTTTGCAATGCTACATTTTCTTGCCCTTTGACCGGAGCGCAGTGAAACTATCCTGAATTGTTCTGAAGCCATGAGTTGAGCCAAGAAAAGAAAAATCTTGAGTGTGCTTTGCTTCTGGTTTGTGTGGGGGGTTTAATTTTTTTTTTTTTTTCTTTCTAGGCTTCAAATATCCCTGGTTATATTTTTCAGCTTTCTGCAGTAATAGAGTGGGCTAGGAACTTGCTTGGAGGGGTTTTTATATTGTTTACATGGAAAAAAATTCTTCAGGAAATCTCTTCGTTCTGTGAACTAGAACTTCCAGAAAATCCCAGCTAGCCTGAGGTTTGCAATAAAAGCCTGAGAGCCGGCAGTGCCCAGGCCCTGTTTTTTGTCTGTCGCTAATTACACTTTGGGTGAGTCTCTGGGAGCCCCACAGCATCCTGCCGGCAGCTCTTCTACCACCCGCCCATCCGCACCGAGGTGTAGCCCCAGCCTGCATCCTTTGTGTAAGCAACCCATCTTCATCCCGGTGGGCAGGGTGAGGCTGAGTGCTGAAAAATCCAAGGACTGCAGGCAGCACCTCCCGCTCCCACCGAAGGCAGTTGGGACCTGTGTCGTCTGACGTGAAGCCTGCGCAGCTGTGTGTTGCTTGGGGAGGGAGGAGGCCCTGCGTGTAGGATACTCCGTGTGCGCTGCTAATTGCAGACAGCGCTGGTTATGGATCCTGTGGCTGATTTGCATATCAAAGCATCTGAGAGCTCTGCCGTGGGTAGGGATGGGCAAGGATGATAAGGCTTGTTGGAGGCTGGGCCCGGATCTTCCCCAGGGCTTTTTGTGGTGCACAGATGAGACAAGATGATGGGAATATTTGGAAAATGGGGTTTGTCTCCCTGTCCTTGAATGACAGGGCCATAAAGGCTTTTTTAATCTAAGTAACTGCTTTCTAGAAGGTGGGAGCCAAGCAATTCTTGGTGACAGTCCCTTAGGCTGCTCCTTCCCTGCCTCCTCCTGCCACTGAGAGCTTGCTGTGTACCCCAGTGTCGAGCCCTGCAGATGCACACAAACTCCCCCTCCCATCATCCGGCAGCTCCTGCAGCAAATGGCCAGTGTGCCAGCATGATGGCTGTTCTCCACACTGCCTCTCAACACAAGGAGGCAGAGGCCCTGCTTGGAGCCTCAAAGCAAGGGGGCAGATTTCCTACTGCCTGAACTGGCTCTGCAGGGTCTCAGTTCTTTCCTGATGGCTCAGGAGGTGCTGGGGAGGGGGGACAGGGAACGGCAGAGCCTTGAATGGGCTGTGGTCTCTGGGATACTGAATGAGTCAGAGGAAGGTTTGGCTATGTCTGATCTCAATACAGCTGTCTGTTCTTCCTCCTGGCTCTGGAAATGAACCTGGGGAGCTTCAAGCTTATTTGCAGGCTGAGCTGGAAACTCAAATGCAGGTTTCCAGGAAGGGAGAAAGGTGGGGGTCCCTGTGTCCCTCTGCCACTTTGATCTTAGCAAGTGTGTTACTGGTCCTGATGCTCTAGCTGCAAAGGACCGCACTGTGGGTCAGCTAGCCTGTCTGAAGGTAGCTCTGTGTTCATTGTGGCAGTGCCCACTGCCTGGAACTGCAGTCCTCGTACTCTTTCCTGTGCTCTGTACAGCTCAGCCTCTTGCTGGGAAGGCTCCTCACCTTCCTGTCCATAGGGCAAATGGATGTCTGCAGGACCTGCCTTGAGATGGCCTTCTCAGGAGGTACCTCTCTGCCTGCAGCCTTCATCTGTCAGAAGCATTCTGGCTTGTCCAGTGTAGTGAATTGGGGGGCAGGCCTAATGCATTGCCTAGAAAGTTGGTTAAAAGGAGAAAAATAAAAATCAAGGATTGAGAAAAAGTTGCATATGTATGAATGCATTCTGCGATAGAGAGGGTGAGATTTGTGAAGTCGCTGCCAAGCTTGTAGAGCAAAGGCTTGTGGTATAAAATGGCTTTTCTCTGAGCCTGCAGGTCTGTGGTTGGCACTCCCTTCTCACTTCATGTCTTTCCAGTACGGAGCTGGGTGTCTGCCCTCTGCTCCAAATACAGATTAGGAAGGAAGCCTGAGGCTGGCTTGCTATGAGAGATGCAGAACCCTTTCCTCTATGTTTCTCTGCACAGTGCTCACTGCCCTTTTTACAAGGTTATGTTTGCATGCTACCTGTTCCTTGCACATGATTGCTGAGAGGTCCTGGAAAGGCTTCTCTCCTCCCCATGGCTCTTGCATGTTGGAATTACCTGCCCGTCATTCTCCCTCTTCTGTTTTCACCCCCCTTCCTTTATTCTTTCTTAAAGACAGGTTGGGGAATGGAAACATTTTCCCCATATCCCAATGCTCTTGTCAAGCCAAACTCTTGGAGTGGCTACAGAGTTTATATGGGCAAGATAGGCATCCTGCTGGTATAGCCCACTACATCTGAGCAAAGTCTCCTGTTCTTGATGTGCTTTGGTCTAACTGTTGATGGCAGCAGCGTCTGCCCACATGGTTATTGTGCTGGAAAGAGAAGAGGGCTCTTCTTTTATGCATGCTGTTTTTCCCCAGAGAATTTTGCTGTGGGTAGTATAGGTCTGCCTTAAAGCAAGGTTTTGAAGATTCCCATTTCTGTTGGATGTTTGTGCTGTTGCATTAAAGAAAGGGCTGGATTTCTTAAAGAACTGTGTATTAGAAAGGGGAGACATTGCATCAGCACAGGAGAAAACAGTCACGGGCAGGATTCATGCTGCCTGTTTTCAGTGTGTTCTGCTATTGCTTTTCTGAACTGCCACAGTCATGCAGCAAGCAAGCTGAAAAACCTCCCTGCCTTTCTCTGTCTGGAAGAGTGACTGTTATAGACCTTTCCTGTGTTCACTACCTGGAAGGTCTCTATGCCCCCAGAGCTACCCATATCCCTTCCCTGGGTGTAGTCATTGACTCTGCAGCCCTGTAATTTTTTGTACAGAGGAGATGCTTGCTTTGACATCCCCTTCCCAAGCAATGCTCTCTCAGGTTTCTGTGCAGGTCTCTGTTCCAGCTTAGTGCAGAGGATCACTGTGCAGACAGCTAGCTGCTACCAGTGATGTGACCTCTGGCTCTGTGGCCATGTGGTGTTGCTTGTAGGGATGTGTCATGCTTTCTCTTGTAAACCTGCATGGAAGAACTGCTCTGATGGGCTCCTTTAAATTGTCCACCTGTCTCCTGATTTATTGTTGACATGGGTCAGGGGGAGAGTGGTATTCTTAAAGATTTAAACTCAGGCCTTTTCTACTGCTTGAAGTAATTGTCACATCTGATGTTTTCTGCTGGAGGGCAGAGAGCACCTGGCAATGACACAGACTGGGGAGGGTCTCTGAAGATGGCCTCAGAATACCTGTGCTCTTGAGACAAAAATGTAGTGCCTTTGGGTCTCAAGGAAGGTATTGAAAGGGATTCATCCTTCATCTCTCCTGTTTATAGCCTACACTCCCTTTATGTGTAGCCATTGAGTTTTGGGGGCTCTCAGGTGATGCTGGTAAAGTTAATATCTTGAGGATGTCTGCATACACAAGTAGGTGGTTTGGTTTTCCTGGGCTCTAACTCCATGCTTGAGGCGTAGACCTGGAAATGAATTATTGTTGTGTGTCTGCTGAGCTGTGGTTGCTGCCCAAGGACTCACTATTACTCACAACACAGAAAAGGCAGCTTGAGTTGGCATTAGTCACAAAATTATAAATCTGAGAGGAAGGAACTGGGTTTGCGGTGGATGTGAAACTTGGTGAGAACCCCTAGCTAAGGCAGAAGGAGCTGATGCAGCTCTTGGATAGGACTTAGCTCTTGCAGGCAGGGAAAAGAGGAACAAATAAAATGTGACACTAAGAGCTCTGTCTTCACCTTGCTAAGAAGATAAGGGGTGATGAGTTAATTTTAAAAAGCAAATTCAAGCACAAATCAGAACAGGTGACAAGACTATTTTGGTAAATTAGATAGTAAATTAGTGGTTATATGGGCAAAGCCTTATGAAATTTTCCTGACAGTACTTCCGGATGAAGGCAACTTTTGCATGGTGAGCAGCCACCAGAGAAAACACCTGGTGAAGGGATGTCCAAGGAACAGTCCAAGGTTTGATCCTTTGAAATACAGGGGAAACGAATGAGACTACATCCAACCTGTCTTAATAAGGTAGAATAAACAGTTAGTACTTATTCTGTTAGGGAGGTGGGAGAATATGCCAGTTAAAAATCACCATCATCCATTTGTCTGGAACATAGTGCATCAAGTTGGTCAACACCCCTGCCTTAGAGGATGTCCTGCCTTGTAGCTGAATGGGGGTGACGGATGTAATAGATCTTAAGTCAGCCTGTGCCAGTGACCCAAGTGTAAGCCTTGTAAACAAATGAGGAAGAGATAGGAGATAGGAGACATGCCACATGTGGACCCTCAGCTAATGGCAAAGCTGTATTCTAAAGAGTTTCTATCTGATCGAGAAATCCTAGCTAGGCAGGCAGGAGAAGATAGTGGTATTGCCAGAATTTGGGGATTGAGGATTAGTGTTCTTCTGGGGAGCAGAAAAACACAAGGAAAGCCTTGTGCCAGGCTGTGTGAGGAGTGATGCCCCTAAGGTGCAGGAAGCAATTGGTGCTCTCCTGAGCAGAGATGAGGTCTGAAGAATGAGATGAGCTCAGAGATGAGCCCTGCTGAAGGGCCGGGCTCAGATAGAGATACAACTCTTGGAGAAGGATGTGCACAAATGAGAGACTATCCAGCAAAGCAATAGAAATTAAGGTCTTTAGAAATATGGTGTGGGAGGAAGGATGGGAAGAACTCTGAGAAGGGCTGTGTAGCCTGAGTAAGAAAAGGTGGAGGAGGAAACTTCGTGGTCTTTAAGAATATGTGCATTTTTAGAAGATTATAGTTGTGATGAAGACAGGGCAGGAAGTCACTTTACCTGTAATAAGGGAGTTCAGACTTTATGGTTCCCTGTAATATCAATTGGGATGGTGAAGCATAAATAGAAGCTGTTTTGAAGGGTCTTATGGAGGGTTGGGGTATATATGTTAATTTTGGAAGAAATTAGCTAAAAGTATGTAGATCTGTATGGCTTGCAACTGGCTGTGCCTCAAGTGAAGAATCTTGACAGATGGCAGTTAAGGGCCCTTCAAGCCTGGCCGTTGTATGAAACATTTTATACCTGGAAAGGCAGCAATGAATAGCCCTAAGAATGAGACTGTACTGCCATAGATGATGCTGGGGAGATTGATACAAAAATACCCTGTCTAAATCCAGTGTTGGTGCTCAGAAAAGGCTGATGAAAAATTGAGGAGAACGCAAAAAAGCTACAGTATTAGTCCGAGGCCTGAAGAGATAGATTTGTGGTGAGAAACATAAGGAGATCAATCTGCTTATCTAATCAAGGAAAAGATGAAGGTGAAGTTTGGTTATCCTGCATAAGCATAACATATCTCATGACTATGTATCATTAGCTTGATGGAGTAGAAATGCCAGGCTATGAAGAGTGGCAAAAAAACGTTTGGTGAGATGCTGGGACTGCAGTCACCTTCAGAGCTGTGCAGCCAGCTCTGCCTTGTACATGTGGAGGTCTTTGGCTGTTACTTTTTCAGTGTACCTGTGTTCTCTGGGTTTCTTGTTCCCCTTGCCTGTTGCTCCTTAGTATCTAAGGTCTTTTGTTGAGACTCTTCTACGTTATGAGGAGACAGCTCCAGTAAAACAAAGCATTCACCTGGCCCCAGCTTATGTAGGGTGATGCCCTGACAAACTTATGCCCATTCTCTGTGCCTGTGCTTCTGGAATTATTCCCTGCCTCTTCTTGTCCCATCCTGTCATCTGCCTCTGACTGATTTATAGCATCCCTTCTGCTGTGGTGCCCAGCTACTTTGCCAAACAGCTACTTTGGAGCAGCCAGAACCTAATACCTCTCCAAACTCAGCACCATAGCTGGTGCAAATGATTAATGAAACCAAAGCTCACCCTTGCCTTTGGTTCCTGCTAGTCTGTAATAAAGTGCTTTGTCACTTTGAGCTACTGGTTTATTTAGGGTCATTATGCCTGTTTTCAGTCCATGAGGTGATGTTTCTTCCTTAGTCCAGTGCACAAGCCTCGAAAGGGAGACCGGGTGAGATACCACAACAGATGGCTCTCTAAAATCTTGCTACATCCACAATTTCCCTTTCACTTGCTAACGCTGTAATGCTGTTAAAAATAAAAATGATCCGGTGTGCCTGACAGGATGTATCCCTTGTAAATCCCTGCTGCATAGTGCTCCTGGAATCTCATGCTCTCCATTTTCATATTTTATTACCGCCTGGGGTAGGAAGGGATTTTCAAAGCTAGTAGATAGCTCCTGACTATGGTTTCAAGTCAGGGAAGGCAAATGCTTTGATGTGCTTTAACCGAAAAGGGGGGAAAACCCCAAGCATTTCACTTCTTTATTTTGCTTTCTTTAAAGCTTTGTTCCATTTGATGAGGGCAGAGCTCTATTAGGGAATAATGCTAATAAGCCTTTGTGTTTTCATCTGGGGAGTTGACTGCTACAGGGTGGAACAGCCAAAGTTGCTCCAGGAGAATCTTGTGGAGTAGGAGCCATAGCTCAGCGTTCCTTTGGTGGATAGGAAGTGAGGGACACACCTTTGCCAGTTAAAGGTTTAAAGCCATAGTATGGTGGTAGTATTTGAGCATGGTCTGGGCCATGTCTCTTCGGAGTGTTAGGGGTCTCCTCCAAAACACGTTCAGCTCCTGACCTGCTTAATGTGTAGGACTGCCTGTTTTGATTACTCTGCCAAATACATTGTTTTAGCAAAAATGCTCCTGCCACTAAAGTCTGGTTTTATTCCACCACCTTAAAACACTGAGAAGCAGTTTTGCCAGTATAACTGCACCTCCATCAGCAGACTTATGCCTGTGAAGACATGTTGATTGCTTGGGTCTTTGCCTCTGTGTCTGACACAGCTGTGCTTGCAGACATCTCTGGGGGTTGCTGGATGTGAAAGATCAAATAGAATCTTTAGATGGAGATTGCAAATTTGGGGAAGAGATGGGGCAGTCTAAGTAGAGGAGGTGAACAGTTTTGTTGAGCTACTTTTCAGAATACATTGACAGTGTAAGCAGAGGTGGCTTTGCTGTTTGAACAGCAGCACATATATTCAGTCTTGTGTTGTTTGCGCTGCATTTCTTGGAGCAAGAAAAGGAATTTTTAAACCTGTTTGGTGAAAGTAGACTCCAGCCCTTCCAAGCAGTGGTACAGGTAGGGCTGCATATTGTGGCTGAATAGGTGTGTGGGCTGGAAACTCCCAGCCTAGTCCTGAAAAACTACTGCTGGATGGTGAGCCTGTCTGGCCTGGGGCAAAGATGCCCACTTGCTCTTTCCTCTGTTCCACTCTTCTTCCCTCTGGTTGTCTCCATCCTGTCAGTCATCCTGATCATCCTCTAATTGCCTCACAGCCCACTCCAGCATTTCAGAGGATCCTTTGACTTGCAATGAATATTTGTGATTGCAAAACCCATACTTTCTACCAGCTTCTCTTTACTGAGCTGGCTCTGGAGACTCCCAAGAGCTCTGGGCCAACACCCTCTCCTATCCCAGCAGCAGGGATAGGAGCCTTGTTATTCCTGCTCTGCTTTCCCACTTAGATAGGTGTACATTTTCATACCCTTTTTGCCTGAAAGAGTCTCATGGCAGGTGGTTTTCAGGATCAAGAAAGGTTTGAGACTCAAATGTGGCTGGAGAACAGTGGTTTGGTGTTGAGAATTTTGTTTCTTGGGTTGTTTTGTTGGGTTTTTTGTCTGCCTGTACTTCTTAAAGTATGTGTGTTGAAGATGGTGGGATGTGAACAGCTGTGCCATCGCTTGTTAAGTGAGTAGGCAAAAGAAGGTCCAGGAGGAAGACCTGCTGGTACATGTTGCTGCCTGCAGTGCTGGGGGAGGAAAACCTCCCGTTCCTTCCTGTACTGTGGTACCAAAGCAAATACCAGGGGAACAGTCAAGATGTGGTTTCCACTCTCCTAATTTGGTGAGTGTAAATTCCAGGGGGAAAGAAAAAAATGGCCAGGCATATGTGCTGTCCCTGTTGACATCCCCCACAGGTCTGGGGACTGGCCTTGCCCTAACATCAACTTGAACCCTACCTCTCCAGGTAGGAGAGAAATAAAGGAGAAAATGTGACAGTGCAGACAGGTGGCAGATAGCAGGAGGAGACACTTAATAGCTGCATGAGGTGTAGAATGAAGAGCCCATGGATGGGGAGCTGCAGCTGGGGACACAGAGCAGAGTAGCCTTATTCCAAACAAAGGTGGGTGCTGCCTGCAGACAGGAGAGGCTGTGCAGGGGCTGGGATGGGCTCCTATGACTCAGACTAGAGAGGGATGGGGAATGGTTTATTCCCCTTTTTTTTTTTTTTTTTTTTTTTGAGTGTGTGTGTGTGTTAAACTTGCAGCTTGGTGCCACTGCATCCTACCTGGAGAACAGGGAGCATACCTGGTCCTGGAGAGCCTAAGCACTGACCTTGGATGGAAAATTAAACTAGCAGTGACAAAAATTCATAAGGTGTGCTGCTGCCGACCTGGGCATCTCCCTGTCTGCTTGGAGCTGACCAGGCTGGCAGAGGGGCAGTGTGAAGCTTTTGCTCTTGCAGTTACTCTGTCAAGTAGCTGGGAAATTACCCAAAAACATCTTTGGTTTTAATACTGTGGCTAGTTCCAAGGCAGCTGTTGCTCATCCAGGAGAGGGGTAAATTCACAAGCCACGGCAGAATAGGGGACAGCAGGGCAGTGACAGTTCCCTGCTGCTTTCCTGGACCTTAACAATGGGAGCAGAGGTGTCCATCGTTTCAAGACATGCCCTTCACTCCTGGTAACTCAACAGGGTTTTCAGCTGACTGTAGGAGAGAGTGCAAGCAGCAACAAGTACTTGTGTGCTGCTAGTATGTATCATCTGGAAAGTGGATTGTCTTTTCAGTGGCTGGAAATAGGCTATGTTATCTCCCTGGGAGGAGTTGTGATTCTGATGAACAGAGGCATGGGGCATATCAGCATGCCTGTAGTCATGTAGCTGTTCAGGGTAGGATGCAGAGTGCAGCCAGGTTCTCCTGTGCTGTGGATCCATACTGCTTCACTTCTGCTATCTAAAGACATGCCCAGCCTGTGTCTCAGCGTGATGGGGATGTCAGAGGCAGACTGGATGCATGGTTGGGAGCAGCAGGGAGTGAGTCAGTGTGGGGGGCGGGGGAATGGGTGCTGGGTGGAGCAGGTGGGCAGGGGTGAGGATGGCCAGGAGCTGCTACATGGACATGTGAGAAGTGGGCATAGGGTGGGGACACAGGAGTGGGTTCAAGGGTGAACCAGGAGCATGAAGGGACCAAAGGATCATCCTAGGCATGGGCAAAGTTGCTGATGCCTTCATCTCTTATGCCTTCACCAGCGCATGGAGTGCAGAAGCCTGCACCCCTGTTAAGCCATGCTGAAGGGATAGTACACAAGGGTAAGCTGAGTAGATGGCTTATAGCCAAAACTTGTTATGCAGTTGTCCAGTAGTTCCTATGTGTGACAATGCCCTGTGTTTCAGTCATGTCTCTGGACTCCAAGCCTTGGCTGAACATGCACCAGAAGTCAGCTTAGGCTTTCTGGTAAAGCCCCTGACACCAACCTTCCCTTGCCTGTTAGGAAGGGTTAAAAATTCAGAAATTGATCCAGCCCCTTAATGTAAATATGCCTTCTAGTCAGCCCATTTGGGGCTGGTAAGTGCAGTGGCATAGAAGACAAATCTGGGGAAGGGAGCCAGGAGGTCCATTATGAATTTGGTAAGGTGGAAGAGGTGTTAGCTATTTGAGGGGCAGGAAAGCAATAACTTTCTCAGAGATGGAGAGGAAATTGTGAGACTCTGAAAATTAGCCTGACATCAGGAGATGGCTGGATGCAGCCGAGAGGGAAAAATGGAAATGTGGTGGCTCAAGAAAGACTCAGGGACTGGCACCAATTGTTTTACCTGGAGGGGCTTAAGGAATCTGATCTGCCTCCATATGGGTGTGCAGTTCAGTAACATCACATGGGATCTGTTTCCAGCCACACAGGATGGGATGTAGTTTAGCACTGGAGAAAGTCTGCAAAATTCAAGGAGCCCTAGAAGGCACTCATTTCTTGCCTTCTCTTGCTCAGGAACATATTCTTGGACAGTATTCCTGATGTGAAATGGTGCCTTGGGGAGTTTGGGTTGTAATCCCTTTCCTTCCCCTACCCTGCTTTGAGACCCATAGCAAACCTTGTTATGCTCATATCTGCCCTCAGCTGAAGGCTGGTGTCACTAGTCAGATGTCCTTGCAAATCTTCCTAGGGGCACTGAGCAAGTGGAATGGCCCAGTGACCATCCAGGGCAGGTTGGGCAAGGGCGAGCAGTGGGGGCTGCTTCCTCACCCACTGGCTGGAGGGGTTGTGGTTTCCCTGGAAATGGGCATTGCCTTAAGAGGCCCTGTCAAAGCACTGTAGCAACCAGCAGTGCTTTATTGAACTGCTTCAAGAGGGTCCCAGGAGCTGTCGGGAAGTTTTCAGAGCCTTCATTTTAAATTGGTGTTTCAACACCTGCTGGCACTTGGTGCTTCTCAGGCCTGGAGCAGGCTGCACTGGGATGTTGGCACACTCCTTTGTGCTGGATCTGATCTCACGCTTTCACAGGAAAATGTTCCCAGAGCTTAAAGGTCTGATGTGAAAAAATAAGTGTGCCCTTGAGTCTCCTTGCATTGATGAGGGAGTTGCAGGTGATCAGCCAATGCTGCAGCACCCATCCCTAAGGAACCCTCCCACGATCCCCTCATCTTCCCACTACAGAAGAAAGTTCCCTTGCTCATTCTCCCTTGACTCATCTCGTCCTCCATTTCCAACAGGGGTGTGTTTAGTGTTAGTAAACATCATGTTATAAATAGGCAACTGATGCTATATTGGGAAGAGTTTTCTGTAGTTAGCGCAGGATTAGTGAAACCTGGGCCTGGAAACTGTGAGTTCAGCTTAGGCATGCAGGGGCATTGGTGGTGCCCATCAAGGGGCAGCTGTGGGTGTGGCTGAGGGGATGCTTCCTGAGCTCCAGCTTTGTTTACCTGGCCCTGAGAAGCTATCTGAAGTCTCCCACCCCTCCCAGCCCTGGTGGGCTTTTCACTGCAAGGATGTTGAGCTGCTGGAGCCTGCTGGAGAGAAGGGCAGTGGAACTGGTGAAGGATCCAGAGCACAAATCTAATGAAGGGTGGCTGAGGGAGCTGGAGGGGATGTTTAACCTGGAGAAAAGGAGGCTAAGGGGTGGACACATGTACCTACCTAAAAGAAGGTTGTAGCCAGGTGGGGGACAGTGTCTTCTCCCACCTGACAAGTGACAGGACTTAAGGACATGCCTTTAAGTTGTACCAGAGGAAGTTTAAGTTAGGTATTAGGAAGGACTTCTTCACTGAAAAGTGGTCAGGCATTGGAAGAAGATGTCCAGAGGTACAGTGGAATCCCCATCCCTGTAAGCATTCAAAAACCAAGCAAGGGATCTCTCTTTGATTGTTTAGGAGTCACATGTACACACATCCCTGTGTGTGTGTCACTTGGAGAGCAAGTGTTGACCCTAAAACACTGCTGGGGCTGTGGATTTCTGATGAGCTGCAGTAAATGAGTCACACGCACATTCCCAGTGTGAGTGCATGAGGTGAAGCCCAGCAGAGATGCATATGGCAGAGCTGATCCCAGAGCTCCCAGTGTTGACTCTGACAGGACATGTCCCTGCCACCCCAATCTGGCAGTAAGTCCCTGGCAGGCCTGGCTGGCACCACAGCCTCAGTAGAGACCTGATTTCCATATGTGGGGATTCTTGAAGACTTTGACTGGGATGCCAGTCAAGTGGCATAAGTAGAGGGCAGGGCACCAGTTGTGAAATTCCAGCCTCCTCACTCACAGAGCTGTGGCAGGATTAGTGTGGCAAGTCTTGGGCATAAACAGATGGGCAGTGCAGCAGCAGCAGTGGAGCTAGCACCCAGGATGGGAGGCTGGAGGAGTTGCTGTTCTCCTGCACCCTTGTGCTTTCCTGTTTCAGGCCATGGAGGACTAAGTGTGGCTGTCAGGTTTGCTCTGGGAGGCAGCTGGGCACTGTCCCCTCTGGAGGCTGGCCTGGGATGTGTTCCCAGGACTAGCAGTGCAAGGAGGAGATGTGATGTACCCTCCTCGGGAGGTTGTGATTCAAGGAGAAGCTGCAAGTTAGCATGCCTGGATAGTCTTAGGCAGGGGACAGCTGACTTTGCAGCCTTTCCCCATACTGAATGTGAGGGTGGCAGGGAAAGGAGCAGAAGGCTTCCCTGGGAGCTCTGGGGAGGGTGGTGGTGGTGGAGGATTGTGAAGTGCAAACTGCATCTGAAAGCTCTCCAGTCTGGGGGAAGGAGGCTTTGCTTGGTCTGCTGCTCAAGTAAGCAGTGTTGTCCGGCCTTACTCTATGTTGTCCGGGTTGTGCTTTAAGCCACCTAAACCTGATGCTGCCTAGGGCCTTCCTGGGCATGCTCCTCCGATCCTATTGGAGTGTGTTGGAAGAGGCATCCCGGAAAAGCCGGATTGGCATGCGGAATGCGGCAGTGTGGCTACATTTTATCCATTGATAAAAAGCAAAATGTGCTGTAGGAGGCTCTGGCCTCATCTGTAGTGTGTGGCACATGTCTTTCCATGCCGTAATCTAAAAAAGTGTTAGGAAGCCTTTGCCCTTGATATTTGTATGTTGCCTGCCCCAGTAAGAGTGCAGGAAATTCTAGATGATACGGCTTCTTAGGATTACTCTGAGGGAGCTTGAGTGCTTCAGTGCAGGAGACCTTTTCAAAATACCCTGTAAGATCAGTGGAGGTAACAAAGGTTGTGTTGTGTGTTTGCATTTGCCAAGAGCCAATTGGCAAGCCCTGATGCTGATGATCCACAGCAAGTCTGGTAACAAGGTTTGGGTGTTTCCCACTATTTAAAAACGGCACAGCTAGGATGTTTTAATGTTTGTTGATATAAATGGGAAAACTGAAGTTCTCCTTGTAACAGTTGACACTTATCAAAATATTGTGTTTATTTAAACATTTTTTTTAATTGAAAGATAAAAACAAAACAAACTTTACTTTCCCCTCCCTCTGTGAACAGTTTGGACACCATGGGAGGCAGCTGTGCTGGAAGGAAACAGGAAGTAAGAAAACAAGGTAGAATGACAGAGTACTGGGATATATGTATCTTTGGCCGTGATGTGACTGAAAGAGAATCTTTTGGCCTCTCAGGCTAAGAATGCAAAGGAGTTGTGCTGCAGAGCAAGGAGGCTGCAGAACCATTCTCCCTCTGGCTAGAAGCCATGTCTATGCTTGGAGTGTTTGGGCACAATACATTTAGAAAGATGCTGACCACACAGAGAGACATCAGCTGTGGAAACAGTCACACTGGACAGGTGTGCTTGGAAAATGACAGGTGTACAGACTTTAGCTTGAGGAAAGTGGAGGCAGATAAGAGATGGC
Organism: Cinclus cinclus; assembly: GCF_963662255.1. Taxonomy (NCBI): domain Eukaryota; kingdom Metazoa; phylum Chordata; class Aves; order Passeriformes; family Cinclidae; genus Cinclus; species Cinclus cinclus. The sequence goes on from NC_085048.1 coordinate 81,724,931, forward strand.
TTCTGTTAGCAAGGGATCTTCGATCCCATTGCTGAGAAGGGAGAACAGTATTTTTGAAGAAGCAGAAGTAATGAAATTTGGAAGTAGAATCGGGAGAAATTACATGCCTTTCAGGCCTGCCAAAACCGTTTCTTCAGGAAGAGAAAAAAAGCTTTCTGGTCTAGGATCATTTACTTAACTGTTTGCTATGAAGTGTACTGCAGAAACCTATTTGTCATAATTAAAGAAAAATTCTACTTAAGCTTCTTGGTCTTTGCTGCCCCTACCCTGAGGCACCCAACTGCGGCTAGGTTGGTAATTTCTGCACATAGCCAGAGTCCAGAGAATGGTCTTGGAAAACATCTGGTGCTTGAAGCAGAGCACAGTACTCAAGTCTGTCCCTTTTTGGGTAAACACTTTAATTTAGCCATGTACTTATGATGACTTCAGTAAAAGTGTTTCAAGATAAGTATGTACTTGGGAGCTTTCCTGAGCAGGGGTCATTTCTTTTGCATGAAGAGCGTTGAAGAAATATCTTAATGAGCATTATCCCTTACAGTTGCCAAAGATTTGCATTAGGAGAAATACTAAGCGGTAATCTCATCTGGGTTATTAATTAGTAATTTATCTCAGATTTCCATAGTCTACTAATTGTTTTTTTTTTCTCTCATGCTCTTGTGATGTGTTTGGGAAGGCCAAGCAACTTTATGCCGATAAAGAAAATGCCTCAGCCACTGCTTTGGATGGTTTCTTTTCATGCAATACATGTGGTGTGCTGTCCCCATTCAGAAATGAGGTGTGAAGCAGCATGTTCACTCCAGTGAACAAGCAAAGAATAGGGTTTTTGTCTGTAGGTACCCTGATTCTTTGGAGTCTACTGGCTCCTTTTTATTTGGGTGACAGCCCCTCCTGCACCCCTCTGTGATGCTGCACTTCACATCAGTCCAGCCAGGCAGATGCCCCTTCCATAGAAGATGAACAGTCAGGAATGTGATTTCTTGGTAGAAGCCCATGGTGTGTGTCAGTCCATCCTGGTAGTGTTATGCTGTGTGCTGTTAACTGTGTCCAGCAGAGGGTTAGGATTCTGTGGGGTGACCGTCAAACTTAAAGACTTCACACAAGGATGGAGACATGAGATTAGAGATAAGTGTTACCTTGGGTTTGGGGCACCTGGATCCACCACACTGTTTTCTTTTGACATTAGAAGTCATCTGTGGGAGCACAGAGATTGAAAGGCTTTAGGAGAGAAAGGTGATCTCAGGAAATAATGGCCAGAATAAGGATTAAGGTGGAAGAGGCTTGGCAGGGTAGCAGACATGGTGGGATGAGAATAGCTCTTCTGAGCAGGTTTCTTTCTGAGCTAATTGCTACAGGTCCCACCAGTGTTCACTGGTGCTCTGCACTCTTCTTAAGTCAGTGTGTTCCATGGAAAGCAGCCTCCAGGTGTGCCAGCTTCCATACACCAGCTCCAGGCTGCGATGCTTAGCTGCTCCTGGGTGTTCTCCAAACTCAAGCCCATGGAATGCAGCCATGTGTGTTTGTGTGTTTTCCTTTCAGTAGCAGAGCCCAGGAAAGTCTGACCACCTGGCTGGCATGCCTGAGGGGGCTGTCAGGTGTCTGTTCTTAGTTCTTCTGTCTAATGCTGGTCTGTCTGGGCTGGAGGGGCATGCTTGCTTTCACCTCCAGCAGAGAGGTTAAGGCAGGAATGCCTTACTCCAGTGTTTGGTGTGCTCCACATTGTTTTTTGAGGTGACCTCCAAGCCATTTCCTTCATATCAAGTTAGGATTTTGGTGGTCTTTGTAGATGTGAGCACCCTGGCTTGAGCTGGGGCTGTGGGCAAGAGGAACCAAGGTTGCTAAACTGCAGTCCTTAGTGGACTCTCATAGGCCTTATATTTGCTTGTGTGGAGCTGTGCTCCATGGATAAACAGTGACTCACAGCAGCTTCACAGCAGCTTCATCCAGTTAAAGTACTATTTCTTTGTTTGCCCTAACATTGAGAGAAAGCCTGGATGACATGAGGCTCATACTGCCACATCTTACCAAAATTCAGTGCCTTCCTCCAAGCCCAAACAGCTGCTTTATCTCGCACACCTTTATCAGTGGGTCTAGGAGCCAGGCTGCTTACCTTGAAGTACCACTTCAGTGTTCCTTGGTCTTGGTTCCCAAGCCAGGCCCAGCTCCTCTTGCCAAGCCCAATGGGGTAGAGCAAAATCATTGAAAAGAAGAGCTCGATCAGCATCTCTCAAGTGCTAGTGGCTGGCTGAGAGCCCAGCCTGGTGCATGCTGATGACTCCTGCCTGCAGACCCCAGTCCCAGCAGTCAAAAACAGGCAGAGCTGCCCAGAAAACTTGAGAAAAGGCAGGTGTTCAACCCTCATTTTTCCCAGCAAGTAAAGGTTATTGGGCACCTGTCTCCAGATTAGCTCTCTCTGGCAGCATCAGAGCAAATAACATGTAGAAGAGGAGCAAATAACATGTGGAGGAGGAATTGGGACATCTCTGGGTCCTGATGTCCTAAGTGAGGTTCAGCAGATCTCTCAGCCTTTAGAGCAAGGACAGTCTCAATGCTCTGTTTAATGTCCATCTACCTCTGCTGTGACCTTTGTTATTTGTTCAGGGCCCAGTAGGAGCTCATAATTGGTCTCTCATAACATCTGTCTGGCTTACTGGAGTTCAGTAGCTGCTGGGACAGAGTGCACAAGGGGAACAGTGTGCTGTAGGGCTTCAAGGTTTTTCCAGTGGCACAGTTGTCCTAGTTTGGACATGTTTCTGGCCAAGATTGCCCTGCTGCATTTGGTTGTACTGGGTGCCATGCCAACCCTGTGTGTAGTGCCCTGGTGCAGTGGGTTTGGCTGTGCTGCTGTTGCTGGAACTTGGACTGTTGAGATTTCCCCAGTAGATGCAAAAAGAAAATTCCTAGATGGTCTCCTGTAACTGTCTTGGCGTGCTGGCCACATCCAGACCTCCTGCTGTGAGAGGCCTGTGCTGATAATCTGCTGTTGTTGAGGAACAATTGAAGACTTTCCTCCTTCTGCTGTTGCTGCTGCCAAATCTCTTTACAACTCTGCACGCAGTTGAAAAGGGAGCTCAATTTTGCTTGCTGCAGGACTGTGATTACCTTGATCTTTGGTGTTCAGCTGTGCTGTGGGTCCTGTAGACCAGCTCTGCAAAGCAAGCACTATCTTAGGAATGCTTCAAGGAAGGTGGAAAAAGGTGAGAACATCCCCAGCCTGCAAATTGTAAACACTTGAATCTGCTTAAGGACCTTGGAAAAGAATCGGCCTTTATCTGTTACAGGAAGGGTGCCAGTGACAGGATTTGAAGTAGATGTTCCTGTTTTAGGAGCAATACTGAGGCTGTTCCTATGGAAGCTCATGCAGTACCCTGGCAGCTTGTCCCTCAGTGCCCACGAGGGAAGGGGCTTCCCTCTAGGCATCCTGGTTTGCATTCTGAGTGTCTGCTGCTGGATGAGAGAGCCAGGCTGGTGGGGCCCTTCCCTGCTAATGCTAAGCTTCTTCACCAGTATGTGAAAGAGGGTTTTTCTATGTGCCACTATCTCCAGGGATGCTGCTCTAAGGACAGAATGGACCCATTCTGTCACTATTCTTGAATTGGTGTGTGGTTTCAATTTTCACGTGTCCTATGGAGCCATTGCTCAAGAAGGGTGTTGTGGGTTAACACTGGCAGAATGCTAGGTGCCCACCAAAGCCACTCTCTCACTCCCACAGCTGGACAGGCGAGAGAGAGAGACTGTAACAAAGGGATCCTACGTTGAGGACTGGGAGAGAGAACTCATCAAATACCATCACAGGCAAACAGGCTCGAATTAGAGATAGTACTTGATTTTCTTGCTAACGAAATCAGAGCAGAATAATGAGAAGTAAATTAAAACCTTAAAAACACCTCCCATCCAGCTCTACCTCCTATCCCAGTAATGCAGGGAGATGGGGAGTGGGGGTTTAGGGTCAGTTCATCACCTGTTGTTTCTCCTGCTGCTTAGGGAGAGGAGTCATTCCCCTGCTCCACTGTGGGGTCCCTCCCACAGGAGACAGTTCACGTGAGTCCATCTCGTGAACAGCAGCTCTTTGTGAGCTGCTGCAATCCTACAGGCAGCAGCACTCCTCGGACTCCTACAGCATGGGTCACTCTTCCACAGGATGCAGTCCTTCAAGGACAGTCTGCTCCAGCATGGTTCCTGTCTCCGCAGGTCTCATGCAGGTTCTCAGCCTCCTCTCAGGCATTCACCTGCTTCAGTGTGGGTCACCTCGATAGACTGGAAGGTAATCTCTGCATCCCTATGGTCCTTCATGGACTGCAGGGGCACAATTGGTTCACCATGGTCTTTACCACAGCTACAGAGAAATCCTAACCCTGTTGCCTGGAGCATCTCCCCTCCCTCCTTCTCCACTGGCCTTGGTGTGAGAGGAACTAGTATGCAGACATGTTCTCACCTCACTCTTCTCTGGCTGCAATTGCAACTGCACAATAACTTTTACTTTCTTGTCTTTCTTTCCCTTTCCTGTTGTTACAGAGAATTACCACCATTTCTAATTAGCCCAGCCTTGACCAGCTTTGGAGCTGCCAGGGATTGGCTCTGCTGTAAATGGAGGAAACTTCTAGCAGCTTCTCACAGAAGCCACTCCTGTAGCAATCCTTCCCTGCACCACCCCCCACTTCCTACCAAAGCTTGGCCATGTAAACCCAATAGAATGGGGCATGAAGCTATTCTGAAGTAGTATCTGGGAGAGGTAATGCCTCAATCCTGTGCTTGCTGAGTTTGGTGGTGTCAGCTTAGGGCAGGAGGATAGAAGAAGCTTACACACCCCCCCCCCCCCCCCAATAACTCCTGGCTGCTCAAGCAGCTTTCATGCTGCAGAATAAAGGATAGAGATGCTCTCAGGGCTGATGCAATAGTGTTCTGCAAGCCTCTGGTGAGGAACCAGCTGTGAAGCCCTGAGAGGTGGCTTGGACTCCTCAGGAAATGCTCCTTGCCACTATTTGGTGACTTACATCACCAAGGAGTTTCCTTGGTGGGAAGTGCTGGTCATAATTCATAGGCAAGTGATTGTAATTGTGCTCAGTGAACAAAATTCTTCTGTCTTTGAATACTGTGCTGCAAGGAGGTAAAGACTTCTGTCATGCAGAAGAGAGGAGGAGGAAACAGTCAATGTGACCTTGAGAGACTAGATAAAAACCCAGTTTTTTGAGAGACGCACGTTTCACTCAAGAGGAAAAGCTGGGTGTAGATGAGAATACCCAGTCTGTGACTGGCAGGAAATTGATATGAGGCCTGAGGAAAGATAAATATGTGCTACTCCCCTGTACACAAGGGGATTAAGATCAGAAGTTTTAGGATGAGGTGAGGTTGCTGATAAACAAAGGAAAAAGGAATGAGAGCTTCAAGAGTGCAGAGCACCTGCTGAAAACATGCCCCTGTGCAAAAGGGACAAGATGGTATTTAGTCACTTGAGAAATGGGGAAACGTGGAGAAATTCAGAGTAAACATGAAATCACCAGGGAGATTGGTTTGTGTTTATGCCAAACCAGATGTCATGCACCTGAACAGCTCTCCTTAACAGTACTTGAAAACCAAAGTGGTATTTGTACAGTAAAGATCCTGTGTGAATAGTCACTCTCACTTATGATGGGAGAGCTAACCTGGGGCAGGCCCACAGATGTGGGCACAAAGTGCAGACCATGTTCAGGTAGTATAAATGATGGTAATAGACATGGAGGAGATAATCAATGAAGGCAACCCATGAAGAACAGCAATTGTGCCACTGGAATCTATAAACTAGAAGCTGAAAACTACTGGTATTGTGAGATTGTGAAGTCTCCATCCTTGTCTTTGCTGAAAGTCAACTGGGAATTGGTGAAGTTGCTACTGCTGGGGTGTTGAGTTATAGGTGAGGAAGCCCTTTTATCTGGGACTTGGTCCCAACCATATGACTTGGTTGCCATATGGCCACTGCTCTGCAGAATATACCGTGGGAGGTCCACCACTTCATCAGTCTTGCAACCCTAATGGTTTATTGTGTTTACTGGATCACTGTCAGCGTATGTCTACAGGAAACAAGGGAAGCCAAAACGGAAGTGGTATTCCTTTATAAAGTACAAGCTGGCAGACAAACTTGGTATCTTTCTGAGATTTATAGCCCAGGAACTTGAAGGGAAAGTGACAGATATATTTGTAACATAAGTGTTTGATTTGGCAACTAATTAAAACACTCAAAATTTACTGTAAATCAGGGTGAGTGTGATTCTGCCATGCAAAAAAGAGAGGTAGGTGACTGATGTGAAGAACTGTTTGATAGATTTGGCTTTCTCTTGATGGCAGAGGACAAGTTCCTTGCCATGGACTGGGACACATGGAGAGGTGCCTGTGAGACATCATTGAGGGTGTCCATGTGGCATTGAGACTCCATAGTGTTTGTCAGTGAGCAAACAGATGGGATTGGGGACCTCTCCTTCATGGAGAAGAAATGCCAGGTTCCATGGCTGTGTTGTTGCTTGTAGCCAGGTTGAGGCAGTCATGTTGCCTTGGCAGCAGTACTGCATCATGGTGGTGTGTGGGAGTCACTGTTTGCCAAACCTCTTTGGAGGGGAATGGGCCATCATCATGTCTTCCCTGATGGCCAGGCAGGAACAGACACTCCTTGCCTAGGAGCACCCAGTCCAAAGGGATGTGAAAATTGAGGCAAGAAGACAGTAGTGTGGGACGTGCAGCGTGGGAGCAAAATGCAGAGCCAGAGAGACCAAATTGCCCTTAGGCTGAGGACAGGTTATCCAGCTCTGATGTGGAGAGCATGAACCACAGCATACTGGGTTTCAAGCTGTGGTACAGCCCTTCTTGGCATGGTACATTATGTTCAGGGCATCATACAACTCAAAAGCACTACCATCACACTGGAGGGAGTTCCTGTAGAAAAGAGGCATGAAAAAGACCTAGCTGTTTGGAGCGACATCCATATCACTTGGCAAGGTAGAGTGTTTCCAGTGGGTGAAGGCAGCATGAAGTATTTTGCTGATGTTCAGAGGCAAGGCTTTTGTGATTACCCTGGGTGATTTTGCAAGGTACTGAGTTGTGAAGTGGACAGGTTCCTGACCTTCATGAAACTCAAACCTAGGTTTTGCATGGATCCATGCTCCCCACTGTTATGGTCTACTGCCATCTGTGCCAGACACTGTCCCAGCTCAGGGTTACTTGTGTGGTTTGCAGCACTTACGGTTGTGCTGGGAGCAGGACTGGGGTTCCTAAGCACTGGGATGTACGCAGTCAGCAGTGTGCAGGTCGCTGCAAAACAGTGCTCTGAGCAATGTGGGGTTGGGGCTGTGACAGTGACAGTACTTGCTAACACCAGGACTGGGAGCTGAGGCACACTGCTCAAAGGTGTGTGATGATAAAGAAAGGTGTGATGCCCTTTAGCAGTAGATATTTGAGACCTAGTGCAAAGCCAGTTGGGAGCACTTCTGACCCAGGGCAAGGGTGCACTTAGTTTTTGTTGTGAAGAAGCCAAGCCTGCCAGACCAAAGCTTTGTAGGCCTGGTGTCTAGTTGGCTAGTTCAGGGGTGAAGAGTGCAGGGAGCTTTGTATTGACTGGAGTAGATGGAAAGGAGACAAAGGGATGTAGGGCTTTGGCAGGCCCTCTTCCTTTCTGCTGATACAGGACTGATCCCTGTTGTATGCTTGTCGGTACTCTGCCCAGGCTTGTTGGAAATGCACCGGTAGCACATTTGCTTCTTGATGCTTTTTTCCTTGGCCTGCAGATCACGTTTCTCCTCACTGCACCCAGCACGTCAGCACTTCTCCAGCCCTCAGCTGCCTGAATGCTCTGTGCCAGGTCTGAGGCATGGTGCAGGACAGTTTTCGCACTGCTGCATCTGCACCAAGAATGGTATTTTCCCTATTTAACTGTTGTACTCTGGAAAAAGCTTTGAGCTGGCTTGTAAGCCTCCTTGTCCCTGTCTGTCCTGAGGCTATTCCCTACTTACTTACCAGAGTCAGACTATTCTTCCTGTGGTCTGCTTGTGGCTGCAAGCAGTTTGCTCAGAGCTCTGCTGGACTTTGCCACTTAGGTGCAGGTAACCTAGGTGGCTGTTTGAGGGGGTGAGAAGGCTCCCTCAACCTTGGGTGTCAACTGCTGCATGAGGGTCCTCAAGTGCCCAGTGCAGGCAGGTCTATACTGCCCTGGCAGGCAGAGGCTCAGGGTGGCACATCCTCTGGGCTCAGGTTCCTGGGTACACACTGTGGGCTGCCTATGGTACTTAGGAGACCAAAGGAACGCCAGAGGAGCAGGTCTGAAAGGTACAGGTCATGTCCACAGCACCCTCCCTGTCTGAGAACCAAAACATACCTCACCTCCCTGGATGCCATTCCCCAGAGATTTAACAAGGTTTGGGTTGCTTTATTTTTAGTCTGGAAATTTGGTATTCTAGCTGCAGACCTGCTAGTTTCTGGTTGCGTGTCTCTGGACCTCCAGCCTGCTGTGAGACTGTCACATTTCCATAAACAAGATGCGTCTCTACTAGAGCACAGTCTTGCTGTTCTAATTACAGATGGAGTTATTAACATTTACTGGTGAGAAAACAAATGCACGTAGCTTGTGTGCTTACGTCATTCCGTCTGTGAGCTCAAGCATCCGCTTTGATTTCTATTTTTCTGCAGGCATTTCTCAGGTCACCTCCTCATATCTGGCTGGCATTAGTGGTGTGGCTGGAAGAACACAGTCACTTGCCCGTGTCAGTGCATCTGTCTTCCAGTTAGCTGGCTGTCCAGCTCGTGCGTCACTCCTGCCTGAGTCCTAGCACAGTGCTTCCTCTTTCTTCTTTCCCCCGATGCCAGGGGTTTGGCAGAGGATGTGAGTGCTGAGTGTGAGGGGCAGAGACTTCAGGATGAGCTGGTGAGAATGAGAAATGCTCTATTTGGGAAGAACTGAAGTGCTGTTTCTGTTGTCTGCCCTGGCCTTACAGTCCTGCATCAGAGTTCAGTGCGGGACTGGCAGCCTCCTCAACAGACACCACCTAATCCCCTGCCTGCAAGAGCCCCTCAGACGTCTGCTGCATGTCACCCCCTGCCAGGCTGTGGGATACACACTTTGCAGCCAGAGTCATAGCAGTAAAGGACCAAAGCATGTAATTTTGGCCTTACCAGCCTCGTTCTGCCTTCCTTCTTCTTTCTCTTTGCAATGGATGGCAGTGTGGAGGCTTGCTTGGCTGCTGTTTTGGTCCTCATTTAGGTGCTGGCCTGCAGGCCAGGGACAAAGACAAGGAGGAAGAGAAGCCCTGCCCAGGCCACCAAGCTCTCAAGAGCAGCAGTTCTCAGGGCTGTGTTTGCATAGGGCTTCACAGGCAGAAGCTGGGGCTGCAGCAGCAGGTGGGATGTGCTTTAAGGACTTCAGGTAGGAATCTGTATCCCTCTGCTCCTGGCACGTTGTTGGTGAAAACATGGGACGCTATGGACATTCTGGTCCTGCTGGGGATGTAAGGGGCTATGCTGTGGGACAGGGAGCAGGCTTCTCTGTGGATGGGAGAAGCTTCCTCTCTTCCTTCTTCCTTCTGCTAATAGAGAAGGGGATGGAGTCCAATATTGCTGAATAAGAGTGGAAAATGCCTTTTGGCAAGTTTTCTTTGCTGTTTCGAGGAAGTCAGCAGTAATTATGCAGAGTGCAGGAGGGGAAGCCTCTGGGGCTTGCATGGAACTTGGTTTGATGTCCTGCTCTTACTGTGTCTTTGGCCCCAATATATTCTGTGGTGACAAGCCATGCTTGTGGTGAGGAAAGGGCTTGGATACCTTGAGCTGGTTCCCACCATTCCAGCCTCACAGCAGCTTCCCATGAACTCCCTGCACCTTGTCTCTTGATGCTCAGGAGCTCATGCTGATGTTAGCATCTCAGCCCAGGCTGAGCCAAGCTTGCCCGGACCTACAGCCTTTAAGGGAAAGGAGGGACCAGGAAAGACACCTTTAACCATGTTCTGGTACAGCACAGTGTGTGGTCAAAGATGCTCCTTTACCTGTGGTGGCAGTATAAGGTGTAAGGAAATAATGCAGGATCCTCCTCTAGAGGGAGACACTGGGATCAAAACAGAAAGCTTTGCAAAACCACCTCTGCCTTCAGTGTGTATTTGAGTTGGGCAGAGCAGCTGTTGCTAGAAAAATCCCCTTATCCCTCCTACACTGCTGGAAGGGATTTCCTTCATAACTGAGAACTGTGCTTCTGTACCGTAAGACTGTGCGTGCTGCAGGCACCACCTTTCCTCCCTGTGCTTTGACTAAAACACTGTACCTACCATCAGCTGCCTGCAGTGCAAGTCCTGCACCTTGCAGCACAGGACACATTGGTGCGTGCCTTGCCGGGCTGAGGGTGGGGACAGAGAGTCCCCTGGAGTGACCATCTGATACCAAGCTACAAACCAAATGCAAGAAAAGAGGAATTGCCAGACACAGGAGTTGCACTCTGCCTGGGAAAACCAGCCAGTCTCCTGCTCAGCTGGAAGACTCCTGGGAAAGGCCTTTGGTGAAGGATACTAGGTAGGCACTAATGATGAAGACTGCGGAGTTGGTTGCCGAATCATTTTTCTTAGTTGCCTAATTGGTGTTGTAATCCCAGAAGATCAGCTCTAGCCTGCTGCCAGATGTTCCTGCAGCTGGGGGAACTAGAAGGGCATGAGTGCTCTGAACATTCCTGTGAGCTTTTCCCAGTTTCCCACACACCTGAAGCACCTCTGTCTCCATGGGGAGCCCCTTGTGCTTATCAGCTGGGTGGGAGGTTGCATAACTAAGAATGGTGTGGACTGCTTCTGTGCCTTCTGACTCAACTCATGAAAAGGCAGTGTGATCCTTGGGCATATGCCACATCTTTTCCATTGCTGGGTGTTCTGGCTGGGTTACTGAAGAGGCTAGGAGGGTTTATATCCAGTCCATCCTCTGGGGTTCAGAGAAAAAGTTTATCTTTGGGACCTGTCTCTCTGAAATGTATCTTAAATTACCCATAGGCTTGCATGTTATGGTTTGTATAAATAATGTTTAGATAGAGTTATGGGGCAATGTGAGCATACGAGCCTTATTTCTTTGAAGAAAGACAACTGGAACAATGAGGCTGTCAAACATGCAAGAATGAGGTAAATAGTTTGGTGTCTGCAGAGGAAAATCATAGTTCCCTGATCTTTTGCAAGTCTTTCAATACTGTGGTAAAATAACAGCATTTGACAAACTTGTCTAACTTGGTTGGATGTTCAGAAAACGTCTGAAATTTCTCACAGTAAACTGTCTGCTGGAGGAGATGTAGAGTTCTGGCTCAAAAATTGGCTGAGGTTCCACCAACCAAGTCAAGGAGTGAACTAGCAATTTTAATGTGACAAGAGCAGAGGGATGAGGTTCTTTGCTCTTAATGACCAAGAAAAGGTGATGTGCAGCAAGGTACCTAAAATCTGCCAATACCCTGGTGTCATTCAGGTTTGTCAAAAGGAAGTGACTCCAAAGTGGCACCACGTGTAGTGAAGTGATATGAGAAGATGAGAAGCATGCAGCCAAATATATTGGAAGGAGTGATTTGCTCTGGAACATGGCTGGCTTCTGATTTACATTGGCTACTCTGGGCAGTGGGATTGCAGGCTGATGACAGAGATACTTTTCCTCAATATGCAAAGATGCCATCAGAGAAGTAAATTGTGGTCAGCCACATGAGGAGTAGTGTAAGGAGAGATGCTGAGAGCATCAGGGTGCTGTTCTGGCAGTCAAGGTAATTTCCTTACCCAGGATGTTGCATGTGGTTCTGGTCATCTTTCCATAGGGTCAAAAGAGAGAATGTATTAGGGATGTGTGGGTGCGTGGTTAGAGCTAGAAAACGTCTTGTGTCCTGGGAAGGAGAGTGTACTTAGTAGGTCTAGAAAAAGCAAACACTTTTCTTTGCCTTTTTTAACTATACAAGGAGAACTCAAGGCTGTGGTGTTACAGTAGGATTGAAGTCTTTACTCAAAATCTGCAACTCATTGCTAAAAGTTTACAAGGTTCCCAAAAAGGATTGAGAGATACTTCTTTTTTCATTCGGTTCATTTAGATTGCACTTACAGAGGGGTGTAACCATTTGTGCTCCGAAATGTGTGATATTCCTTTGAGTCTCATCCCATCATTTTTTCCCCATCACTCCCCTAGAGCTTCTGAGTCTCTAGTTAATTCAGCTAGGGTGAGTTATCCTGTCTCTCTGATTTATTCTGAATGGTGATCTCATGTTTTGGCTTGTTTTTCTCCTGCTTTTCTGCTCCCTTGTTCTGCTCTAGGCAGCCCTACTCCATCTCTGTACCTGTGAATCATGTCTTAACAGGCTGTTTTGTGGCTTTTCCAATTTGGCTGACCCCTTCTCAATGCCTGTACCTAGCTGGGCTGTAGCTTCTCGGGCTGCCCTTTGTCATCAGTGCTTCAGCTGGTTTGTAGCTGTGCACTCGTTGGAGCTGAGCTAGGAGGGATCACTTAGGGAAACAGAGCTGTCTAGGTCACCTCAGTGAATCGTTTTATGGTCATTATCTATCCAGTGTTGTGCTGCGATGCTGATAAATCTCTGCAGCCAGGCAGGAGATGGCCAGGATACCCGTGAGCTGGAGGTCAGATTCCTGCATTCCCTCTGCTAATGTCACCAAACGATGCAGAGCTTGAAGGGCAGTGGTGGTAGAAGCTTTTTCATCCTTTGGGCAAGGGGTGCTCTTTTGCCCAGCCCTGAGGGGTGGCATTTCTAGGTCAAAAAACCCCAGGCATTGCCCAGAAGTGATACTCTGCTATCCAGCCTTTCTGTGTGGTTCATGGTAGTAGTGAAGGATTTGGGGTAGTTTTGGATGCTGGATTAAGAGGAATGGTTTAGAGATCAAAAGCCTGTATAGATCTTCCTGTTATCACTGTTTCTTCTGCAACTGATGGGATTTTCTCAGCCTGTTCCAAAAAGTGGTTGTGTTTCTGTTATCAGCATGTCATTCTCTGAGTTACTCAGTTTGTATTTATCCATTGCTACCATAACCATCTCTATGTTTCTTACTGTGCTACTCTGCACAGGAGGAGGACTTTCCCATGCCCATGTGATGCTGACCTGAATGCCACTGTGGGTCTTGTAACAGTTTGGGGAAGGCACTGAAATAAATAATATATTTGACCAGCTAAATAGTAGAACCTAAGCCTCCTTTCTACCTTGTGTGCTTGTGTCTAAAGGGCCTTCAAGTCAGAGGAAGGAGAGAAAACAGGCAGGGGGTGTGACCAGCCCCTGATGGGTTCCCTGGGAGCTGGAGACTGAGGCCCGCAGTGAAGGAAGGGTGATGATTCAGCCTAATAAAGCTAATAGCTTTATGCAGCCAGGCAAAGGAAATTGTGGGATCATGATGCAGCAACTGTCCTTTAGCAATTTGTTTCTATCATCCAGACGTGACTTCATGCCCCAACCCCACCCTTTCACTTTTTCTGGTACCTAAATGCTTTCACTGCATAGGAGGGGGAACTGAGACACCATGTTCTCAGGAAGAAAAGTAGTCTGTGAGACAGCTGCACCTAAGCGGTGTGAGAGTGGACAAACAAGGAAGGGAGTTCTGGGACTCAATGGTGGGACCATAGGTGCTGAAGCATATGGGTTTTTCTGACACCACTGAATTCAATAGGCTTCTCACATGACCTTGTCCCTGGATACTGGTCCCAGGAGAATTCTGTAGCACAGAGAAGCCCGAGATGGCAGACAAGGTTGGCCTCCAATTCCAGTAGGGCTACGTGATCATCAAACTGGCACATGTGTAACCAGCTCTTTCTCTCCTTTCCCCAGGGAAGACGATGAAGCTGTAGAGATGCTTCCCTACGTCATCGCCACCCTGGGCTCAGTAGGGGCCCCCTGCAAAACTCCCACATGCAACAACAACAACAGCACTACCAAGGATTACTGTTACAGTGCTCGCATCCGCAGCACTGTGCTGCAGGGGCTGCCCTTTGGTGGGGTGCCGACCGTCCTAGCCCTTGACTTTATGTGCTTTCTTGTAAGTCTACATACTGTTGCTTGAACACCTTCTCCCCTAATGAACCAGGAAATGAGGATGATTAGGATTGAGGGCCCCAGGTACCATCTCTGACTTTGCTACTGGCTGGTATTCTGGCCCTGATCATGTCTCCTAGATGCTGTGGGCTTAGCCACTATTGACTTATCTCCAATACCACCACACTGAGCCCTGTGGAAGAGTGTTGCAGCCATAAGGATGGGGGTGATGTTGAGTCCCAAAACTCCCACTTATGTTACCAAGTCCCTGCAACTTTATCCACTCAATGGCTTTGCATGTTCCTCCTTGGAAGCTGTGGGACCACAAATGATATAGCCATAATTTTGACCTCTAGGAGCCTTGGGGCCTTTTGAGGCTACCTTAGCTATTGTGTGTTGCATCCTGGACCTCTCCTCCCACAGCTATCCAGGTAGTCTGATTTAGCAGTCCTTGGGAACTTGTGCTCCCCTGTGCTCTCAGTGTGCTGTTAACTGAGGACTCTGTCCCCTCCTACCCTCCTTATTCCTGTGGCTCTGCATGCAGAGGACAAGGTCAGAGTTGGGCAATGCCTTTTCTCACAGCTTCTATTTTGGTCTCTTTCAGGCACTGTTGTTTGTCTTTTCAATTTTGCGTAAAGTTGCTTGGGACTATGGACGCCTGGCCCTGGTGACTGATGCTGACAGGTAAGCATGGAGGAGTGGCAAGGGAATAAGGTATGAGTAGTTCCCTTCTTTGCTGTGAGGCAGAAGGGATAAATGCCATTTTGTGTACCTGAGCAGCTGGAGAGGCAAATGTGCCAGTTGCATGCCCTGAGCACCAGGAATAGGAAGAAATCCCTGTTTACTGGCTTTTGTTACAGCATCCTTCTCCCAACACATGGTGTGGTCCCCCCAGATACATGTCACTTATGGTCCCTTCAGTGACACAGATGTGCAGGGGCCCTTGCAGAGGAACAGCAAATGGAGGGAGGAGAGGATCAAGAGGTCACAGGAAGGGTGAGGGCTGCCACAGTAAAGGCTTTGTTAAGCCTCTGAAGGTGTCTTTGTGACTCTGCTGTATGCAGTTCTTGTTAAGAGCACTTGACAGTAGTATGCTGCTTTTCCAAGTGTGGTAGTGCTGTGCTTATCTGAGCTTAGCTCACATCCCAAGTGCTGATGAATTGGTCTGGGTGGATCCTTCCTGCCTAACGCATTGTGGGCTACAGTGTCTGTCAGAAAAAGCTGGGGCCCATTGGGGATGGCACCTCCACAGCAGAAGGAGCATTCCATGGACAACAGTGGAAAGAGTTGTTTTTTTCCAGCATCAAACCAGGAATTCTTCTGTTGTAAATAAGTGGTCCTGGGTAGGGTTAGATAAGCAGCTGTGTCCCTGTGGTTCCTCTGCCCATCTTTTCCTGGTCTGCCAGGGGAAATCAACTGTACAGAGGTAGTGGAAAGGAAACCAGAAAGGAATAATCACAGGATACCTCAATGGAGAGAGGGCAGCAGGGTTAAGCAGGATCCAGGTGCTTGCAGGAAACCATCGGGGCTGCACAGCTCTGGCCTCCAGTGAGGAAAGAAAGCTGGATTTTCTCTGAGGCAGTGCTTGAACACCTTGGGTGCAAGGGAGTACAAGCAGTGGCTGTAGGCAGAAAGGCAGAGGGATGCCAGCTGTTTGGAGAGGGAGAGCTGGTAAGCACAGGGAGAAGGACAGGGTGGCTGTGGATCAAGCTGTAGTTCAACAGGACTGTCACAGGGTCACAGGGAGGAGCCCATGCTGCTTGGCTCATCCATGGGGTAGGATGAGATTTTTCAAGAGGTGGTTGCATGTGTGTTTGTTGCCTGGATGGGGAGGAGGTATATGGAAGGGGAGCTTAGATGACAGGCAGGCAGTCCCTACAGTCTCTGCTACCTGATTCCATCACTCAGGAGCTTCCTGCAATGGCCATGGGATGGAGCCTGGTGACCTTCCCAGTGAAGCCAGTTTCCCTTCAGCTAGCAGCAAAGCATTCTGCCCCTGGACCAGTGGCTATTCCAGGTTGTGGAACTGTGACTTGAGGCATTACTGGGCTCTGGAAAGAAGGTTTTCTCCAGCCTGAGCATTGGCAGGTTTCTCTTCTTCAGGATGATGTGGAGCCATGTTGCATAGTTCCCTGCAAAAGAGGAAAATTCAGCGCCTACTCCTGTAGTTGTAACCTGTCCCTTTCTGTTTCTGTGTCCCCAGGCGCCGACGCTGGGAGACGGAAAGAGAGGAGCGGGAATAGTATGTTGTTTTTTCAGGGTCTCATTTCTTGTCTCTTTCTTGCTCACAATCTCTCTCTCCGTTTTTTCTTGTAGCTGTCTTGCTTCCAAACTAATCTTAAATGGCTGGGAGTTTGGGCATGAATTTGTGTCTCTTGGTGGATTTGTGCTCTTCTTTCCCTCCCCTTTGTGTCATCCACTACCACAGCTGAATGCACCCTGGTTTTTCCTTAGTAACCCTTAAATGCTCCTTGAGAGCAGCAGTGCCAGGGAGCTCTCAGTCCTGACCAAGGCAGAGGGTGCTGTATCACATGCCCTGCTCCATCTGCTTGTGTCCAGCTAGCCTGCCTTATGATGGAAGTAAACAAACCTGTTTGCCTGAGCTCAGAATATGCTCAGTCACCCAGGTGCAGGGGAGGCTACTTTGCCTGGTCCTTCTTGTGCCAGGTTGCCACAAGAGTTGTTCCCTCACCATCTGCAAAGGTAGACAGATGCACAAAGAGGATCTGGCTAGAGTACTCTCTTTCCTTTTTACCCCATGAGGCTGCTGGGACCAGGGCAACCTTTGGCCCTTGTCCCTTGCCACCTAAACCACACCCAGCAAGGCATTACTCTTGATTTTTCTCTCTTCCCATGTGGAAGAAACCTTTTGCCTCAGCTCTGCTGAAAACATCCTTCATCACTTTGGCCTGGTGGTACCCATTAAGCCCTACCATAGACTGCCCTCCCTGTTCTTACCTCTTTCTTGTTGCTTTTATGCCTGAGAAAAGACCACTGCCTGTGCCTTGCTGATTGTTTGGGTGGTATGTGCTGCAGAGGGGATGATCAGCTAGCAGTGCACAGCCTGCCAGGGTTGCTCTAGCCACACCAATTTGTGTCTGAGACCAGGGCAGCAAGCTGCAGCCTCCTTTTCCCACTTGCAAAACAGGGGCCTACTACTGCCTTAAAGGAGGTACAAGTACATGCCTGTTTTTGCAGCTGATCCTTGCCCTCAGGAGCACAGCAGTTGAAGTTGTTAGAACTGATGGTCACTGTGGTACATGGCACAGAGGGGACCTCTCGCTCATGCTTGACTGCTTCACTAGTGGTTGGTCCTGCTTCAGGTGTGTCTGGCAACTTTTCACTGCTAACATCTTGTGGGGGGAGTAAGGCTGAGGTAGTAGAGCTATCATGCTCTGAGGATTTTTTAGGGGGCCACTTCATTTATCCTCACAAGTGCTTGTCTCTCTCTAGGGGGCCACTTCTTCCTGCTCTTGTTTTTCTCTTGAGTTTGCTGGAGCCATCTGTTCCACACATACCACCACTAAAGCTACTGCATGAGCTGGGACAGTGTTAGCAGCCAGAAGCCTCCAAACACCTGCAGAACTCAGTGAGGAAGTCTCATTCTGTCTGTGCTCCTTCAGGGCTAATGGCACATTCCTGTCCCAGCTGTTCTCTGCTGGGGAGTGCAGTGACAAGTGGCAGATTAGGAACATTTATATGTCACCTGGTGCTGCCAGCCCCTGAATGTACATTGTTCTTTGTGGGAGAGGGCATCCTCCTCTGATGTGTTCCCTTTCCCTGAGAGTCAGAAAGTGTCCTTGTCCTGTGACTTGTCAGAGCTTGCATCAGCAATCAGAGTAGCCATCAACAATCTCAGTTGGCAACTCAGTCTGCACTGGGAGGTCATAGCAAACCACTTGCACCTCTGCATATGAGGGAAGTGATCACAGAGCTCTGTGGGGCTTTGCCATCTGTGCAGCCACCTCCAACTTCACACTGAGCAAGCCCTTTCCATGGCATGCCTGGCCTGCCCTCTTGGAGCCTGTGATTCCTTTGGCCTGAGGCTAGCTGTACCTCAGACCCTGTCCTTCTCCTTTCCGGGCAAGGCCTGCACCAAACCTGCATCACGCCTTAATCCTGTGATTTAGGGCAGTCTTGCTTTTACCCACTTAACACTGCTTTCACCTTTTACACAGTGCTTTGCTTTAAAACGTCTCCATCAAGGTGCAGGTGCTGTTGGAGCTCCCTATTCAGCTTTCTGCCTTTGGCAAGGTTTTGCATCTTCTGTTTTCTAAACATTTTGGGTCATCCTGATTATTGTCACTGCATCCCCCTGCACGGAGCCGAGTTATCCTGGTTATTCAAAAACTCATGGCATCATCATGCTGGGCTTTCCTCAGGGCAGAAATTTCTCTTCAGCAGAATTTTACCCTTGCTCCCTGTCCCCAGCTGCAAGGCCTCTGTGATTATAAAGAGCTGAAGGTCTGAGAACTGGGTTGAAGCTGTCTCTCTCCATCCAGCAGAGCAGGGTGTTGGGCTGTGCAGTGTCAAGGTTGCACACCACTGTCTAAGAAGCACTGCTGTAGTCCCCTGACCTTCAGCTAATCTCCTTTCCCCTGTTTCTGTTACTTCCAGCTAGGAACTGGGGACTTAGCAGGTGCTACTCTGCTCTGAGAGAGGCCATGTGTCTCATCCACTTACCTTCAGAATGTTCATGAGGGTCTCTGCTTGTTCTCCTTCCCATAGTGTCATCTTCCTCCTCTCTGGCACTTCTCTCAGCAGCTGTTTGTCTGTGTTCTTGCCCACCTTACCCTCCTTGAGCCTGAACTGACTAAAGGAAGACCATATTTTCTTTCTTTTTTTCCTTTATTTCTAGCCTTCAGATCATCTCTCTTCTTGCACCTCCAAGATCCCAGCCTGCTGTTGTCACCTCGCAAGTGCTATTTAATTTAGATCTCTGGACCATTTTCTTGCCTCCTTTTCCAGCTGCCCTCTGTCTCTATTTGTAGTGGGCACTCTTGGATGCCTCTGCTGCAGGTTCTTCATCTAGGTCTCTGCCTCCGGCTGGAGTAAAGCGGTTTCGTGATATTCACCCCTTTTGCTTTCCTGTCCTTTAGTATGGAGACATTCAGTTCTAACTGTCTGTCCTGCTCAAGGGATTTCCAGGCTGGAGGCTCAGCTGAGACTGGGAAGCAGGTTGTACAGAGCCTGGCTCCAGGCAGCTCTATTCTTCCTCTTCCACTTAAGCACTAGAGGTGGGGAGGACTGGTGTAGCAGGATGCAGCCCACCAGACTCCTTCCTTCCTGAAGGTGACTGAGGTCGTCCAGGACAGGAACTGCTCCCTGTACCTCTCCAGCTATGCCAGAGCCAGAGGGGCTGTGGTAGCCTCCAGTTCTTGCTTCCTTTCTGCTGTCTAAACCCTGTGCTAAACAGACTTCACCTCTCCTCTGTGGTAGTCTCTGCCAGCCTTTCCTTGCAGGGACTGCCACATAATACTAGGTGCCTTTCAGAAGGTGCCAAACAAGTAACATCCATGGGCCAAGCCCATGGGCTTTGCCAGGCTCACCATGCCATCTGAGAAGGGTTCTCTCTTTACTGCTATCTCTGATCTTACCTCTCTCCATCTCACCGGGTGCAAACTGACCTGAATTAACCTCTCGTCTCCTGGGTGCTCTTGGTTCCTGGCCAGGCTGCCTCTTTACATCTTCTAACTTTCTCCCTCACCTCCCACTTGTCATTTTAGCGTAGCCTCCGCCCTGCATTCTGACAACCATGACCGCTACGAGCGCCTCACCTCCGTCTCCAGCTCTGTGGACTTCGACCAGAGGGACAATGTGAGTAGCCACAAGAGTCAATCACTTTGTGGGGCCAAGAACGCACAGCTTGGCTGAACCAATGGCTCTTCAGAAGAAACACTTGTGCCTGTTCCTGGGCTTTAAGTCCCATGTCTTGTAGCATGTCAGTGCGGTGTAGAGCTCAAGGAACTATGCAGCTCTTAGACAAGTGCATAAATAAATAAACAGTACATTACTGTGGCTTAACAGACATCTGTCCAGTCTATAATCTCAGCATTACAAACAGTACTTACTTGCCAGCTCTTCCTCACACTGTGGTCTGCCTCTACTGGCTTTTTCCTCACTGAGGGGGAGGATAATGGGTGTGATGGATGGGGGGCAAAGCTCCCCCAGATGTCCTTTGAGGAGCACTCTCTTGGCCCAGCCTACCTTCCCAGTCCTTAAAGAGCTTTACTTGTCCAGCCTGATGGCTGAAGTACCTGTATGCTGACTTTCTGGGTCTGCCATGGCTTTGGAGAGTTTCCATATTAGACAGGAGCCCATGGGTTGCCTGGAAGGTTGAGCTGTGAGTTGGTAGGGGAGAGCCACACAGCAGAGTCCAACCTGTGTTGTGCTCCATGGAGTAGCATTGCCACCTCCTTCAACTTGGCCCATCAGTGGCTCTGCATATCTGGGTTCTTGTGGCCTGCCCCCCCAAGCCAAGTAGGTGGAGGTGCAAGGCCACCAGCCTGGTCCCTGGAACCTTTGAAGGGAGCTGGGATGAAGGATGTGAAACTGTCCTGTTTTCTTTTTGCACAGGGTTTCTGCTCCTGGCTGACAGCCATCTTCAGGATAAAGTAAGTGCCTCAGGACCTGTATGGGGGACTCACATGGGGAAGGAGGGGCAGTGCAGGGTTGTTGAGACACCCTGTGCAGTACAGCTTCATGAAGTCACTGCCCTTGCTGCAGCCTCCTCTCTGAAGAGCACAAGTGAAGTTTGTCCTCTGGAGAGGACAAGCAAAGATAGGACTACGTGAGGAGTCTGAAAGCCAAAATA
Organism: Cinclus cinclus; assembly: GCF_963662255.1. NCBI lineage: Eukaryota > Metazoa > Chordata > Aves > Passeriformes > Cinclidae > Cinclus > Cinclus cinclus. Next base: position 81,745,720 of record NC_085048.1, read on the forward strand.
AGGTCACAAAGTGAGTCTGTGATGGAGAGAACGCAGGCCCATGGCTGCTCCACTTCAGTCCTATCTCAGAAACACTGTCCACTGCTCTGCAAAGATGCTCATCTCCCTGGTGCTCTTGCTAGGGGTGCTGCTATCTTAGGGATGGCTATGAGGAGGGCACTAGAGCATGCAGGGTGACACCCTCAGCTTGATAATGCACAGAAGTAGTCTCCCAAGCACTTATATTCAGAATGCTGTGGGATAGCATCAACATCTGTATCTTGGTAGGGAAGGCAAGGCCCACCTGAAGGGTATAAGGTGTGTCCAGTTGCCTCTCTTGGGGGACACAGCAGGGCCGTGGTGAGCAAGGCTGGGTAATTATTGCACAGGCAGGTTTCTGCCCAGGCTGCTTCAAGGCTGAGTGCTGGACTCCCAAATCTGGAGTCTGGCTACAACTCTATAGGGCAGAACAAAGGATGCTATGTGTACTCGAATCGGGAGGACAGCTGTGATCCTGTACTTTTCCCCAGCACCTGAGGAAATGTAGAAAATTGCCTGACAGCTTTTCTCTCCCTGGCAGGGATGATGAGATCCGGGACAAATGCGGGGTTGATGCAGTGCACTACCTGTCCTTCCAGAGGCACATCATTGGGCTACTAGTGGTCGTGGGTGTGCTTTCCGTGGGCATCGTGTTACCTGTGAACTTCTCAGGGGACCTGCTAGGTGAGAACAAGCAGCCTTTGGCTGGGCTGGGGCATCTGCTTTCAACATCATGTTCCAGACCACTGTGTAGCAGTGGAGGGCAGGACAGGACTAGCACAAACCCTAACTGCTGTTTCACTTTGACTGAGGTGCATCCACAGGGTCATCCTGTGTAATTTGGGTTTTTAGGTATTCTGCTGGTGATACTCTTGCTGTATCTCAGTCTAGTGGTGCTCTGTCCCACTCAATATAACTGAACATGTCTGTGTCTGCCTCTTTTCTCTCTAGAAAACAATGCCTACAGCTTTGGGAGGACAACTATTGCTAACCTGAAGTCTGGGTATGTGTGGGCAGGGTGGAACTGAGGCCCTCAAGGGATGTTTTGCAAATGTTCACTTACTGCAGAGCCTCGTCTTCTTTAAGAGGTTGTGTTTCTGCTCTTGCTGTGAGGCTACTGTCCCTGCTTCAATTTCCAGGCTGAGCTCCTGGAATTTGGTTGTAGGGCTTCTGTGTGCTATGCTGAATACACTTATGTCGCCAGTGCCTTCAGGGCCTGGCCAGCCATACACAGACTTGTAGTGGCAACCTTGCGTTGACCTTTGTGCTCTCCCTTGTGACAGGAATAACCTGCTGTGGCTGCACACTACCTTTGCTTTCCTGTACCTGCTGCTGACAGTGTACAGCATGCGCCGGCACACTTCCAAGATGCGATACAAAGAGGATGACTTGGTGAGCGGGATCGAGCCACTCCCCCAGGCACATTTCCCCATGCCCTGTGGTCAAGTCAGGTAGCCTTGGAGAGAATGCTGAGCACCTCAATTTCCACGGCACTTTAGTGCTGTCATGTTTTTTATTCTGCCTGGCCAAAAGCAGATCACCTCCAGAGCAGCAGCCATGACTGCCTGTGGGGAAACAGGAGGGGCCTGCACTGGGTAAACATGTGGAAGGACCCCATTCTTCCTTAGGGGTTGTTCCAGTTGCTTTTGCCTCCTTCATTTCTGAAGGAGAGCTGTGTTTCTGTTCCGGCATCTACAGTGTAAGTCCCTAGCCTGTCAATCTGCAGCACATCTGGGTGCAGGATGACAGCAGTTGGCAGAAGCACAGGAGAGCGGGGAGCCCTGGTAGCTAGAACTGATGGGGCTGCTCTTTTTTATTACTGACGTAGGTCTTGGGAGGGGGGCTTGCTGCAATCTGGTCTTTTACACCATCCATACCTATCTGTCCTCTCCATTCTCTCTTCTTTACAGGTGAAGCGAACTCTATTCATCAATGGGATCTCAAAATATGCTGAGCCAGAGAAGATCAAGAAGCATTTTGAGTAAGTCTCACTGTGTCCCTAAAGACTGCTCTGTAACATGGATGTTTTTACTAGGGTAGTAACTAGTGTTGTCTGGAATGGCAATAATAGATTGAGAACAGAGAGCTAGGCAAAATTGGTGAATACCTTTGTTTTGGGCCTCTCACTGTTCTTTTTCTGTTTTTTATCTGAATTTGAAGTATCCTTTGTTTTGTGCCTTGAGACAGGCCTAGTTATCTCTTGCAGAGCCATTGGGGGTCAGTGTGGTAAGTGAGGGACCGGGCATGTCTTGAGTTGTCACTAAGTTCACAGATGAGATACAGGCAGGAGGTGCTCAAGCAGTGGCTGTGGGACGCTGCTGCCCTTACCACAATCCTTGTAGAAAATATAGTTGTTTAACAAGAAAATTGAATTCCTCATCTGTCAGAACCTCACTATCAGGACAATGTTTAGAAGTACCACAGGTAGAAAATAAACTCTTTATACCCTTTGGGAGCCCTTCTGCCTCTTTCTGACCTCTAGTCTATGAAGGTAGAGAGGGGAGTATGGGTTCAGAGAGGCTCCTAGCTGCTACAGGGCAAAAGTCCAGAAAGGCTCCTTCTGCCAAAGCCTAAAGGATGTAGCATTTGCCCTGTATTTTGTGTCCACTGTGATGGACAGAGCCTGCAGGCTTCCCTGAAAACTCTTGGTATGCATCACTGTACTCAGCCCAGGACACTCTTCTCAGGGCCAGAGAGAATTCCTGAACACTTGGAGTTTCCTTGAGGGGTACCTTTGGTGCAGTTGTGATGAACTGATCCTTCTCATCCACAGGGAGGCCTATGCCAATTGCACTGTCCTAGAGGCCCGTCCCTGCTATGATGTTGCCCGGCTGATGTTCCTTGATGCAGAGAGGTAACCTCTGTTTTGGGAGAAAAGACAGAGTGGGCTGATGCTGCTGATACCCCCTCAAGTCTAGTGCCACAGAGCTTTTATGAGTCACCCTCTTTCTTTCCCTTCTTCCTTTTCTTCTGCTCTCGTGTTTCAGGAAGAAAGCTGAGCGTGGACGAATCTACTTTACCAACCTTCAGAGCAAGGACAACACCCCATCCATGATCAACCCCAAGCCCTGTGGCCACCTGTGCTGCTGTGTCATCAGGGGCTGTGAGGAGGTAATGGGGAGAGCTGGAGGTGTTGGGCAGCAGTTGGGTGTCCTGTGGCTTGGGTCCCCAGATCATCTCTCCTCTGATCTGTCTTCCTGCTTAGGTGGAGGCCATTGAGTATTATACCAAGCTGGAGGAGAAGCTCAAAGACGACTACAAGCGGGAGAAGGAGAAGGTTAATGAAAAACCTCTGGGGATGGCCTTTGTCACCTTCCACAATGAGACCATCACAGCCATGTGAGTGCAGATGGTTCTGCCCTCTCCAAGAAGGTGACTTGTCCCAGCCTTTGCCTTAAATCAGAGGAACAGCGGTGCTGAGGCATCCCCTTGGCTTGTGCCTGCCTGCCTTTTGTGTCAGCATGTCCCTCTTTCTCTTGTCCAGAATCCTCAAAGATTTCAACGCTTGTAAGTGCCAGGGCTGTGCGTGCCGTGGAGAGCCCAGAGCCTCCTCCTGCAGTGAGTCCCTCCATGTCTCCAACTGGACCGTCAGTTATGCTCCTGACCCACAGAACATTTACTGGTGAGCAGCTCTGTAGGGTTCAGTGGCCCTGCCAGTGGGAAAGGGGTGCACCCTCCCTTTTTCCCTCTCCATCTGCTCTTCCAGTTACTGAGTGAGTTGTTCTTGCTGAAGCCCAGCCTAGCTGAGCTTAGAGGTCTGATCTGACTGGGAGGGTGAAAGCCTTGGGCTGGCGCTCCAAGTGCTGTTCACCAGACTGGGCTGTGGTGTGCATGCAAAGCCCCACACCTGTTATTCTACCTTGTGCAGCCATCCTGATGCCTTCTTTCTCCATCCCAGGGAGCACCTCTCCATCCGCGGCTTTATATGGTGGATCCGCTGCTTTGTGATTAACGTGGTCCTCTTCATCCTTCTCTTCTTTCTCACCACTCCTGCTATCATCATCACCACTATGGACAAGTTCAATGTCACCAAGCCTGTGGAGTACCTCAATGTAAGGACTTTGGAGACAGGTGCAGGCTGGGTAACACACGAACCACCCCAAGTCACAACATCCCCTTAAAGGATGGGGATAGGGAGAGAGATTGTCATTGTTCCCTGGCTTCTGTCAGCCTGACCATGAGAGAGGTGCTGAGCCCGGACAGGGTGCAGTAGCAGTCGCCGTGCTGGGGCCTTGGTATCAGCAAAGGCAACTGTACTTGTGGCTGGCACAGGAGCTGGTGCACCATGTAACATGCAATTTCTTCTCTGCCTTGTTGCAGAACCCAATCATCACCCAGTTCTTCCCCACACTGCTGCTGTGGTGCTTCTCTGCTCTTCTGCCCACCATTGTATACTACTCTGCCTTCTTTGAAGCACACTGGACCAGGTAAGGACAGCCATCACCTGTTCTTACCTTCATAGTGAGCTGATTGGCTGCTAGACACTTCTCACTGACATAAAGCTACGGGATGGATCTTTCTGCTTGAACTTCTGTCTTCCACTTCAAGCATGGTGTTATGTTGCACCTCTTGGGTACCTGGGGACTGCTGTGGACAGATATTCTGCCAGTCTTTAGCTACTGTTGTGCAGCTGGGTTGTCTGAGCAGAGCTTGACACGTCTACAAGAAGAAAGCTGGGAGAAGTTTGGGCTGGTCACTATGAGAAATGCTAGTAGAGAGGGAGGTCTTGGCTCAGGTGAGCAGGCAGGGGTGGTGTGCCTGTACCATGTGTAAGATGTAGCGGTTCCAAGGGAAAACCATTTTAGGTTCTCTGGCTTCTGGTCACTGGGGGAAGGCACTTGAAATGCAGAGCACTAGAAGCATGCTGCTTGTGAGGCACATTCCCCACAGTTTACACAATGTAAACTTTGTTTTCTGGTCTGCATTGCAGAGACTGGTGGGGAGGGTGTCACCAGCTCTCGGGATTGCAGATCGGAGAAGATAATTGCAGAGCCCATGAGACAAGGGGAAAGGAACAGAGACTCAACTCGGATTTCAGATGTGCTGGAGGGAAAGGGGATGTATTAATGTACTAGGAACAGAAGGGGTGGGATTTAGATTAGACACTGGGAAGTGCTTACTGATGGGAAGCCATTGGGAGCACAGCTTGTGTGGCTGGTGGGGTGAAAGCTTAACAGCCTCTCTGTCCTCAGGTCTGGAGAGAATAGGACAACTATGCACAAGTGTTACACCTTCCTCATCTTCATGGTCTTGCTGCTGCCATCGCTGGGCCTGAGCAGGTAGGGGTTATGGGAAGGGAAGGCAAGTACAGAGATGTGGAACACAGGGAGGGTGGAGGTGCACACCTGATTTTTTTTTTTTCTTTTTACAACATCCTTTCCTCACTGCACTAGTGCCCTGGCCACCATCTGCTTGGGAGACTGGTTTAATTTTAGTTGAGGGAGAGCAGGCCAGATCATACATGACTGGGTCTCCAGGACTTCAACTTAATCTGCAGACATATTGACATGTGGTCATGCAAAAGTTGGTGTGGTACATGAGTAAAAAGTCTGCTTGACATCTGCTGGTGAAAGAGGCATTCTCCACCTCTGTCCTCAGTGTGCAGTCCAAATTTTGCACAAAACTAGTGAATACCCCCTTTAAATCAGAACATGCATTGCTTGGCTGGATGGGATAGTGTGGGTACAGAAGTGCTCATCTGTTTAGGTGTATGCCTCAAATCTTCTTGCAGAGTTTATATAATTGCCCTGTGGGAAACACTGATGCATCACCTGCCAGCTCATTGGTGTGAACAGGGGCCAAATAGGGGAACAGTGTGAGAAAGAAAGAAAAAACTGGGGAGTGGGTGGAGGACAGGGAACTCTTAACTGTGCTAGTTCATTCTTTCCACGTTGTGGGGTCAGGGATTTTGAAGATCCCTACCAACCCAAGCCATTCTATGATAGTATTGTCTATACCCCACCTAAATTCTGTATTTGAGATACAACCCCTTAGTGGTGATGTCAGGCAGCTCCTGAGAATAGACAAACCCTCCGATAGTGGCAGAAGAATAGTCCTTCATCCCACTGGTCGACTACATGTTTGCAACAGATTAAAAAAGCTTTGTTGCATGTGAACTTGCATCTTATGCAGGTGAATGCTCTCAGGTTTGCATTTTGACCACAAAACAGACCGCGCTTCCTTCTGAGGAGTCAGTCCACCTGCTGTTGCCTGTTGAGCTCTGTATTCCACCAGTGCCAGAGGATTGGATAGCTTTTTATTAAAAAAAAAATCAAAATAGAGGAAAATGGGATTATTTCTTCTAAGGGATTTTTTTAAATCTCTTGTTGGAGGGTACCTTGTGCCTAACCAATTTCTTCAGTAGAATCAGTCATCTGTTCCTTATATGGGTATTGTGCCCAAACAGAGGAGAGAAGAAAAATATTGATAGGATCAGGGTAAAGGAATAAGAACACACATGAATGGGAAGCTTTACATCCCTTTTTGAGTGTTGCATTGTTTTGTTATGTTTTATTTTTTTTCCAATGTCCAGTTTACATAACTGCTGGTGACACACTCCAACTGGGAACAAAACACTCTATGGTCAGAGCTTTGGATCCTTCTGGAGCGGCTTCTACATATTTGCCATGTGCATTTGTCTGTCATTGCTTCTGATGGTTCATCTTTTCTTCTTGCCTTCTTTCCCCACAGCTTGGATGTATTTTTCCGCTGGTTGTTTGACAAAAAATTCCTTGCTGAAGCTGCTGTGCGATTTGAGTAAGTGGAGTTGAGCAGAAAAGCTTTGTTTACAATGGGAGGTGGTTCTTGTTGTCATCCAAAGGTTATGGGGGCTCCAGCTGCTGCCCTGCAAAAAGGGAGCACCCTTTGCAGTCTGCTCTTGCTGCATCTTCCCAGGTGTGTGTTCCTGCCAGACAATGGGGCTTTCTTTGTGAACTACGTTATCGCCTCTGCCTTCATCGGGAATGCCATGGACCTGCTGCGCATCCCTGGTTTGCTCATGTACATGATCCGCCTCTGCCTGGCCCGCTCGGCGGCCGAGCGGAGGAACGTCAAACGAGTATGTAGCAGGGCTGAGGGATGGGTGAGGTTGCCTGCACCCAGGGAGGGGTGTGCTGCAATGGGACCCTGATGGGACTTGTCCGGTGCTGTGTGTAGAGCTGGGTGTGCTGCATATGCCCGCTCAGCTCTCAGGGTCCTCCTGCTGATGGGTCTCCATTCCCTCCTGCAGCACCAGGCCTATGAGTTCCAGTTTGGGGCTGCTTACGCCTGGATGATGTGTGTCTTCACTGTAGTCATGACATACAGCATCACCTGCCCCATCATAGTCCCTTTCGGTAAGCAAAACCCCTCTGCCTCCCTGTGCCAGAGATGGAGGGGAGGCAAGAAGGCTGATGTAGAGGAGATAATCCCTCTCAGTCTAGCAAAGAGGCTGTTGCCCCACTCATCTAGCTGCTTTCCTCTTCTCCCAGGGCTCATGTACATGCTACTTAAGCACCTGGTGGACCGATACAACCTGTATTACGCTTACCTGCCTGCCAAGCTGGACAAGAAGATCCATTCAGGGGCTGTGAATCAGGTAGTGGCAGCCCCCATCCTCTGCCTCTTCTGGCTTCTCTTCTTCTCCACAGTGCGCACAGGTGAGCACTGGACTGGGATGCCAGCCCTTAGCATCCTACTGAGTCACTTCCCTTGCCAGGCTCTGATCCTGGCAGCCTTCAGCCACAGAGCACAGTCCTTTTGACACTGCCACTTTGATTTCCTTTGCCCCAGGGTTCCTGGCCCCAACTTCCATGTTTACCTTTGTGGTCCTCGTGATCACCATTGTGATCTGCCTGTGTCATGTCTGCTTTGGGCACTTCAAATACCTCAGCGCTCACAACTACAAGGTGAGGCAGAATGGTTGGGTGCAGGACCCTTCTCCTTGGTAGCACAGCTCAACCACAAAACAGCAGGGGCTCTGGAGGTCCCAGCCTGCTTTTTGGCAGAGCCTGTCAACCCTCACAGAGGGGATAGTCCTGAGGCTGTCTCTGCTGCCTGTATACAGCTCCTAAGGTGGGACCACAAGTATGTTGTCCTGACAGTCTCAATTTCTCTTTTTTTTTCTCCAGATTGACCACACAGAAGTGGATGCCATGGACAACAGGCAGAATGGGAGACCTGCCACCAATCTTCCAGCTCCCAAGTCAGCTGTGAGTCACTATCCCCACCTCTGTGCCCTGGCACACTCCTTACCTCAGTTTGGAAAGGGGGAGGTAACTCCCTGTCTGAGTACCTCACTTCTCACTTCTCATTTTTCTGAGTCAGCACCTGGATCCTCCCAATGAGGGTGGGAGGCAACTGTTGGGCACTGTGCCCCTCACCTGCTCTGGGTGATGAAGTGTAACCCCCACACACACACCTCTATCCCGCTGCTCCTCAGATGCTGTGCATTTACTTTCCGTCTCTCTTTCGGCTGGGATGGTGAATCCAGCCGGGTCAGTCTCCCTTCTCATTCTGCATCTTTGCACGCTTGCACGCCAGCAGAGGCTGTCACCTTCCAGGCTTGTCCTAGTGCCAGCACAAAGGGGTCTCAATGGACATTGCCCTGAAGTCCACGGAAGTGCTTTGGGGAATCTTCTCTCCCCTGTCCAGCATTCTGAGACCCCCAGAGGTGGTTTTTGGAACTTCGCCTTGGCTCAACTGGCTTACTCCAACTGCTTCTTCCTTCGACAAGGTTTTTGTAGTGGGGATCTACACAGGGCTGGCTGTAGAGATGGGGTAAAGCAGAGCTTCCTGCTTCCTCAGGAGAGCAGGGCAGGGGTGTGCACATGTGATCCAGGCTCCTGTCTCCAGACACCTAAGAACAGCAACATTTAGCCAAAAGGAGAATCCCTATAAAAAGCAGGCAGAGCTTCAGGGACACATCCACTAGCAAAAAAGGGAGTGCAGTCTTCAGGTCACATGGGCTCCAAAGAGCCGGAGAAGCCACATTCTTTCCCAGCCAAGGTGCTTTATCCCAGAATGCTGGGGTTTGAAACACATCCAGTGTTTCAGGGCCAAGCCCCACTCTTAAATCTTTCCTGGTACATTCCATGGAGTCTGGACACTTCCTTGCCCTCCCAGCATATCCCCATGCTCAGCCTTATGCATGGTGCTTAGTGTGTTGTGCTCTGCTGCCTGGAGAAGTTCCCTAGACTCACGTGTGTTTCTGCTCTCTCCCTGCCCCGTGCCTGGCCGTGACAGAAGTATATCGCCCAAGTGCTTCAGGACTCCTCGCCGGAGGGCGAAGCAACAGAGTCGGAGGAGCAGGGATCACAGGATGAGGAGCTCATCAACGCAGATGGCATGAATGACACAGATTTCCAGTCGTGTGAGGACAGCCTGATAGAGAATGAGATCCACCAGTAGGGACCTCAAAGGGTGGGAGGGGAAGGAGGCCCAGGAGCAGAGCAGGCTGTGTGCACGGGACCTGGGAAGAGGCACCTGAGGGTGCTGGCTACTGCCCTCACCCTCCTGCCGCCCAGGGCCGCTGCCTTCAGTGAGGGCAGGGACCCTGCTGCAAGCTCTCCATCTCCCTGCTCCTCCACCCCTGCACCAGCCTGGCTGCTCAGCAGGCATGCTCTTTACTAGCTACCTTTTTCAATGCATCCCTGGACCCCAGACCCCCAGAGGCTGGGGAGGAGGGGGACTGTAACCCCTGCAGTGCTGCCCTGGACCTGCAGGGAGGAGGAAAGCTGGCTGCTTTGTGGGAAGGGGCATAAGGGGAACATTTGGGGTCTTCTGAGCAGGCAACTGTATCCCCTGTCTTGCCGGTGAGAAACACTAATAATTTATTAGATTTACAGGAAGGTGATAAATGAAAAACTTTAGTCAGTCTATTGGAAACCCTACACAGGGTGGGGTTGGCTTTTATTGCACCTTCTTCGTGTGCCCTTTCTCAACTGCTTCCAGCATGCAGTTGGTGCAGCATCCCAGGAGCTAGTCCAGGCCCAGGGGTGGTGACAGGCTTCCCCCTCACCACAGGGATGGTGATGGTGACAGCCTGGCTTCATGGTGAAGGGGTACTGGGTTGGCATGAGCTAGACAAGCCCTTGCAGGGTGAGGGGTGCTGAGGGCATTTCTTATGAGCAGGAGGAGGCGCAGGCAGCCTCTCCCCCAGGTCCTGTTTCTTCCTCCCCCAGGGCAGGGGTTTGCAGCATCATTTAAAGTGGCATTTTTCTTTGCACATTTTACTCCCCTTACAAACAAATCAACCTGACCCCCATGTGGTACTGCAGTCCCCCTTTTGCTGCCCTGTGTCTGCACAGCAGGGTCAAGCTTGGGGGTGGGGGGGGATTGTATGGGGGGTTCTCCTGGGTGCTAGGGAGAGGGGAGAAAAGGGTCTCAGGCTATAGGCCCTCAACACCCTGCAAGATCAGCACTGCCTAGTTGCAATGAGGCCCTATGGGCTTCCTTCCCTGAGCTGCTGCAGGGTCTTCCCCCAGCTGAGGTGATCAAGAGAGGAAGGGAGCCCTGGGAGAGCAGCCCCTAGGAACTGTCTCCAACCAAGACCACCCTCTTCAGGAGCACAAAAGCCTCATGGGGCTATGCTGACTTTCTTCACCTGCCCTGACTGGTGTAGGCTCCCCTGCCACCACCCAGCCTGAGAGGGGGGTTGTTCCTCTCCTACCTCCTTCCCCCTCCCTGTTGATAGCTGTGTCCCAGAGGCAGGCAGGGAACAAGATGGATGGGAGAGGTGGACTGGAGCCCCTGGCACACAGAAGAAGGACTGACCCTGTTTAAAGATACTTTGTGAGGTTGTTTCTGGTCAGTATCAGTTGCCCTCAATTGCTTCCACCCTCCACTTGTGTAAAATGTAAAAGAAAATAATAAATCCCCCTGCTATTTAGCTATATTTATTTCACTCAAACCCTGCCACCATCCTGTTTGGTGCTCATTGCGGACACTATCACCCTCCCTTTGCCTGTCATCTGTGGGTGCTGCACCAGCTCCCTGAGGCTGTGCCCTCCAGGGTCTGAGGGGCTGAGTGAAAGGGGACAGTCATTTACCTTTTCAATCACCTATGCTAGCCCTGGAGCTCCAAGCACTTTAATCGACCAGAACAAGTGAAGTGTCAGCCCTGCCCACCTCAGCTGCCAGGAACGGTGGTCACATCTTACAGCTTTTCTCCCATGTCTCCCACTAGAGGAATGGAGCCAGACCCACTGAGAGTAAGTGGGGGGGCTGCTCCAGGGAGGTCATAGCTACCTTTCCTGTACAAGACCTCTGTAGGAATCCCAGGCCCAGAGAAACAGGCTGGATGGAACAGAAGAGATGTGGGTCTTCAGTGCATGCAGAGGGCAAGCCAAGCCAGCTTCCACTGCTTAGCTGGGGCTGGATCACACACGGGTGTGAATGGGCATGGTGAGAGTCACTTGTCCCCTCCAGGCAGTGGCCAGAAATGAAACAAGCATGTGAGATGAGAGTTCCAGGTCCACTCACAGGCTGGGGCAAGGGGGCTGTTGATCCTGCTTCCCTGTTCTCACACCCACCTACTGCCCTTGCTCCTGGTCCAGGAGGGGGGTGGAGATGCTGTGGTCTCTGTAGGTATGGCCATGCTCTGGGGCTGCCTCTGCAGCTGTCAGGGCCCTGCCCACAGAAAGCTGTGTGTTCTGAGTGGCACTGCCTGTGTAGAGATGTGTATAATACCCTGTATATATTTGTGTAAAAAAGAAAAAAGGAAAAAAAGGAGCTATTGTTTGTGCAGTCTTTTCTTTGTGGAGTGGGTTGGGGGCTGGGATCTGGGAGGAGAGGACCCCAGCGGCTGCAGGAGCATGCGTGGTGCAAAAGGAGGAAGGGGGAGTAGTGTGAGCACAAGCCCAGCCCTGCTGCCAGGAACACAGCCCTGGCTCATAGGCTCTCCAGCATGAATGGCTTTCCTCTGACTTGTAGAGGCATCAGAGACTTTGCTGCTAAAAGCAGGTACAGAGGGAGCTGTGTGCACTGAGTCTGCGATGTCAAAAGATGGTTTGGGAATGATGGGGTAAGGAAGTTTCTGTGGTAGCCTCATGCTACATGTCAGCCCACCTGTACAGTTCCAAGAGCAAGTTATGTAGCCACTCCTGCCATATCCGTTCAAAACCTGGACACCTGATTTGGGTGGACAGCCAACGCTTTTGGGAAACTGTGAGGGATGCTAGATGCCTCGAGCAGAGGAGCGCTTTCCCAAAATATGCTGCACGTATGTCAGCCATCCCCTGAGTGCTGGGGCAGGCAGCAAGCAGCCAGCCCCCAGGATGCTCCCTGCTGCTCTCTGTGCAGGCTGGATCTGGCGTGCTTCCCAGGAGCCTGCTGTGTGCTCTAATGTGTACAGTGGCCGTTGCTTGGAGGATGGCACAATGGAGGAGGCAAGGCCTGGCGTGGGCTGCTGAGAGATGGACAAGTGACCCCACCACCGTCCCCACCTCACTGTGATCAAGCCCTGTGGCTTCGTGTGCCAGCAGTGCAGCACTGGCAGGGGACAAAAGACCCTCCTGCCCACAGCCAAAGGACAAGGGAAGAGGCAATGCCAGAGAACAAAGAATTGCAGACAGAAAGAACTGCTTGCTGCCAAGTCCCTGCAGCCATTACTGCAAAGGAAAGTTGAGGGAAGGGAACAAGGAAATTGCAAAGGGATTTTGCAGGTGTTTTAGGGAAACTGCTTCCAAGCATAGGGAGAAGGACATGGGACAGCCTTTGTGACCGGATTATTGAGCAGCTGTCTCCTGCCCCACGACAGGGATCTATGAAAGCAGCTTTGGAGGCCACTGAAGGGTAATAAGGCAGGAGCTGAACAGGACAACAGGGTCACAAGGATAGGCACAAACCCAAAGCAGGAACAAGCACTGGCACTACAGGCCTCTTGCTCTTTGAAAGTACAGTACTCCCTGCAGTTCTGTGCAGAGCTAATGTCCCCAGCAGGGACCCCTTTACATTTCCAGCAGCCCTTGGAACAACCCAGAGCAGGGCAACCCAAGGCTGCCTTTCTACTAGGGTGGGCAGAACAAGATACCTCTTTCCTCCGTACAGGGATAGGGCAGCTCTAGTGGGTGCTGGCCAGGACCGGACTGCTCTCTTGTGCGTGCACAAGCAGGACTACACTACAGCTGGTTTTAAATGTTTGGGTTGCCCTTCCCTCAGGCAAGGGACATGGCTCCTTGCCCCATGTGCAACCTGCTCCCTGCTTAGGAAGGATTTACCCCCTGAGGCAAGGTGGGATGAGGGAGAAAGCAGGTGCCCTGTGAGGCCTGGGCTCCTGCAGGCTCAATTCCAGCTACTGCAGTGAGTCTGGATGGGCACAGTCTCCCCAGCCTCAAACAGGCCCCAGGGAAAGGAGAGGGAGCTCCAGGCTTGGTGACACCCTTTAGCATCACCCTTTTCAGCCCTGGCACCAAAAGAATGGCAATACAGAGCTTCTTTCCTGGGACGGGACTGGACTGAACTGCACTGCTTGTGCCAGGCCAGGCCAGGCCGTGTCGTATATGCTGGGCCAAGCCACACCAGGCCAAGCTGTGCCAATCCATGCTGAGCCATGCCATGCCAGGCAAAGCCACACTGAACCACACAGGGCACCACGGTAAGGTGCCAAGCCCTGTGTAGCCATGCCCGCCGGTAACAGCACCACCCAGCATAGCTGCACCGTGAGTCACGGAGGGCACGCAGGGGCAGCCCTGATGTGGCTGTGGAAAACCCCAGGGCAGGGGGAGCTGCCCGGAGAGGGCCCTGCTGGCACCCAGCCGCGAGGGGCAGCTGGTGGTGGGGGGTGCGCCAGCCGGGGCACGCAGGGAGGCTGGGGCAGCTTTTGGTGGCATTGTTGACCGTGACTACCTGGACTTGAACGACTGACGTGGTTTGGGCACAGTACAGCCAGGCATGAGGGAAGGAAGAAGGGACACTACAGTCTGGGGTACGCGGTGGGACTACCGTACTAAGCCGTGGCACCAGAAGGTCAAGTCCCGGGGACAACGTGCAGTACAGAGCTTCAGCCAGCTACGCTGGGGTGCCGGCAGCGTGGAGCTGTCACCCGCAAATACATTCCCAGGGGAAAGTTGCTTCCTCTTTTCCTTCCAGCCCCGGTTTCCGTACGCACCCAACCCTTCCCTCAGAACAATGGTGGAAGCAGCACGCCCATCCCGGCGCCACCCTTTCATCCCTGGGAGCTGGGAGAGGGTGACAGCAGACAGAACCTCACCATCACCCATGATCCATAATCCCCTCCCAGCGTCTGTAAACTGTCACTGCTCCTTTAATTCCCCCTCCCGGCTTTGCTCGTACGTCCTGCCCGCCGAAACTCCACCTTCTGCGGGGCTGTACTGAGCCGGGTTGGGCTGGGCTGGGCTGGGCCGAGCCGAGCCGAAGCGGGCAGGGCGGTGGCGGCAGCGGCTTCCGTAAGTCCATCCCCCCATTCTCACCCTTATCCGACCCCCAGCATGGGGTTAAGCACTGGGGGGCACCCGGGTCCGTCCGTCTCCCGCTCCCTGGCTGCTTCTTCTGTTTTCTAAGCTTATCTAGGCATGCCTACCCCTCCCATCCCCTTTCTGTCTGCCGGGATTTTTGCATTAGGTAACGCACCCGCAGAGACCCAGAGGCTTCCCAGTCGGGGCGGCGAGTGAACTGGATGCCGCAGCCTCCCGGGATGCGCTGCCGACCCCAAAGCCAAGCCAGCATCCCGTAAATAAAGGGAACCCTGTGGGAAACGAGGATCTTTGTTATCCGGAGGGCTGGAAAGGGCCTGAGAGCTGCTTGAGCACTGTGGGATGCCATGGGCGGCTGTGACGCCTTGCCCCGAGATGAGTATGCGGCAGGATGCCTTGTGTCAGGGCTGGTTTTGAGGAAAGGAACTCCCCACTTCCGTTTACTTGCAAGAGCAGCTGGCAAACCAGAGGTCTGCAAAGATTTTTGGCTGGACTTCAACAGTGATGCTGTCCAAGGGTTTTGCAGTATGCGCTAACGTGCACAAGGTGTCAGGGATCCTGCAGGAACCAGTGTGTCTTTTTGCTCCACCTGGGAGGCATCAGAGGTGCCTCGAGTACCAGAAAGCATCATATTGTAGTTGGATGTCACCTGTGGTGGAAAACTGCCCTGGGGGCTTGGCTTGTCTCATGACACCCATTCCTCCTCCGTGGAGAACCTGCAGTCTGTCAGCATAAGCCTGGGTAGGTGTCAGCAGCTGACCCCATTGCTTTAAAGAACCATGTGGTTCCTCTCCCATTCTGGGGTCTGAAATGCTTTTCTTTGCTCTGCGCTTGCGTGACCTCCGTCTGCCACTGAGCACAGCCTTCCCAAGTATTTTGAGCCACAGAGCTAAGAATAACTCATACGGTGCCCGTGTCTGCACAGAGCTCCCCATGTCCGCAGCCATGTCCTCTCCTGGTAGGTAGGGTGGGAAAGGGTGCAGGGAACCTGTCAGGAGCTATGGGTAGGGGAAGTCTCCTGGTCACTGGCAGGTTGTGGTGTGAGTGCCGGGGAGGTGGTGAGGTGGGATCTGGAGGCAGTGTGGGCAGCTGGACTTGGGATCCCTCCTTCCTCAGGCCTCCTGTGTTCTGGGCAGTGTCTGGGACTGCAGAAGCCATTGTGCCAGCTCTGCAGGCACCAAGTGCCTTTCCACTGGGAGAGATTTCCAGGGTGCTGGCTGTGGGGTAGGAGTCATAGGAGGAGCTCTGTAGATTTGGGATCATCATAGAGCAGAGACGGGGTTGCTGCCCTGGAGAAGGGTAGTGGGTTTAGAACATCCCAGAAGAGGTGGAGTGATGGGGAAGAGTAGATTTTTTTCTTCCGAAAAGCTTCTGGCTAGGACAGCCACATGGGTTAGCAGCCAAGTTTATGCTCTATGTGTGTGCCAAGAGCTTGCACCCTATTCACTGTTGCCTGCTTTCCCACTAGCTGTCACAGCACTTCAGGACAAGGAAAGCCACCTCTTTGGAGCCAGGCTGTACCTTGCTTTCCCGGGATAGGGTACTGGGGGGGAGCAGGCCAGCACTGGCATTCAAGTTTGCTGCTCTGAGTGGGTTGCTGGCTCCAGGATTATTTACCCAAGGACTATGCCACTTTCTCACATCGAGAAACCTCTGAAGTATTCGGCACCAGCCCAGACAAGTGGGATCTGAGATGGCTGGGGAGTGGGGCAGGATGAGCCACAGAAGCCAGCGGGCTGGTGGTGGTGGCATCTGCCCCATGGCCCTGCTGCATGTGACATTGCTTGCATGGAGGCTTGGACCAGACGGTGCCAGAGACCCCTTCCAGCCTGGGCAGTGCAGTGAGTGTGAGCGCTGGCTGCTGTGAGCCTGGACAGGAGCTGGGACTTGCCCACGGCAGCGGGCGCGGTGGGGCAGGGCTGCGGGGGCAGACATGCCTGGCAGCTGTGTCAACCTGGTTGGAAGCTCCTGGTCGTGAGCTACTGGTCAAAGCCCCGGCAGGATGGCCAGGGCAGGAGAGGTGCGGGGAGGGGTCTCTGAGGTGTCTGTCCTGCCCCGCTAAACTCCGTAATCCTTCCCGGTGTCTCCCAGCAGGCTGCTCCGCTGGCGGTCGACGAGCCTTGAGTCATCCTCCCTGTGTGTGCGTGTTGTCCTGCCTCTTCCTTCCCTGTCCTGTGGCCCCATAGCTACAGCTATAGCTGGGCTCCTCCCTACCCGGCCTTATTGACTCAGTGCTCAGGCAGCCGGGCTGGCTTTCGGAGGAGAGGGAAAAGGAGAGGGAGAGGCCCCTGGGGGTGGGAGAAGCTGCGGGCGGCCGCCTCCCGGCCGTGAGGAGGAGCCGGGACGAGGGAAGAACCCGGAAAGCTGCGCCGGGAGGAGAGGCTGACGAGGTTGGAAAGCGTCTGAAATTCCTCCGGGCTCAGCCTTTTGGCGTAGCGGGGACAGGACAGGACCCATGACCTAGGTGCGGCGGGGCTGCCTCCTCCCAGCCAGCCCTCGGAGCTGCTTTGCAATGTCGGTGTCCCCTACAGACAGCAGGGCTGCAGCGGCCAGGCTGGAGGACAAGGCTCAGAACGGGGCTGCTACTGGGGATGGGGTGTGGGAGGTTCTCCTGGTGCGTGTGTGCCCACCCTGGGGTGCTCTGCGTGCCACTGGGCTCACTGCACCCGAACAGTGCTGCTGGAGAAGGTCCCAGCTGTGGCAGTGGTGGGGAATTGGGGATCCAGCCTCCAAGCCTGGCTCTGTGTGATGGCTGATGTCCCCAGGGGAGGGCAAGGTAGCGGGCTCTGCTTCAGCGTGGCCGTGCCTGTTGTGTTGCAGGGAGCGGAGCGGAAGGTAGCGGTGCTGGTGCCCAGCTATGATGCCCTTTGGCGGGATGGCTGCTCGCGTGGAGAGAGACCGCCTGAGAGCCGAGGGGCTTGGCCAGCACAACAACGCCATCAAATACCTCAACCAGGACTATGAGGCCCTCAAGCAGCAGTGCATTGAGAGCGGCACCCTCTTCAGAGATCCCCAGTTCCCAGCTGGCCCGTCTGCCCTTGGATTCAAGGAGCTAGGGCCGCACTCCAGCAAGACGCGGGGAGTGGAGTGGAAGCGTCCGTCGGTATGTGCTGGGCTTGCTTCTCAGGCTGGGCTGGCATCCCTCCCCTGCACGTCTGCACTGATGTGTGCTGAGCTGCAGACGGGCCCTTGCTGGCACCCCTCAGTGCTCAAAGTCCCTGGAACGCTGCAGAGCCACTTTCCCAAGGGCCCAGGACCATTGCCCATGAGTGTCTGCTCAGAAAAGCATTGTGTCTAGCAGGCACTGCTTCCTCTGGGCTTCAAAACAGGTAGGTTGTGTTGTTGCTTCTGGGTGTCATGGCATGGATGTGTCACCCTCAGCAGCTGGGGCTTTTGAGAATGCATATTCCCTGGTGCCATGAGGGCAAGGGGTATGTCATCCAGCCTTGTCCTCCCATGGATACAACAGATCTTGCCTTGCCTTACCGTGATAGCCTTGGGCTTGCAGTCAAGCAGCCTTCCCTAGCAGAGGGCAGGTGGAGCACATCTCACAGGGACCATATATAATTTCTCTCGAGTCAGAGCTGCAGTGGGTGCCAGCCCTGCTAAAGACCAGGCCCTGACAGGATTTAGCACCAGCATCTGATTCTGTCCTTCTGCAGGAATTAGTGAATGACCCTCAGTTCATCGTTGGCGGTGCCACCCGGACGGACATCTGCCAGGGGGCTCTGGGTGAGTGTTGAAGCTTTGTCCCTGGAAGCTTTGTCCCTGATCCAGACAGCAGTGACTGGGGGGGGGTTGGGTGGCCCTTTCCATTCCATGAGGTGGGAAATGCAAGTCAGGGGGCAGCCTGTGCCTCCTGGTGGCTCTGGGTTAAAGCTCCACGAAAATGAGTTGATGCGTGCACAGCTTGACCATGTGACCCAGATTCTGGGTGCATCCATGCCTGACACATGCTGACAACCATGCAGATCCAAAGAGCTCCTTGCTTTGGTAAATGGTGAGGAATGGCAGCTGCATGACAGTAACAAACTGAGGTGGTGGTGGTGGTGGTGGTGACAAAGTGCTTGCAAAGCAATGTGGCATGGCAGAAAGGAATTGAGAGGTGTACAAGTGATGATTTGTCTTTTCTCCAGGGGTGTCTCCCAAGGCAAAGGCACTGAGGCAGGGAGAGAAGTGTTAATGGGCTGGGTAGGCTAGCAGAGTTGAACCACAACTGGGATTTTGTGATCATCAGAAACAGATCTTGGTATCACAGATAGTGTTGTCCTGATTGGAAGCAAACAGGGCACTTGACTGGCAGTACTGTATACCTTAGCACATTTAGCATGCTGTTTTCAGGGCTGACTGCATTTAATATATCCAATAATTAGGACAAACTTGAGATGGCAATTGGAGTGCGTAACAGCCCAAAGCACTGTGGTAGTGTTCACTTGGTCATTAAAAACTCAGAAAAGGCATTTTGTCAAACCACAGCCTAGTTACAGATTATCCAGGCTCAAGGCTAAGGTGTGAAAGACTTCAAAGGCAAAAGAGAAAAGAGGATCAAGACAAAGAATTTATAGCCCAGTGCTGGCCTGGAGCAGCACTTGTGGTTAAGATCACTCGGAAGGAAAAGGGCGGTGGCATTGCTTGTGATTTGAGAAGCTGGGGCAGCAGCATGAAACCACTTGCTTGCTAAGACGGCTTTTTACATGCAAAGTGTAATTCTGCTGCAGAACTTGCTGTCTGAGATAAGGAGGGCAGTTATATGAATGAGTTCCAGGAAGGTCCAGATAAATGGCTGCAGGAGGGGGCTGTTGGTGCTGACTGTGTGTTGTGGTCTGGATACAGGCTCCAGGTGAGGGAGGAATGTTCCATCTTGCCTTGAGATAATATCCTCTTTGTGGGCAGACTGAGCAAGCCTGGATCCCTGACTTCTCCTTGCTGGACCTTCTCTGGTTTTTCCATGGACTTTTTGAGCTGGGTAGCCCCAAACATTTGCAAGGAAAGCACACCATGGTCTCCTAAACATACATCACCTACCTTCCCAGCTAGGGGGGTGATGAGTACTCATGCCAGCTTCCTCTCCTTCCCCAGGTGACTGCTGGCTGCTGGCTGCCATTGGGTCCCTCACGCTCAACGAGGAGCTCCTGCACCGCGTGGTGCCCCATGGACAGAGCTTCCAGGAGGACTACGCTGGCATCTTTCACTTCCAGGTGGGCTGAGAGCTTTTGGCCCTCCACAGCTGGTGGGCTGTGGCAAAAGTGAGGGTGGTGGGTTAAGGAGATCTCTCTGGGGTAGGGATGAGCCATGTCATGTCCTGAGCTCATCCCACTCTCTCCTCACCCCCCAGATCTGGCAGTTCGGTGAATGGGTGGATGTGGTGGTGGATGACCAGCTGCCCACCAAGGATGGGGAACTTCTGTTTGTCCACTCAGCGGAGTGCACTGAGTTCTGGAGTGCTCTGCTGGAGAAGGCCTATGCCAAGTGGGTATCTCCATGGTGGCCATGCAGGCGGGTGGGCACCTATGGGAGGTAGGGCACCTCACTATGCAGGGGGGAGGCAAGGGAGTCTCTTCTGTCGCTGGCCCTGCTTGTGCTGGGTGGCTGGGCAGCTGCAGTGTGCTACCTCCTCGTCCCCTCACACACCCCTCAGGCTGAACGGCTGCTACGAGTCGCTCTCGGGGGGCAGCACGACCGAGGGCTTCGAGGACTTCACAGGAGGCGTGGCAGAGATGTACGACCTGAAGCGGCCACCGCGCAACATGGCCCACATCATCCGCAAGGCGCTGGAGAGGGGCTCCCTGCTGGGCTGCTCCATCGACGTGAGTGATGTGCTGGGATGAGCCACACGGGGCTCTGCCACAGCGCTGCCCAAAGTGAGGCCTCACAGCCCAAGGCTGTACCAGCAGTCCCCTCGCTGGGACACCGGGTGGGAGGTCATTTCTTTGCCCTCTTACCACAGCACTCTTTCCAGAGCCAGTGTGGCACAACACCTGTGGTACTGCAGCCCAGTTGCTGTGAATAGGCTCCTCTGGATGGAGCGGGATTGTTCATCTCAAGTGCAGGACAAGGGACTGCCTATAACGCTAGCCATGTTTTGCATCAGTAGATTACCTGGAGCAGGGTTTTTAACTTCTGAAGTGTGGGTGGTTTCTGGATAGATATTTGGGGTCCTCTGCTAAGGAAGCTATCTGTAAATTTTCCACAACCAGCACAGGGAGCTGCTACCTGCTGCTTCTCTTGGCTGGACCAGTGCAAAGCAAGGAGAATTCTCCACAGAGTGGAGGGGAGGGGTAGGGACAAGACTACATTAATTCAGTCCTATTGACTTGAGCATTGCATGTTCTCCTCAGATCACAAGTGCCTTTGATATGGAAGCAGTGACCTTCAAGAAGCTGGTGAAGGGCCATGCCTATTCTGTCACAGCCTTCAGAGATGTGAGTCACTTAGATTAGATTTAATGGCAATAGCAGCCTGGCAAGTGGCCTGGGCTCCACCTCCTGTGTCTGGTGTTTGGCAGGTGAACTACCGGGGTCAGCAGGAACAACTCATCCGCATCAGGAACCCCTGGGGTCAGGTGGAGTGGACTGGAGCCTGGAGTGATGGGTAAGCAGGACAGGATGGATGGCAGTCTTGCTGTCAGGCTGGACACAGCAGTCAGGCACTGGGCACTGCTGAGGGGAAGCTCACAGTGTGCAGAGCCCTTCACATCAGAAAGAGGAGTTGAGGCCAGCTCTGAACTGCTCTCAGGAGTCTCTTCTAATTGTCTCTCTCCTCCTATTCCAGCTCCTCTGAGTGGAACAACATTGACCCTGATGAGAGGGAAGAGCTGCAGCTGAAGATGGAGGATGGAGAGTTCTGGTGAGTGCTGGAGCAAAGTGCTGCTCTATTTCAGCAGCCAGTCCGAAAAGTAGCAGAGGAGCCAGGGAGAGATCCTGCAGTCATGCTTCACCTGAAGCACATGATGTGCCTTTATGAGCTGGCTTTCCAGTACTGGAGAGCTTGCCAGCATTTTCTCATCTGATCTAGTTAATAATTTTCCTCCCTTGAAGGAAATTCAGGCCAACTAAATGCAAAATAAACATGTAGGAAGAGTAAATATCCATTTGTACCCAAACCCAGCATGAGGATTTAAATAAGCTGTAAGTGTTTAGGGTAAAAGATTTTACTGTCACTTAATTCTGAAATGTTAGCTGGGTCCAGAGCTGCTTGCACTCTCCTCCCTCCCCACAGCAGTGCCCTGCCCTCAGCCCCTCCTTGCCTCTCACAGGATGTCTTTCCGGGACTTCATGAGGGAGTTCTCCAGGCTGGAGATCTGCAACCTGACCCCTGATGCCCTCACCAAGGACGAGCTCAGCAGATGGCACACACAGGTGTTCGAGGGCACATGGCGCCGGGGGAGCACTGCTGGGGGCTGCAGGAACCACCCAGGTACCTCTGGCCTCTGCATCTGTGCTCTTGGCAGCTTGATGAAACCATGCGTCTCATCCACATATCCCCTTCCTCCCAGCCACATTCTGGATCAATCCCCAGTTTAAGATCAAGTTGCTGGAAGAAGATGATGACCCTGGTGATGATGAGGTGGCCTGCAGCTTCCTGGTGGCTCTGATGCAGAAGCACCGTCGGCGGGAGCGGCGGGTGGGAGGTGACATGCACACCATCGGCTTTGCTGTCTACGAGGTAACCCCTGCCCACCCCAAGGCTTCTTCCTTGGGACAGGCTCAGCCCTGTCAGTCCCATCTCAACCCCAGTCCTCAAGAAAATCTTTTCCACCAGCTTTGGCCAGCTGTGGGCTAATGTCTCCCATCCTGTCCTCCCTGTAAGGGAGGGGGCAGGTGTTGGGATTCTGATTTTTTCCCCCTTTTCCCTCCTATCTGCAGGTTCCTGAGGAGGTACGTCCTGAGCTGTCGGAGCCTATCTCATCTTGGAGGGAAGCACAAGATTAGGCAAAAATGGGTTGGATGCATCCAGTGGCATGGGATCTCCCACAGTACTGGCCGTGGCTAGGGTGCTAGTGGGTGCTGGGCACCTCCATGTGGGAGGGAGGGGTGGCTCCTACTGGATGTGCAGGGCAGGGCTGTCCTACCTGATGGGGCTGGTGCTGGTCCTGCCACTCCCTGTGCGCGCTTGCCATTGTGGTCACAAGCACATTCCTTCCCCCAGGCCCAGGGCATGCAGAATGTGCACTTGAAGAAGGACTTCTTCCTGCGAAACCAGTCCCGGGCACGGTCCGAGACCTTCATCAACCTGCGGGAGGTGAGCAACCAGATCCGGCTGCCCCCAGGCGAGTACATCGTTGTGCCCTCCACCTTCGAACCGCACAAGGAGGCCGACTTCGTCCTGCGGGTCTTCACCGAGAAGCAATCGGACACAGCGTGAGTCCTGGCCTGGGAGGGACATCCCTTGTCGGTGAGCAGTGGGATGTTCCCCACTGCAAGCTTCCTCCTGGCTGGGGACGCTGCTCATCGATTTGTTTTTCCCTTTCTGTTTTCCCAGGGAGCTGGATGAGGAGATCACAGCAGATCTGGCAGATGAGGTAGGAGCCGCCACTTTGGATCGGCTAGGGCTGAGGTTTGGCACTTGGGAGGCAGGGGGTGGCTGTCTGAGTCTGGGATGTCACTGTGGCTGGAGAAGGGTTGGCAAGGTTGGGGTGATGGGGATGTGGGAATTCACAAAGATGAGAAGAACAAGGAAGAGCTTCCTTTCCAGTTAGCATTTACGGAGCCTGGAAGGCAGGGCAGATCCTGGGTTTGACCACTAACCTCTTCTTTCTGGTTTGCATCACCCCAGGAGGAAATAACTGAGGATGACATAGAGGACAGCTTCAAGAACATGTTCCAGCAGCTGGCAGGGGAGGTGGGTACAGCTGCACTAAGCTCTGGAGGGCCCTCTGGGGACAGAAGGGGAGAGGACCAAACCTTCGGCCATGGGAGTTCACACTCCTATCCTGCAGACAAGTCCATCTTTGCTGTGGCTCAGCCCAGCTGCCTGCAGGAATGGTGTGACCGGGGCAGACTTGGGGAAGAGCATCCAGCTGGGACCAAAGCTCTTCTGGGTATACAAGAAATGTAATAGCATCCTCATGCTTTGTGGCTTAGGCAGAGATGTTTAGGCAGGAGAGGGACAATGGCCACAAGAGGGGTGGAGAGCAGGCAAGGGGCAATGCTAACTCTGCTTCTGCTCCAGGACATGGAAATCAGCGTCTTTGAGCTTCGGACTATTCTAAACAGAGTCATCTCTAGACGTAAGCACTACTCTTCCTACCCCTTGGTCCCTGCAGCCCAGACTTGCTCAGCAGGTTGGGTTTTGATGCATGTGCTCATGCATTTCTCCTCAGACAAAGATCTGAAAACGGATGGCTTCAGCCTGGACTCCTGCCGCAACATGGTCAACCTGATGGATGTATCCTCTTGGTGCTGTGGGCCAGGGCCAGTTTTTGTGGTGCTCAGCCTGAAAGAAACAAAACTTGTCTGTTGGAGCTGAGGCTTGGCTCTCCAGCCAAGTACCAAAGCTGTTTAACTGGGGGAAAGAAAGGAAGGGGTTGGTCCTTGCGGCTTTAGGCCCACCTGCCGTACACTCAACTTCAGCAAAGGTTTTTTGGCAAGCACCATCACTTCTGCTTGCTTGGGCCCTGGCTCTGCCACCAAAAGCCCAGTACAGTTCCACCCCATGCCTTCTACTTTCACCTCCAGGAGGAAGTGCCTGTGTATCACTTCCCATGGGCTCCCTAGCCTGATGTGCCTAGTGCTGTTGTGCCACCCAGCCTTTGAGGTACTCCTCAAAGGGAGCAAGGACTATTGGGCTTCTTTCCTCCAAACCATCCTGTCCAGCTGCTGTGAATGAGTCAAGTGACAGGAGCCGTGGCCAGTGTCGTGCTTGTACAAGGACATGCAGCTTGGGGGTCAGGAAAGGAGCACCTCTGAGCCCTTCTCCAGCCTGGCCCCACAGCATTCCTTTTTGCTGCAGACCAGCCCAGCTTTGGTCCAAGGACAGCACAGCAACGTGCTTCCTACAGCAGGAGCACAGCTGCTCCCAGGGAGTGGCATGGCCGCTAGTTCAAGTGTTACACTTTCCTTGCAGGGTTACAGGCTCTTATTTTGCTGATGCTGCAGGATAGAGGGGAAGGTTAGGGGAAAAATTGGGCAGGCCAAGTGTGTCCAAGCTTTTCTCGCCTCCTGTGCCTGGGATCTCATAGCTTTGCCTTTGTACCCCCACCCTTCCCTGGCTGCTTTGACCTCCTTGACCCTTTGCTCCCCAGAAAGACGGCAGTGCCCGCCTTGGGCTGGTGGAGTTCCAGATCCTGTGGAACAAGATCCGGAGCTGGCTGGTGAGGAGGAAAGGGGGCATGGTGCACTGGAGACGAGTAGCACCCCTCCTGGGGCAGCAAGGAGCAGGGACAGCCAGCCTGGATGCCATAGGAGAGCGTTACCTTCATGTCCTCTTGTGATGTTTTTGCAGACAATCTTTCGCCAGTATGACCTGGATAAGTCAGGCACCATGAGCTCCTATGAGATGCGCATGGCTCTAGAGTCAGCTGGTACGTCTGGAGAAGGATGGGACTGGGCTGGAGGCTGGGAAGGGGGCTCCTGCTGTCAATCCTGTCCCAAACAGCAGGAGAAGAATGTAACCAGCCTATATTGCATGCTTGAAGCCAACCTGTTGTAGTGAGATGCGGCACCAGGCTTTCTGCATCACAGCTGTGCCAAGTGTTGGAGCCTCAGAGTTAAAGATGCACGCAAGATGGTCCCAGCCTCTGTCCTCCTCTGACCTTCAGAATCCCATCCTGGCAAAGCAGAGGCTTGGGGTAGATCAGTGAGCTAACTAGTCATATATGGCTGCAGGGAGAGCATCCCCTCTTCCTACTGAGGCTGGACACGGTGCCCTTCCTTGGGTGGGTTGGTGGAGCTTTTGTGTGGGTGCACGGACTTTCACAACTACACCCTGCTCTCCTGCCTCCCTGGGGGCTGACTGCTCTCTACCTTGCAGGTTTCAAGCTGAACAACAAGCTGCATCAGGTGGTGGTAGCCCGCTATGCAGACAATGACTTGGGTGTGGACTTTGACAACTTTGTCTGCTGCCTCCTAAAGCTGGAGACCATGTTCAGTGAGTAATGTGCCTGGGGCAGGGAGGGCAGGAACGGAGAGATATGTTGCTCACTTTGCTTGTGTCCCTGCAGGGTTCTTCCGTAGCATGGACCCTGAAGGCACTGGCACTGCTGTCATGAACCTTTCTGAGGTGAGAGTTCAGCCCAGTGAAAGTTGGGGTGAGAAACAAGGGGACATGGCATTAGGGTGAATGGGGCACCTGAGGTGGGTGGTAGAAAGACCTCCATCCCCCTGGGTAGGGGAAGAACCCATAAGAGACCAAAATGAGTAAACAGGACTGCTGCAGGCTCCGTGGAGCGCCATTAAAATTGACTCATGAGGACATGCCAAAAATACACCCTGCTCATCCCTTCTCCCTCTCCTTCCCAGTGGCTGCTGTTGACGATGTGTGGCTAGGAGTTACAACAGATCTGCTGCAGCTGGGACACCCCAATGGGCCAGGCCCACTCCAAGTGCCTCCCCTTGGATCTATGGATACAGGATACTCTTCTCCCCTTCCTCCATCCCACGCTGAGCCACCAGCCCTGCCTCCCAGCAAGCCTCACACCAACTTCTCCAGTGGACCAGGGGTCAAGGCAGGCAGGGGATTCCCTTCTCCTCTTCTGGGCTGGGCTTCTTTCCACTCCCCCTTGCTCCCTGTCACCCCAGAACAGGAGGAGGGTGAGCAGCACGGGGTGAATCCCTGCACAGTGGCAGGCTGGGGGCCAGCTGCAAAGCAGGGAGAGGCAGCTGCTGGGGCATGAGGGGGATGACACTCATAGTGCTTGCTCTAGTGCTGACACATCCACTCCAGCGCATATTGCCTATCTGCACCCGCACCTGGGAGCATCAGCACATATTGCCTTGCTCAGGCAGCAGATTCCTGAGGGAGCCAGAGCGGCCTTCTGGGAGAAGGAATGGCCATACTCAAATGTCCTGAAGCCCTTGCACCGTACTTATCACCACTAAGCGCGACCAAAGCGTGGAGCCTGCTGGCTCTTTTCTGTGTGGCCTTCAACACATCCCTTCCACCTCCATGCCCCTGCCTATGTCCACCACTGGGTCAAACCCTACAACTGAAGCACTGAATGTTTTGGGGCTCCTCCGTCATGGGAACACATGCGACCCTGTAGTGCAGCAGCTGAAGCTCCTCTTGCCCACTTAGGCACAGCTATGCCATCACTGTCACAGCAGCCTGGCCTCCCCTCCCATCCCTGGGAGCTCCTGGGGCCTCTGCTGCCTTTGGTCATTGCCTACAGCAGGGCTAGGGGGTACAGCACCCAAGAGGCAATGCCTTCCTCCAGAGAGCAAGGGGTGGTGGTTTAGGGGGGGTCTTGGCACAAAGTTGCGTTTTTTCTCCCAATCCCTCATCCTCCCACACTTTAACACTCTCCTCTTAGCTTGAGCTCCTTTGCCCAGTGTGGATAGACTCCAGTGCCAACATATTTGCACTTCTCTGTGCTACTCCATTCCCTCACCTTCTTCTGGGGTAATGGGGTGGCTCCAGCCTGGCAATGGGCGAGGGCCTGTCCCCTGCCCTGTAGAGGCAGGCAGGCAGGCAGTTTGCTTCCCCCACACCCCTGTTGTCGCTGGAGGATGCACTTGCAGCAATAACCACTGCTGCCTGCCCGGCAGCTCTGCTTCCTCACCCTGCTCACTGTTCTCTCCAGGAATAAACAGATCTGTTAGCCGCGTGGTCTGGAAGGTGCCTTGGGGTCTTTGTCCTCCCTCTGCTCACCATGGCCTGGTGCAGAGCCAAGCCCAGGTAACACTGCTTGCCCAGCCTGGGGCACAGGTGGAGCAGCACCATCAGGGCAGCTCTTGCTGTGGAGCTGGAGATATCCACATTCCCTAGGACTTTAAAAGACTTGCTTCTTCCTTTGCTCGGGTGTCTCAACGCTGACACATGGGGCAGTATCACGTAAGAGAGAGGGAAGGGAGCACTGCTCTTAAAGAAAGGTGTCTTGGGGAGGCTTGTGGAAGGGAAAGAGGATAGGATGGAGTTAACAATGGAGCTGGTGGAAGTGGACAGAAGCCTGGAACTCTGGACCCTGGAAGGGGACCAAAAGAGGTTTATTTCTTTTCTGGGTACAGCCTGTGGGAAAGTAAATGTTTTCCCCTGCTTCTTTTGAGGTCATGCCAGTTATAGCTAGAAGCAGAAAGACTTCCATGAAAATGGCAGTGGAGTGCTGGATGGTGGGGCTTTTCATAGCATAGCTCAGAGCAGGACTTGCTGTCAGTGCATCCTGCTCCTTGCTCACACTCTAGAAGGACATTGCAGCCTGGATGGCCCAGGGGTGCTCAGCATTTGTCAGAGGAGTGACCCTGGATACCTTATCCATCCCAGCATCCCAGTATGGCTTATATGGATGCCCTTTGGACCAGCCCAGCTCTCTGGGACCAGTATCACCACAGTAGGGCCCCAGTTCTGGAGCAAGCCAACCTGGCTCAGAGCACAGACAGAAGCTGAGGTGTGCTGGCAGGAGGAAACAGCCCCCCAGCTGCCTCACAAGGCTGCCCTCTACTACAGAGGCTCCCAGGGCCAGATGGAGGTGGGCTACTTGTGCTTGTCTCTTGACTACCTGTGAGCTGAGTTGCCTCCCTGGGTGGTGAGCTTAGGACTCAACAGCCCAGGCTTCCTGCTCCTCCATGCAATCCCAAAACCCCTGCAGAACAAGGCTCAGGTGGGACAGAGCAAGGGTGCAGGGAGGCAGGCAGAGCTGTCCCAGCTGCAGGGCCTTATCAGGCACACACAGGCCCAATTGTAGGGCATGGTGACACCCTGGCTTTGGGATGACAGGTGCCCCTGGCGCAGCCTTACCAGAAGCCCCATCCCTCCCTCCCTCTGGGTGCCAGCTGGCAGATCCCTTCCCTTGCTGGCCCTGGCAGCTGGCAGCCAGCATCAGCAGGGGGTCAGCAAGCAGGGCTTCCCCAGCTGCCAGCTAATGCCACTAAAAGTAGCCTGGCTCATCCTCTTCCTTGCAAAGGGGACAAGGAAGATGCCCAGCAGAGAGAGGCCTTAAATGCTGAGTTGAGGTGAGTAGTGAGGGGGCCAGATATGACCAAAGCTGCTCTTAGCTTTGGGTTTGTCTTGGGACAGGCACTAGCCAGCAAAAGCCAGCCTAGCCCACTTCTGCCTTTCCCACACCTATCCCATAGATCTGTGTTGGGTGGGCCAGCAGCACCCATGGATACACAGCACCACTGCTCCTGCATCCTGGAATTTCCTGCACCTCATATGGCCCCAGAGCTGCCTGCCCTTCCTGGGGGTTCCCCCTCTCCCACCAGCTGCTCATATCTATCCCGCAGGCACAGGAGGGGGGAGCAGGACCACAGCCCATCCCCACCTGGCCTCACCAGCTGCCCAAGCAGCTGGGCTCTGGCATCTCCCTCTTGGCTATGCTTCACTCTGCCCCGGGCCCACGGCTGCAGGAATGTCATTCCTGTGGGCACAAGGGGCCTTTGTCTGAGCAGAGACAGGGTGTGGGGGCCCAGCCCAACATCTCGAGCTGGGGCTGGGGAGAGCCACAGCTGAGGGCTCGTGGGTGGGCAGCAGCTGACCCCAGCATGGCCCCACAGCTCCCACCCAGGCATGGCGGGCTGCAAGGGATATCAGGGATGAAAGCCCTTCTCCTCATCCTCCTTGCCCCTCTGGCACCAGCAGCATCCTGCAGTCACTGCTGGCTCAGGAAGCAGCACCAACACCAGTACAGAGCTGCCATTACACTAGTAAAGCCTCAGCAACTGTGCTAAAGGATGCTAAGGGCTCATCCACCCCAGGAGGGAAGCAACTTGGGGCAGGAGCCAGGAGCACCAGCCAGCAGCTGCTGGATTCAGCCTTTTTCAACAGCTGCCGTCTCAGCGCCAGCAGCAGGGAATGTGCATGGGCCGGGGCTTTCCAAGGCCTGGCCACAGAGCGTTAAGCAATCTATTTATAGCACTTGCATCCCTCCATCAGTAGGAATGGCCTGTGCTCCTCCTGCACAGGGCTAGGTGTTTGGGTGCCACCACTGTCCCCACCACCAGCACCCTCTGGGATCCCTGCCAGAAGGGTGAGGTTTCCTAAAACAAAATACTCTTGGCCTTCCTGACTCTCATCTTCCTTCCCTTCTTATTTCTGAGAGCTCCAAGTGCTGCCCAGAGCAAGATTTGCAGCAAATCTCATACATCTTGTGAAGGTGCCCTTCTTCCCAGGATCCCTGCTGAATCCTATGGCAATTTTATCATACAACAGCCTATTTAGGCATCAGCAGGTGCCGATGGTTGCTCTCCCACAGAGCAGAGATGCTGTTCTGGGAGCAGGCTGAGTGCTGGCAGGTCACTCATGGATGGGGTGGCCTGTGACAGATTAGCCTGTTGTGGGATGGGTCGCAGGACTGCTCAGAACACATTCCCTCAGAAGAGCAGCAGCAACCAGGAGGAGTTGTACCAGGAGGTAGCACTGCCATCTCCTGCCCAGATGCTGGGATGTCACACACCCGTGACCCTCCAGCTGTGCCTCCTCTGAGGTGGCCTCCCAACGGGTCCATCCTTTCCCAGAGCAGATAGAAATGCCGGCTGGCTCCAACCCCAGGATCTGCCCAGAGGATGTGTGGGCTGTGAGCTCACCTGTGCTCAGCAGCAAGAAGGAAGGGGTTGGGTTTTTGACAAGCTGAATTCTCAAGGCTTTGGGATGACAGGGAGAAGACAAGAGGACAGCTCTGCACAGTCCTGCCACCACACTGAGGATAGACCCCTGTGTGAGCTGCTTCGAGCCCTGCTATCTCACCAGCATTGCTTCACCCACTTACCAGGAGCTCAAATTATCCTCGTACTGCCCCGGGGAGTCTCCTGCTCCTTGTTTGCTGGTGTCTTGCTGTTAACCGATCATCTGAGAGAAGCAAGTACTATGGAGTACGTATTTACTTAAGTACTTCCCTGTTTAGGGAAGTGGATCTCAGCCCTTCCCATCATCTAATAGGTGATACATGGTTGCGCAATTGATGCAATAAAGAAAACGGATGCCTGAAAGGAAGTGGTCTTGACAAATACCCAGCAAAACATAAGCCAACCATCTGGTGAGGAATTTTGAGTCCCTTGGTGGAGAGGGATGAAACATAGACAAGTAGAAAGTGTTGAGAGACAGAGCAGTGATTGCAGGACCAGAAAGTCCTCCATGGGTCAATGGAGCAAGGCTCTACATGTTTTAACCTAGGAAACTCACAGGCAGGCCTCTGCTGCCCTAAATCTTGTGTTCTGAAGTAGATATTGGTGAGGTTTTGTTTTCTTTCAAGGTTGCATTCTCTTCCCAGCTCAGTGCATGACTGGAGAGAGGAGAAAGTTTATATCCCTTCATCTCTCTGGGCTGTTCTTTTGCCCAATTGGAGGCTAAGGACCCTGACCTTCCAGATGGGGAAAGTTACTTGGCAAGGTCTCCGCATTTTTGGCAAGAGACAAAAATCTGCCTTTCTATGAGTCCCAAGAGCTTGGCAATTAAGCCCTGCCCCACCTTCTTCCCAGTGCTCGGATGTTGCAAGCACCTGGCTCTTGCAGCAGGGTGAGAGCCTCCTGCACTCCCTCCCCAGGAAGGAACAGGTTTCTGCAGAGACCACACACTACAGCCCCTTTGTTCCCACATAATTTTCCATCCACTCCCTTGTGTATCTCAGCAACATTACACTCAGACACAACATAACACTCAGAGGCAACACTCCCAGGAATGTGCTGCAGCACCTCTGCACCTGGTCGGTACCTCCCTTTCCCGGCTGCACTGGGGGACAGGATTCCCCCAGTAGAGATGGAAGGATGATCAGTTCCCCTAGATCAGGCAGGGCTTTTCCTAGGAAAAGGCTCCCTAGGGAATAAGGTGTCCACTCTCTTCCATTACTGTCATCACTAACAGTGACCTGGGATGCGGCCTTTTCATCCCAGTGGTCCCCAGCCTGCTCAGAGATGCAGCAAGTGGCCTCTGCACAAGGAGAGGATACTCACAGTGGAGCTGTATTTTTGGGGAAGTCAAGGCACCAGGCAAGACTTTTCTGGGATTGGCTGCAGCACAATGAACCCAGGAGTCTCAAAAGCAGGCCAAGCACTGCACCCGCTACTCCCTGATCGAAGGGGAGATGCTCCCTCCTGGGGAAACATAAAACCTGACATAGCTGCAGCAAAATTTTGGCTCCCAATTCCTTCATGTGAGCTCTCCCACTCCTGTAAAGAGGCCAGCACGGAGCTGGTGGCAGCACACAGCAGAGCCCTGCGCCTGCGCCACGGCCTCTGACTGCAGCGGACCAGGAGCCCGGGAGCCTCCGGGAGGCCAGTCCCAAGGGGCTGACGTCAACCCCGGCCCTTGAAGCTCTGGGGCCATCGGGGAGCTGTTTCTGCTTTCAGCACGTGGTGTCCCTGTGCTGAGGCATGGCCAGCCTGCTTTCCTCATCCATGGCTGGCTCCCTGGGAAGAATCTGTGGGGCTGAGAAAGGTCACCCTGGCTGAACTAACCACCCTTGGATGGGACTTAATGGGCAAGGGACAGTTTAGAGCAGGCAGGCAGGGAAATGGAGCAGTAGCTTTTGGTCCCTCGTGTCTGTTCATTCTCCTAAATTCTTCTTGAGTGAGAGCCAAAAGTAGGGCCTTGGCAGGGTTTTGGAAGGGAACAAGGGGAGGAAATGAAGACAGACATCCACCAGGAGCAAAACAAAGGTTCAGCACAGGAGGGAAGTGGAAGGGCACAGACATGACCATGGACCTTCCTGCCTGCACCCTCACTCTGGCTAGCTTATGCTCACTCCCCTGGCTGTTTGCCGCAAGCTAATTCAGCTTGGGAACACTGGAACACAGCTGGGAAGTGTAGGACACTCCTTACCATCTCAAGCCACTCATAGAGCCAAATCAAAACTCTTTCTCAGGGGAGTACCCAATTGCTCCTCAGTGTATTATGCCTTGGGTCAGGCCCTTGTCCACTCTTCTCGTTGGCTCACCTGGCCTGCATTCCCAGCCCTTATGGGAGCAGGGTGACAATTGCTGGCACTGGCAGGGAATGACAGGCAAGCATACCTTGGACTCAGTGCCTGCTCAAGGGCTATGGCAAAGTGAAACAGAACCCCACGCTGCCAGCCCACATTTCTGTGGTGGGCAGATGTTGATCCTCCCTCGCCCCCCCTTCTCTCCCCTACACTGCCACCCCGACAAATGGGGCCTCCGCTGTGAAGCAGTATCACTTTCAGGGAGCGTGTATCTGGCCTGGGAGGAGGGGGCATTTAAATGAACAGCTGGGGGCTTTTTGTTGCTCCCTTGCTCTGGAGCTGTTCCTGCCATTTGGGCTGGTGGCAGGTTCACGCTGGGGAAGCCGAGCAGTCCAGGCTGCTCCGGGAGAAAGAGCGGAGTGGTGTCCCGGAGCAGGAAGGATCCCAAAGAGGGTAAGAGTGATCCGGGTCAGAGGTGTGAAGAAGCCCCCTCCAGTGCTTCTCCCTCCAGCCTGCCCCAAGCAGCCCGCGCTCTCAGGGGGGTGCGGAACCCCCAACTTCCCGCTCAGCTCAGACGTTCCAAAACGTGAGGAGCTGCCGAGCACCCCCGCTACTGCAGGTCAGCCGGGGGCGTGACGCTGTGCCCGCAGGCTCGGGGGCAGCATGCCCGCCCCGCCGCTGGCCGCCCCGCTGCTGCGCGCTCTGCTCGCCCGCCTGCTGCCGCTGGCCCGCCGGCGCCTGCTGCCGCCGCTCCGCCGCCTGGGGCGCCGGCTGCGCTCCCGGGAGAGCCGCCAGGCTCTGCTCACCTGCCTGCTCTGCCTCCTCAACCTGCGCAAGAAGGTGGACGACTGAAGCCGGCCAGCCGGGGCAGGGCAGAGACGGGACGGGACGGACCCGGCAGGGCGCGGCGGCTCCTCCCGCCTGCCCGGCCCGCCGCGGGAGGAGGGACCGGGCAGAGGAGGGGACGCGCCCCGGCGGGGGCGGAGGGCCCGCCCAGGCAGCGCAGGCCGGACGGCTGCCCGCGCCTCGCCGCTCCGGCCATGGTCGCTGGGCCGGCCCCCGCCCCGCTGTCCCCCGTCGCGGGGCCGTCCCGCCGCTGAGCGCTCTCGCCCGCTCCGGGCAAGGAGCCGGCGCTGCCCGGGCGATCTCCATCACCCGCTCTCCCGAGCGGCGGGGACCTCACACGGCCGCTTCTTCCCACGGTGCCTGGGCCGGGACCCCCACTGCCCGCAGCGGGCAGCGGGGAGGGCGAGGATGTCGGGTAGCACGGCGAGGAAGGTGCAGCCCTTCACCATCAGCACCAGGCTCTCGCTGCCCAAGTGTGCCGCGGACTTTCCCGGAGATTGCCCCGGCATCGCCCTCGCCTCCGCGCTGGACAGCCACCGCGGCCTCCGTCGCAGCATCAACGAGCGCATCTCCCTCTACCTGGCCCACGCCCGGGCCGGCCCCGCCGCCCCCGCGGGGCAGCCCCGCAGCCCCAGCCCCGGTGAGGACGGGGTCACCGATGAGGACCGGCTGAACCGCAGCTCCCTAGCCCGCTCCATTAAGAAGATCACTCTGTCCAACTGGTATGGGGACGCTGGCACGGGAGAGGCAGGGGGACCCGGGGACCCTGCCCGCCCCGACGGCGAGAGGAACCACAACAACAACAACAGCAGGACAGGGAAAGCTCAGTTCAAGGTAAGTTCTCTCGGTACCCTGTGCCCTGCTCTCGCCCCGTCTTCCCTGCATTTCCCCATTCCTCGCTGCCAAGGGATGGATAGGTCCTGTGGGGGCTGCGTCCATCCCCGTTGCCTTATCCCCCTGCCGCCCAGGTAGCAGTCGTTGCAGGGCTCCTGGGGTAGTTGTTTTTCCTCCCATGTGCCCCCCCACGCACTGCTCCGTCCCGTCAGGCTGGAGGGCAGGAAGTCTTCGCGGATTAGCGGAGATGAGGTTTCCCCGGGGCTGAGATGAGACAGAAAAGCCCTGCCCCAGAGCCTGGCTATGGAGGGCTCAGCTTTTGAGATGCCTGTGCTGATGCAGTTGAGTGCGGGGAGCTGGGAACTCACTCTGTCCTTTACCAGAGGGGAAACGGAGGCTGGGAGAAGGGAAGTGGCTCATGAAGGGCCACACAGCCAGGCAAAGCTGGGACAAGGCTAGGGATCAGGACCCAGGGCTCTCGGCACCCCACCCTCCAAGTGTGAGCTCTAGCAGACACAGTGGTGCGAATTCAACAGTGCCAGAGCCCGGGAGACCCCCTGTGTGGGTGGGATGGGGCGAAAGGCATCTCGGAGACGTCGCAGTTTCTGGCAAGAACAGAGAGGAACTCCTTGGGATTTAACCCTGACCTGCAACAGCTGGTTTCCCGGCAGGATAGTGCAAGGGAGAGCCGCGCAGCCCACTGCCAAAACCCTCATCTTCATTGCCAATAAAGGCTAGGCACAGCCTCGCACGGGGTGCCGCTTTCTCCGGCACGCAAGCAGCTCCTCGCTGGGCGGCCGGAGCCTGCGCAGCCCAAAGAGCAGCGGCATGAGGGCTCCCCTCTTTCAGATAAGGTAGGGAGGGACACGTCCTGGGCACGGTGGTGTGGGTCTCTCGGGAGGCTGCCAGGATCGGCCTCTCCTCCTCTCCAACATGAGCATGTGGAGCTGAAAGAGGTGGGCAGGCTGAAAGATAGAGCTTTGGGAGGGAAAGAGGGAGCTGGGGGGCAGGGGAAAACGTGGGATGGCAGCTGGAGGAGAGGAGGGACACTATCTCCCACACAGAGCACGGTAGTGCTTTCCCAAGAGTGCCCCATAGCCCTTGGATTTGCCCTTCACTCCTGCCCCGTAGGAATGAGAGGCTCGTCCGGGATGAGCACAGTGTTGTGGGATGAGCACAGTGTTGCCTCGGAGGATCTGGTCCTGCTCGTCTTGTTCGTGGGACGTCACTGGCACCTATTCTATGGGAATGTGGCAAGCATATGTGCCGTGTTAATTTTGCTTTTAGAGGGGGAAAGAAGTGTTTGCAGAGGCGGCAGCTGAGGCTACTGCACTCATATCATGTGTGGCTTTGCTATGACATGAAGCCTGGGGTCCTGCTAGGAAGCGTTTAGCACAGCACCTCATGGATGCTGAGGAAGGCACAGCTCCTTCTCCCAGACTTCGGTTGTTGAGGGAGTTTGTTGTTTTGCCGGATCGGGGACCCAGCTCCAGCCAGAGGGACCGAGGAGGGGGGGTAGTCCCGATGGAGCAGCTCTGCGGGAAGGATGAAGTCATCGTTGTGCTGGCAGCCCTGTTTTCCTGCGGCTGACGAATCGTGAGACAGGGACTTTAAATAAAGCTCCCGTGTCACCTGCAGGCTTGTCTCCCACAGCTGAGCCCTGGGAGCCAGCGTGAGACATTACTGCACAGAACTTTCTAGGGTCTTATGCCTCACAGGCACGTCACATTTAGCTCCCTAACATTCCCTAAATATGCATCTGAACCTCTCAGCCCCGTGGTCAGGCAAAGAGGTGCTTTCCCCTTCTGATACTATCCTGCTGAGTTCTTACAGTGCCTGCTGGGCTGTGATTCAGCCTTGTACCCTGACTCCTTCCTGCTTGGGATGGGATGCTGTGGCATGTTGCAGTGGCTTGTCCTCTGCAGCCATGGACCAAGCTTATCAGGCCCTTGGAAAGGTGCAGGGGTGCTGTTCTCCTAGATGTTATAGAGCTGTTGGGCCATCTGTAGGGCTCTGAGCCTTTTTGGTGGCAGCAGCTCTATGCTGGGGGCTGCCATTTGTGTCAGGACTTTTCTGCAGTCCTGGAGAGATGATGGGAACCCATGTTCAATGCAGGGAGGGAGTTCTGATCTGCTTAGGTTCATTTCCCTTGGACAGCATCCTCAGTTTGGAGTCACCAGCAGTGGCAGGCTGGCTCTGGCTGATCCCACACCCCTTTTGTGGTTGTCTCAGAGGGGGGGTTGTCGGGGCAGCACACATTGTCCACCACCCTGTTTCTGTTGACCTGTGCCTGCTTGGATGGCTGTTACAAACACAACAAGGTGGCCCCAGGAAGGGAGTGGAAGGAGGTCCCTAAATTAGCTTGTTATATCCAACAGCCCAAGAAAAGATCCATCTGTAGAGGATGAGGCTTAATGCCCTTGGGCATGATCCAAACAATCCCACGCACCTCTCCTCTTGGGGCTGTGCTGCATCAAGGATAAAGTAATGTGGAGTTTGTCCTGGACATCCTCTCTGCCTGGCTGCAGTTCCTGGACTTCCTTCCTCCTGCCTCTCCTGCTTCCACCCTCACCCCTGTCCTTTGGAAACCCTTCCCTGCAAACCAGCTGCCCCTTTAACTCATCTCCCAGCTAGGCTGAGATCAGGGATCAGCAGCTGAGAGGATTCAAGTTCATGATGTTGGAGTTAATGTCATCCTGTGCCCTCGTGCCTCTGCCCTACTGTCCTTCAGTAAGGCAGGGGAGTCTCACTCTGGACATCCTTAGATGACTAGGGACCAGTGGTGATCACCAAATGGGTTTCCGCTGGCTTCAGAGCAAATTCAAGGAGAGAAAAGGGTGTTGGGGGTATTGGGAGCTAAAATGGAGAAGGCACTGAGCAAAGCAGGCTTAGGAGCTCTTGCCACTTGCTGAACACGTGGTGGGAGCTGTGGATGCTGTTCGGAGGAGCCTGGCCTAGATCCATAAGGAAGGATGGGCAAGAGCACAGCCAAGCAGCAGCTGGGTACTGCCAGCAGCCGCCTCTGGCCCAGGGCACGGGGAGATGGGTCAATGCTCCTCTGTCCCCTTGGCTGCCAGGACAGTTAACCACTACCAGGCTCACAGCTGTGCCTTCCTGCCTCTAGGTCTTCCTCAGGAAGGATGTGGATGCGGAGGAGAAACACCAGGAGCCCAGGAGTGTTCAGGCCAGTGTTTTGTGCTCTCCAGTGGACAGATGTTCTCCCTTTTATGCAGTATGTCCCCCTGCCCTCAACATTAGGGGGGAATGACATGCAGCTTGGAGCTGAGCAGTGAGGATGGTTGCTCATGGTGTGCCCAGGTGTGGATGGAGCCTTGCCTCTTTCAGTGAGTGCAAGAACAAGCTGGGCACGATGGGGCAAGGAATCAGCCCCCTGGGCAGCACCCAGAGATTTTATTGCTTCCAAGGGAGCCAGATTATGGGCTCCTCCAGCCCTGGCTGAGCCAAGTGACTAAAGGTCACAGAGTCGCAGGAGGGCCTGAGAATCTGTGTTGCTATTTAAAACAAAACAAAAAAAAAAACAAAAAAAAAAACACCAAAAAAACCCCAGAGGATTTCTGTAGTTCTTGTGGTTAAGTAGAACAGGCATTGGAAAGTGAGTCCCGTGTTGTCAGCAGGGGAGCACATGCCAGAGTGCTTAGAAAGCCTGAAACAGTTGCCTGAGCCCCACTGCTCCACAGGCTCCTGGAAAATTGCTCCCTGGTAGGCTCAGGGGCTGCTAAGACCCTGTGGGGCAGCTCACACACAACCCTCTCAAGGAGGAAGGGCTGTCCTCCGGAGCAATTTCCTCCTGATGAGAGGAGGCAGCAAGCCCTGCACCTTTGGGCTCCTCCTGAAAATGCTCAGTTTCCTGTTTGCCACCAGTCAGTATGTAGTCAGATCCCTATCCCTGGGCAGAAGGGTGGGAAGTAAGTTCCCCGGGTGATGGTGCTGGGCTGCCCCATGAAGCTGGGCCCAGGGCTGAGTCTGGAGAAGGGCCAGCACTTTTATTGGCTGACCTTTGCTGTCACCCCTGGCAGAGCTGGAACCCTGACAGAGGGTTTCATCAGCGTCGATTGCCCGCATGGCCAAATCCCAAGGGAGATGCTGCGCTCTCTGCCCCCTCCAACCACTCACGGGGGATGGGGGCCTTAGGTGCCACCAAAGGGATGGTGAGGCTTACCAGGAACCTGCCCCATGGTCTGTCCATCCCATCCCCTGGCAGCATCCCCCTGCGTGACACCAAACAGATGCTACAGACATGAATGCTCCTCGCAGGGATGCACTGCCTCAGGCTGCAGGGGCAGCAAGCACTGCATCCATCTCCAGTGTGGGTGCTGGGACCAGTCCAGGTGCTGGGTGCCTTCCCAACAGCCTGGAATGACCTAGGGAGTGACCCACTTAAGGGACAGCCCAGCAACCACCCCCTGCTGGGGTTGCAAAAGCCACCAGTGTGGCATTGGTAGAGGGAAGTGGTACCTCAGTGTGCTGGAGGAGAACCCCAAATATGTAAGTGAAGGAGTGGAATCAAGAATAAGGCATGCTGACCCACTTCATTTGGGTTTCTGAACTGCCCCTGGGAGGTGATGGGAAAGGCTCCCTGGGGTAGCACACTGACACCCCCTGACACTGCTTCTTCTCCCCCCAGCTGGCAGGATCCCCGACATCATCACCCCAGAAAGAGAGCCCTAAGGGCAAGGAGTCTGCTGCAGCACCAAGATGCAGTGGTAGAAGTGGTGTGGGAGCAGCCCCTCTCCTTGACCTGAGTCCTCTGATAGCCCAGTTCAACCGGGAGATGCTGCAGGTGAGGCCAGCTGGGGCACTTGCCGAAGGGGCTGCATAGGAAGTGGGATGGAGGGCCACCGGCATCCTTTCATGTGAACTGTGGGGTGGGGTGCGCAGCAGGGAGGGTTGAACTCCCAGCCTGAGCGAAGCCATGGTTGTGGCATGAGATCATGTTTGGCTGCCTCTCCCTGGCTGTGAGCCCCAGGGAGAGGGGGTCAGCCCACACTAGGGCCCTGCTTCCTCTCCGTGTGCGCATGCTCCTCCCGTCCCCCGTTCTCTTCCTCCTCCTCTCACACCCTGTCCCTCCCCAGCAGTGTGGGAACTGAGATGGTGGGAGGGCTGCTTCCACGCCATGGTGGGAAGAATACATGGATGTTTGCACTGGGGAGCAGGGTGCAGCGAGGAGATGCTTTGTGCAAGGATGTTCTGTGCAGACTGGGCTGCTTGTGCAAGCCTAGCTTCTCCTGCCGGGCTGAGGCAGATGCTGGAAAGAAGTGAGGTGCTGCACTTCTTTCATACCCCTGTTGCCACAGATGCTGTCCTGAGTACCTGTGCTGGCCTGTTGATTCCCGGAGCAAATGGGTTGTCAGCTGAAAGGGTGCACTCCAGTCCCTGTCACAGCTTTGGGAAGGTTTGGGCTTGGGTCCCCAAAGCTGCGTCCTTGAGGCTCTGGTGGAGGTCCCCAGCCACGTGGTCCTTTATATGTTGCAGGCAGAGAGCTGGGTGAGAGGCAGGCTGCGGGACCTGAAGGACGGCTGTGACCTCCAGGACTGGGAGGAGGTGGCTCAGACCTTGCAGAGGGACATGAAGGACTTTGAGAACACGCTGATAAAGCTCAACCAGGTGAAGCGAGGCAGGCTGTGGCGTGGCATGGCTCCCATTACCCACAGCACCTGTGTCCCTGGGTTCTCTGTAGCAGAGGGTCCCTGAGAAGCCCTGATGCTGAGTGGGTCCCTTGGCCCCACAGATGGGTGAGCAGCTGATGTGGAGGGCAAGCCCCAGTGCCGAGGCCGTGCGGAGGCAGCTGCTGGCCCTGCAGGACCAGTGGCAGCTCCTGAAGCAGACGGCTGCCAGCCAGAGCAAAGCCCTGGGAGGGCTGCGGAGTCTGCAGGACTTTAACAGGAAAGCTGAGCGGCTGGAGGCGTGGATCAAGCACAAGGTTTGGGGGATGGGAAGCATGGTCTGGGGAAGGGGACAGCCTGGCTTTTTCCCCAACTTCTCACACCCTTGCCTGGCCCAGGAGGAGAAGCCCTCTCTGGCAGCCCTCCTGCAGGAAAGCCCAGACAAGATCCAGCTCACCCGCCGCATCCTTGACTTGAAGCAGGTAAGAGGCTGCCGGGGGGCTGCCTGCCTGTCAGGGACCCCAAAATCTTGAAGCTGGGGCATGGCACAGGTCCCTGAGGAGGGATGCTGATTTCTTTCCTCTCTACTCGGGCCAGGAAGAGCAGCAGTTCCAGAGTTTGCACAAAGAGCTGAACAGCCTGGCCCAGAAGCTGGAGAAACAAGGCAAAAGTGAGAGCAGAAACATCTCAGCCCGGCGCAAGCACCTCAACAAAATGTGAGTGGAGGAACCATGGGCTGAGTAGTGCTGAGCCAGGCACCAGGAGCTGACAGACTGGGAAACAGAACCCCCCAAACTTCCTGGCCTGGCTCTGCACAGCTCCCCAGACAGGCACAGACTGCCGTTCACCTTTCCCTCTTTCACCTGCTCAGGTGGCTGCGGCTGCAGGGGACCCTGAAGGAGCACCACGAGTCTCTGCAGCTGGCCCTGGAGGTAGCCTCCTTCCTCCAGCAAGCAGATATTCTGCTCGGGGCCATCCATGCAAAGGTATCTGCACTGGAGCCAGGTTCACCCTGGTATGTGGGGTTGTTGCATGGCCTGAATGAAACTTGGTGGGCAGCACCTTGCTCATGTCCCCTGCATGGAAGCTCCTGTAGTCCCAGAACTCTCAGCCTGGGGTTTGGGGAGAGAACCAGGGGATGGACAAAGGGAGCCAGGTTGGCAAGTGCAGCTTTGCACTGTTTCTTTCTGCTGGAGCTGGGAGCACGGCCCCATCCTCCTCCCACTGCTGACCTTTTGGCCTCTTCTTACAGCAGAGCAGCATTTGCAGTACAGGGAAGCCAGGGGAGGGCGAGCCATGCCAGGATCGGGATGTCAGGGATATAGCCAGCCAGGTGATGGTGAGTGCAAGACTCTGCCTTGTCCCCTGAGCCCTGGGCAGCATCCTGAGAGAGGGGGAATGTGAGCTTTCCCAGGTCAGCTCTGGCACCAGCAGTGCCCTGTGGTCCGGCTCTTTGGGCACCCCACAGCTGTGTGGGTGGCTGAGGCTGTGTGATGGATGGGGGAATCTTCCTGGAGGGCAGCCAAGGACCAGGATAGGCACTCATTGCCTCTTCTGCCCCCCCCAGAGGGCTGGTTGTCATCATACGCCCTCCCTATGGCCATGGTGGTTCATCCCTCATGAACCCTGTCTCCATCACTTCCCAGCTGCTCTCTCTTCTCCAGATGCTGGATGTGACAGTGTCCCAGCTCCTAAACTTGCAGCCCAGCCTGGCAGCCCAAGTCACCTCAAAGCACCGAGACGTAAAGGAGAGCTGGGCGCAGCTCCAGCAGGCACTGAGGTAGAGCATAGCTGGGCAGGAGCACCAAGGTCCCAACCCTGACCTCCCAGCACTGGAGCCAGAGGCTTGGGAAAGACCTGGGTTAGCCCCTAGCAGGCTGTCTCTGGGGCACCAGCTCCGCTCAAGGTCTCCCTTCACCCTCTGCTCCCCTGGGCTTCCCTTGCCTTCCTTTCCCAGGACAGGGAAGGCTCCAGCACGGACAAACAATTCCGCGGGGGGCAAAACTATGGCTCTAAGTGTTGAGCCTCGAGGAGACGACAGCAGTCATGGGGCTGTGGGTAAGGAAGCAGCAGCCAAATGGACAAGAGGACTTGGCAGCATGGTAAGCACTGTCTTCCTCCAGGTATCTTCAGCTCCTCTGCTTCAAGAAGATGAGGGAGCCTATGGGAAATGGGTTCAGGTGTTGGGCAGAATCCAAGCTGAACAGTCCTGGGTTTGGTACCACCATTTATGGGAGGTGATAAGTGCCAGGCCCAGGGCAGAGCAGGTGTATGCTTTGTGCTGGCCAAGGAGGAATGGGAACTTTTGTGCTGCAGGTACCAAAAGATGTGCTAGAGCAGAAGGCAGAGCACAAGAAAGGAGAGGAGAGCAACCCTGGCTCCCCAGCAGTGGGACAGCCCCCTCATGGAGGGGACAGCAAAAGGTACCAGCTTGTGGAGGTGGCTGTAGGAGTGGGACAGAGTCAGAGGGGACAGGGATGGGCTTCACATGTCAAAGGGGGAACCTTGCAGTCCTGACTGTCCCTCTCTCTCTGCTGGAGGAGGAGAGATGCAGAGGCTGAGTGGGGGATGCAGCAGCTGGAGACCCAAGTGCAGGACATCTGCCAGGTGGTGAACGTGGTAATGTCTTTCCAAGAGTCCCCTTTGCTCCCTGCCCACCCAAGAGGAGACTTGGGGAGGGACTCAATTCCCTGAACCCCTCCTGCTGCTCATGGGCATGCATGTTTGTGCACACACACCTGGTCTGGGCACTAACCCAGCACGTCTCCTGCTCCTCGGCAGACTTTGCCCCCATACAAGGACAGTGTGGGAGTCCCCCCATGTCCAGTGGTGAGCCTGGAGGCTGCACGGATGCAGCAAGAACCCTTGGCCCCCAGCTCCAGTGCCAGAGCTGTGCTCCTGGTGAGCCTGCTTGGATGTGAGGTGGGGGAAGGACATGAGGTGGGGCCCATCCTAACTGCCCTCCCTGCCTCCCAGGAGGGACCAGCACGAGGGAGGCCACCCGGGAGCCCTCAGGTGGAGGCCATGCTGCGGGAACTGGGGGAGTTGTGGGAGGACCTGCAGAGGAAGCACCAGGAGAATGGCATAGTGCTGCAAGAAATCGATAAAGTACGTGGAATCAGGGCTAGGGTGGACACAGGGCATGCTCCAGTTGTAGCAGCTCACTGGGGGTCATCCGG